>NW_027184085.1:33963108-34294774 GCF_041296385.1 Aphelocoma coerulescens
TCAGTTCTAAATTATCATTACCACAATATGGAGGCACTAATAGTTAATTTTTTTAAGAGATTTTTCTAAACAGCACTTACGGATCACAAAACTGTATCTTTAGACTAAGCAAGTTGAAAACTGGAGAGAAGCGATTTTATACTATCTTTCCAAATTCTGACACTACAGCAATTCCTTTTGCATTAGAGTAAGGAAAAATAATCAAACTTTCAAGCTACTTGATTGAATTCTACTTAGAAACAGAAGCAAATTATATCAGTATACAATGGAGAACACTTCATTACAAAAAGATCAAAATTCAAGACCATTTGTAGGTCAAGTTTGGAAAAGCTAAATAGAAGGAGGAGGGCAATGACCAATTCCCCTTCTTCAAATTCTAATATTCATCAGTGAAAAGGGTCACAGAAACGATGTGTGTGGGCTTCTGTTGTAGCCAGAAATTTTGTTGTCTTCTATAAACTGAGAGTAATCCTATTAGTGTCCATGAAGTCAATACACAGAGCAGAAGGAAACTGAAAAGCCCAGTGTTAGCTTCAGAGTGATACTACAGTTTGGGAAGGTGTTTAAGGAAGCTATACACAAAAAGCCAGGCAATACACTGAGGAAAGGCTCTAGCACACTACAGAGTTGGCAGAGATCCTGACAGGGAAGGGTCCTAAGTATTATGGAAGCCTGTTTATTTTTTCCATAGATGAGTAGACTATTTGTATTACAACTTCTCAAAAATTCCAGTATGCACTTTTAACTTACAAAATACGTTTCAGCATATCAATACTCAAGCAGCCTAAGACAGCTGCCAGGTTACCAATGGAAGAAGACAAAATTGGAAAGGCCACTGGGGAGGAATCCAGCGTGGACCATCTCAAAATGCAGTTAGGAGACTGCTAGTTTTTATTTTGACAGCAGACACCTGAAATCTTTTCACTCAGATTGATGGAGCTAAATCTGCAGACTCACTCCTCCACCAGTTACAAACCTCCCTGCTATGCTCTATTGTGCCATTTGGATAAGGATAAATACTGTATCCCACATCTAATACATGAGAGTAATTGTTCAGAATTTCCTAATACTTGCTGAAATAAAAGTTCCAAAGCCTGCATCACTGCAAATTTAAAATGTCTAAAGGGAGACGAAAGGAAGGCATTGCTGAGTAATGTACTCTTGCAATAGTTTTCCCTTCTTTCCCTGCAGTTGCTTGAAACTGAAACCATTATCTCAAATTATAAAGCTTCTTGACCTTGCTGATTTCTGAACAAGCCTAGGAAATGTTTTATTACAACGTAAATTGACAGCATGTGGACACTGCTGTGATATGTGATTGCTTTTTCTTCATTGTTTTCACTGAACAATCTCAGTGGGAAAAAAATTTTATGAAGCAAGATAACAGAATGCAGGATGCAGTTGTTTTTGTACAGGTCCTCTTTTATAATGAATTTTGACTTCCATGATGCACATCATGACAGGTTTTCTTAAGAGAACAGGTTTTGTGCAATGTGACAAGCAATTTCTATTAGCTATATTTAGGGCTGCAAGCATCTTATCTGTAGAGTAAAAATACATTTCCTAAAAGAACAGATTCCAGACTCTCATCTTACCTTACACTGAAGGGCAGGAGCAGAAGGCAAGAGCTTTTATATATGGCAAACTGTACACTGGATTCAGTTCTAAATGAAATCTAAATATTATGCAGACAGTTCATACTGTCAGCTTCTTTCTATTAAGATGTTTACTTTCAGTGAAAAGCACTATCAAGCATGCAATACATTTACTAATATGAGAATAAAAAGAAGAATAAAAAAAGTCACTAACCTCTTCAACATTATGGGCGATTCCATTCTGCACTGGTCCTGAATCACTTGGTGGTGTTACTGCAACTTCCACTTTTGCACCTTTCTCTGTGGCATCATCCATAGATAAGAGTGGGAAAACGACAGATCAGAATATTAAGTAACAAATATACTAGTGAAATAGCTGTCATATATACAGTCTGAGCAAATTATCAAATACTGAAGTTTAACCAATATCTGTGTTAGAGAGAAAATATTTGCCTAGTACACATTTTCAATAAAAATCTTACAAGCAGTGAGCTAGCATTTGGAGAAATACTTAAGTTCACTGCACTAAGTTCAGTGCACTTTGTTTATGCTAAACGCACTGAGCCCAATACTTCAGGTAAAAAGTGACATACAGCACTCACCCCTGACATTATAGAATGCAACATGTTGCATTTACAGGTGAGGGGATATATTCAGTGATTTAAGTTTTGTAACACACTAACCCTTGAAATTAGTAAAATTGCTTCCAAGCTGTAATCCTGCTGTCTCCCATGCACAAATGTGGGGAAAGAGTAAACAGATGGTGTAATAATATCCAGTAATAGAGGACGATCTTTAAACCAGAATCCTGTAGTCCTTGTGCTAAACTCCCACAGGAATTAAAGGGTTAAAGTTAGGCCTTTGGTTTCTGATGCCAAATTTATTAAAATTTATTCTTAATTTCACTGTCTTGGAATTCTCTAAGTGGTAATTACCTCTATAAGTATGTAGGACATAAATGTTGTCAATGGCCCCAAATCCCTTGGACAATATAAAGTAATGGGGAACAGCAGTATGAAACGCCTTACTCAAGTTCAACATGCCTTATGGTATGCTCTTGTGCACAGAAGTAAATACAGCTGTCTAGTTACATTACTGCTATCCTGAGATTCTTCTAAATTAAAAATCTGAGATCACAGCCACAGCAGAGTGCCAGACTATCCGTAATTATTTCAGTATATGTGTGTTGTCTCTTAACCCTGCAGTCAGCATTATGGTTTATTAACAGACTGTCCCAACCAACTGCCTGATTTTGGAAGCAAATAATATCTAAACATAACACAAGGTCAGAAAAAGTGTCAAGTAATAAAATGATTCAGATTTTACTGGACACACTTGTATCTGATTTTCTAATGCAGATAATATGATGAGGTAAAGTAGAGAAAACAGGTCACAGTAGAGATTTTCTCTTAGCATAGGAACTTTGGAACTAAAATACAAATTCTTGCCTTAATGGCAAACCCTAGTAAGTTAATTTTGTACAGTTAGCATAGATGGGCCTAAATGACTCCAAGCAAATAGCATACAGACAAATCAAATCTTAAATAGGAAGGTGATGCTTTTTGTGACAAGGGTGGTACCACATAAAATGCATATTCTACTAGAACATTTAAATAAATTGATTAAATTTTCCCGTATGTACCGCAAGTAAGTTTTGCCTCTCTGTCACTTCAACACATAACCAAAATCAGCTTTGCTTTTTCTTTTCAACCAGACAGAAGGCTTTCTATTCTTGCATTCAACTCCAGTCCCATCCATAAATTTCATACTCTTCGGTACAGAGAATCAGAGTATTTTTACTAAAATAGCATAAGTGATGTAGGAGAAAATAATGATTAACAATTTTCAAACAAAATAAAACAGTGAAAGAGACTTCCAGGAACAGGTGATAAATCTGTAATGCTGAACTCACCATGATTAGCAGCTCCATTCTGCCTTTCACTGTCCTCTACCTGGCACTTCTTTTTGGCAATATTATGCAGAATTGAGGCCCTTTCCTTGAACTTTCCTAAAAGAAAACATTGTCATTATTACAATGCAGCCATTTTGAGATGCAAAGTTTCTTTGCCATAGCTTAGGCTCCATAGAACAGTGCTGATAATCCATTTCAATTCCTCTTCAAACAGCAAATACACTATTAAACACTATCTCATGTTCCCATATACAGGGTGGGATTTTTTTTTCTTTTTTGTGGAAATAAAAATGCAATTTTTTTTTTGAGAAATCAACAAATAATAGACCAAGAAATTGAAACCAAAAGCTATGATTTTTCTTCGGAAGAAGTCAGTAAAGTCCCACCTATAAATGTGCTGGTGTAAGATTTCAGCTGAAGCAGAAGATGAATACAGATTAATAAAGATATCATAAACAAACACAGTTTCAGTTCCCAATTAGTAGTACAGTAGAATAGAATTTTATATTAACACATATATTGCATTACAGTGAGTGTGGTTAGCTTTGTCACTTTGGACTCATCTACGTGTCTGTGATTTCTACTCACTTCAATGCTTGGAAAATTATCAAGAAGATTATTCTGGGAGTTATTGAAAAACACCTGAAAGACAACACAGTCACTGCTCACGGCCAGCATGGCATGAGGGGAAAGTCCTCCTTATCAAACCTGACTTCCTTTTATGACAAGGCAATGTCCAGCCCACAGCTGGATAAACACATCACGTGATGGGCGAGCAACTGGCTCAGTCAGGCACAAGGGGTTACAATGAATGGGGTGACATCAGACTGGAGACCTGTCACTGGTGGGGTTCCACAGGGCTCCATCCTCAGCCCTGTGCTCTTCAACATCTTCCTAAGTTACTTGGATGCAGGACTGGAAGGGATACTGAGCAAGTTCACAGATGATACAAAACTGGGAGGAGCTGTTGGCTCCCTTGAGGGCAGGGAGGGCCTGCAGAGAGACCTCCACAAATCAGGGGGCTGGGCAACCACCAACCATGTGAAGTTCGACAAGGGAAAGTGCTGGAATCTGCACCTGGGATGGGGCAACCCTGGATGTATGGACAGACTGGGAAATAAGTTCTGGAGAGCAGTGCCATGGAAAGGGACCTGGGGGTCCTGGTCAGTGGCAAGTTGAACATGAATCAGCAGTACCCTGGCAGCCAAGATGGCCAGCCATGTCCTGGGGTGCATCAGGCACAGCATCACCAGCCTGGCAAGGGAGGGGATTGTCCCACTCTGCTCTGCACTGGGGTGGCCTCACCTCGAGCACTGGGGGCAGTTTTGGGCACTGCAATATGAGAAAGACATTAAATTGTTAGAGAGTGTCCAAACGAGGTTAATGAGGATGATGAAGGGCCTTGAGGGGAAGCCATATGAGGAATGGCTGAGGTCTGTCCAGCCTGGAGGAGACTGAAGGGAGCCTTCATTGCAGTCTCCAGCTTCCTCGTGAGGAGAAGAGGAGGGGCAGGCACTGATCTCTTCTCTGTGGCGACCAGTGAAAGGACCTGAGGGAATGGCCTGAAGCTGTGTCAGATGAGGTTTAGGTTGGATGTCAGGAAAAGGTTTTTCACCCCAAGGGTGGTTGAGCACTGGAACAGCTTCCCAGGGCAGTGGTCACAGCACCAGCCTGACAGAGTTCAAAAAGTGTTTGGACAGTGCTCTCAGGCATGTGATTCTTAGAGATATCTTGTGCAGGGCCAGGAGCTGGACTTGATCCTTATGGGTACCTTCCAACTCAGCATACTCTGTGATTCAGAAGGGGAAGAAGAAATCTCCAGAATATATGATTTTCATATCAGATTCTTAAAGGTAAATTTTCTTCTAAACCTGCTAGGCTGTAATTTTTGTGTCCCATGAAGTTAACCATGCAGCTCAACCTCTACACTCTCTCTAGGGCAACACACTCTACAGAGGTCCAGGGTTCTGTCACTCTTTATTGACCACTGTGTCCAAATGCTATGTTTAAACTAGGCAATGTCAAAGATGTCAAATATGAAGTGAAATGAATCCTTTCTCTGCCTTGATTGATATTTCTATGTAAGGACTCTTTGGACACATAATGACAGCCTATGTTGTGCAAAAAGTTGATGTATCTGCCTTTATTGTTGTCCTGATTGCTGTTGCACTTCTAGTCTTCTAAAATATTTTTTTAAAGTTTAACTGGTGTCTATTGTACATCTCTAATTAAGACTACTACTATGATACAGGGCCTGTAGCTCTTTTAATTCTTCATCTCCATTAAAAAAATTCCACTTAAAACTGTTGTTGTCCCTGCAGCAAAACCAGCACAGGCTTAAGACCAGAAGATATTTCAATGGAATTATATAAAAGATAAACAGCGGAAAGTAAATGAAATAAATAATTAATTAATTCAGTTATTTGGATAACAGTCACTTCCAAGCTAAAATCTTGGAGAAATTCCAACCACACAAGGATAAATCATTAGTTAGGAAAGAAATCCTCTTATCCCTCCTTAAAACCCCGGTACCCACACTTTTGTATGTGAAGAAGCATATGAGCAGTTCACAGGGACTAGCAGCTATCATTTGCTGGGAAGTAGAACTAATTTCTCAACAGCAAACCACTTGGAATACCACAAATATTTAATAAGCAGTACTGCCCTTTCTGCAGTCCCTATCTTTTCACAAACACGTCATGTTCAAAAAAAAAAAAATCAAAATTAGCAATTCACAATATTTTGCAAATATTATCTTTTTTGGCACCCAGAGTAAAATGCCTGTAGAATAGCATTTAAGCATGAAACACAAGCATAAATAACCTGGCATCTCATTATTTCACTGCACAGGATAAGAGGTAGAGATTGCAGTTAGAAGGGAAGAAGTAACAAAGACTTAAAGAAAGAGAGAGTGAGAGAAAGAACAGAATTTTTTTAGGATAGCAGATAAAAGAGAAAAAAACAGAAAAAATGCAAATTATATCTCCAAATATTTTAACCCAAAATGCTGAGCCATGGCGGTTCCTAACTTTTTTTGAAAGAGTAGGGCCATTTAAAAATGCTTATCCAGAAGAATATGTAGATATTAAAAGGTGCCTGATATAATTTCAGTTTGCTAAAGGGTTGTGCTGGCTTTCAGGCTCCAACTCAGCTTTACATGTTTGAGAATTCAGCTTGTGGTGCCACATATATACAAACGCATTTTATGCAAGCAATGAAAATAATGCAGCTGAGACATTTTCTGAAAAATATCTGTGGAGCCACCCATGTCTCCACCTACTCCAAGATGGTGTAGGACCTTTCAATTAAACATTCAGTTTTAGAGGTTAATTAAAATTATCAAGAATTTAAGGTTATTCTAGTATTTCATTTGATATTCTGTGAAACTGTGTAGGTTTTCTTAACAGAGAAACATGGCCATTATTGAACTGAAAAGAAAATGTCTTCACAGAGATTCACACTGGTTTAGATTAGCTTAATTGCATGTGTCCTCTATTTTTTTCACATTTACAAAAACCTCCCACCATCTTTAGAAAGACTTTCTAACACTGACTTTTTAACAATTTTAAGTTACACCATTCCATTCAGGAGACTGTTCCACAGTTACAAGTCACTGTCATGGAAGTTAAAATCAACATTTGAAATGGAAAGTTGTTTTGTTTTATTTCTCAGTAGATGCATGGTTCAGTTTACACTGTTTTATATCATTACCTTCCATTAGATTCACTCAATGTAGGTAGCAAAAGTGCAAGGAAATTATTAAAATACATTATTAACTATCAAAAACATGAAACTGACAAAAGCCTGCATGAAGACAGTGAGAGGTAAAAACACAGCGAGATGTAAAAAGACAGCAGAGCAATGCCCCCTCCCTCCCTCCCTCCCTTTCTCTGCCATTTTTCTTCCTTAAACCAAATCAAAACTTGTTCACTGAAAGGGAAGCACAGAGCCACCAAGAAAAAGGACCATATGAGGATATATCTAAGTAATTCCAATTTTCAGAAAGCCACTAAGTTCAATCTTAGGCACAGATCTTCTCTCAAGTCTTTTTTTTTATCCTTAAGTGGGCTCACTAAAATAAAGCATAGAAATCTTATGTTACTGTTCTTATTTCTACAAGGTAGGTGCCTATGTTTCCTCTGTAACAGTCCCATGTACTATGATTTGACTATGTAACAGAAATTTTCACAGCAGCTGGTATAATGAGAGTTTAGGTAAATGAGAATGCACGATTCCATGGACATAAAATAGGACAGATCGCTATAGAAAATTCTTAGTTAATCTAGGTTCACTAAACTCCAATGGATTTTGCAGCTCATTTTAGTTTGCAAAGAATGAGGTAGAAGGAAGAGTGATCAAGGACAGATGATTACCAAAGCAGGTAGCTTAAAACTAAATTGGTTTTATTTGAATAGATAGAAACAAATCAGTATTGCATAATGTAGATATGCCTTGATCTGTATGAGGAACTCCAGCTGGCATCAGTTGGCAGAGATTCTCCTCCTGATAAAGGATATATTAAAAAGCCAGTCCTTTAACTACAAACTAAATTGCAGACTACAGGCTCCCTAGGTCAGAAAAATCTCTCATTTGATATGAAAACAGTTCCTCAGGAATTCACTCATTTAAAAAATTCAAGACTCTACCACTTGCTTAATTTTCTGTCTGTGATCAAAGGAAAATTACTCCATCTATGTAGCTATAGCCAAGCTTTCATGAATCTGAACATGTCAAATCTGTGGCTGTTGAGCACTTTGAACTGTACTTACTAATTCTGCTGATGGCCTGCAGTGGAACGGAACTAGTGAGTCACTACTGAGCAGTTCCAGGAATCTACCTTACATGCCTTCTCCTTTAAGATCACGCAGAAGTATCAAATGAGAACACATGCAATTTTGTTGTGTTGTAGGCTATTGGTGGAGCACAAGGTTACTGTGAGGGTCTCTTCTCATCTTACAGGGCATGTTTACTCTATAGGTTGGGCCTGATTAATCTAAAATTAATTTAAAGTCACTTTCAGACCAAAGAGGAACAATCAAAACAACAGAAATCAGTTTCTAATATATGGAGCACAATGGCTCTCTGGCCATTATTCTGAATCTGTGTATTATAGCTTAACCATTAATTCTCATCCCTGATTGTTCTGATGAAGCAGGAAGAATAAATGCACTTGAGTTTCTTCACTGGAGGGCTGAAAGAATATTGCCTATCTCCACTCTAGGCTTGAGGGTCTGCACATAAGGATGTACTTTATCAGAAAAAAAAATCAATGGATTTGTGAGTGGATTTATGTGTTCCTGCGACTAAGCTGTTGTGTAAAAGGTACAAAAACCTCAGACAAAAAAAGGAAGAGAAAGAAGAAAATGGGTAATGCAAGTGAGTGTGATGCAGAGTGATAGCAATGAAAATCCAAACAGAAAGCTGAAAATATAGTACACTTTGATCAAAATACAACTTCTGGGACACACTACTCATTACTTGCTTTGTGAAAGACAAGTGAAAATGATGATGATAGTTGTATCTGAGAAGGTAAACGGCATCATAGACTCTTGTCAGTGTTTCTAAAAACAAAGAGCTTCCTTTTTGTTTCTGCTACTGGATTTTTCCTGTTGCTGCAGTATGGTCCTGAATTATTTATTCATGAGAAGTGCATTCTGAGATGACACTGAATATTAACAGCATTACTTCTGCATAGGCACAGTAATAATATACATATATATGTATGTATCATACTGCAACAGGTATTTCCCTACAAATGACTACATTAGTTGTCAATAGAGTACTAATGTATTTCAGAAGGCTACTTTTGAAATAGTAGATTTAATACTTCACCATAAAAAATAAAAACCTTAACATACCCACGTTTAAAGCTACAATGAGAAATTACCTTTGTATCTTGACTGTAATGAAGACTCATGTAAGATATACTGCAAAAGCTTTACCTCTGGTAGCCGTATCTGAGTGGCTCAGGTTAATGGCTCCTTACAGACGCTTGAAAGGTGTATTTAAGCAACATAGACACCACCGTTTGTTAAAATCTGCTTTCAGACATCTTTTCTTTATCAGTGTTACCTCTGTGAACCAGATGCATGATCTGGGTAATGGAGGCAGTGAGGCAGAACCATTCTACAAGCTCAGGCCTGCTACAGATGAAAACAGCATCTTCCTACACCTGGCGCCAAGGTTTATGGAACCATCTCCCATAGCCAGCCCCAGGACCAGATGGTTATATTGGTGTATCAGCAGCACATACAGAAAGAGGGAAATAGACATTATCACTTCCCATCCACCCTGAGGAATGATCATAAGTAAGTCATGTAATGAAGATTCTCTCAGGGTCTTCAAGATTACTTGACACTAGAAAGCACTGTGTTTTTAAAAACAGAGAGTTAAGGTATTTGCCTTATTTGCCTTGGGTATTCCCAAGATTAAAAACAAATAGGAATGGGTGCCTAAGTTTTCTAGAGGCCTCAAGATTTTCCCCATCCCCAAACATGCCGCTAATTTCTAGACTTAACATAATGAAAACATCTGTCTGGCATTCTAATCAGAGGGCTGGACAAGAGGCCTTGATCCTACAGACAATCGGGTCTCAGTTCAGGGATAATTCCAAATTGTAGAAACACTGACCGCACTGGGACTAAAAGCATGTGTTGGAAATTTAGTACACAGTTAACTGCTTTCCTGAATTAGTATGATAGAACTGCAATGCTTTTGAATCAGCAGAAAAATTTCCTGAGATTTCACTGAGCCCTGATTCAGGCCCTAATTACTTCCTTCTTGTATTGCTAGAACAAGGATTTCAAACTGCAAATTTTTTGCATTGCAATCAAGCATACAATTAATATTCCAGGAATAAACATGCCTAGTTTTTAAAGGTTATTCATTACTTTTAAATAATACAGTAAACTGAAGTCACTTAGCAATTGTTCTGAGTGATTTGAAAATCCATAAATTAATTCCTCTTCTTGAATTCGTGGTAAAACATAGCATCAAATAAGCATCCACAATCTATCCTATACTGTGCCATATAATTTGCAAGTATGGTTTTGCATATATGTTCTTTGCTAAAAGCATCCCATTGTATTTCCTTATCTGAAATAGCAGAACTGAAATGCTGAAAACAAGAACTTGAAAAAAGAGTCATAACTGATTGAGCCATCAATAAAGACATGCAAAAAGGAGTTATTAAAAAATGGAGAAAATGAAAATAGGACCAAGAAAAACAAAAGAAAATGTAAACACATAAAAGGCACTCAAAGGGCTTCAAAAAAAGCTGATACAAACAATTCTAAAGTATTTCTTACCTTCTTCAGTCATTGTGTCATAATATTTTAGGTTTCCATATGATCCAAGCTCTATAACATCACAGTAAAAGACACAGAGATAAGGAACCAGCAGACACTCAAGAAATGTACGTTTTTGCATGTGCTTCATAAACTGGAACAGTGATTATGCAAAACATTTTGCAGGACAATGAAACACAGATTACAGAAATGGCACTGCTTTCCCCCGAGAATTTCACAAGTCATGGACTTTAGCTAAAGTGTTAAACTTCCTAAAGTGAGATGTAGGAGAAGCACTAAAATCTAAATTTTAGCCTTTTCAAGCTTCTTGCTGATTTGGTGCCTTTACACTTGGGAAAACATAATAAACCTTGAGAGTACCTAAACAGCAGTAATCTTGCAAAGTAAGCTCTTTTACCATTCTCCAGGTCAGACATTCAAATACTACTGTATCCAAATAAAACAAAAAAGTCTCTAAACACATAATTTTAGGAACTGTTCATAATGCTGTCTCCCAAACACTGTTTTGATACCAGTGCTGATGTTGACTCACTTTAGAGGGGTTACTCAACCACTCTCTTGTCACTTGTGAAATCAGAAAAAAGTTACTTGGTTCATCAGGTGATATGAGACCTAAATTAATTAAATAATCAAATTTATCTGAATATATTGCATTACTATATTCTATCAGGGCAGAAAAAAAGAATGGAACGCAGAGGTCTCCAGGTCTTTAGGGCTACTATTATTTGTTTTTGTGTGATACAATCTTGCATGAAATCAACTTTTTACTCCAGATGTGGCTTTACACTCCTTTTCTTGAAGTGCTTTTTCTTGAAATTTGGCATATATGTTATTGTATGTATAAATACAATAATTAATGTAAGCCCACAAAACAGGACAATGAAAAATTAGGCTCAATGAGGACTTTGTAAATGATCTGGCTGAGGAATTTGTGGATTACTTCACTCATCATTTTTATGTAGTTTTACAACTGAGTTTCTAAGCATCCAACCTTTGACAGAGTGTAAACATTAAAAAATGGATACTTAACAGTTTAGTGGTGCTCTTTGCAAATATTCTCTCTACATATTTATGAAACAGATTAAGGAATTGAATGTACAAGTGATTTCAATTATTTTGGTTTTTGCTGATGCACCATGATTTTTCAACAATTTTTCACAAAGGTGAATTTCAGTAGAGGCCTGGCTATTACTCATTAACTGTAAAATACTGTGATAATATCAAATCTGACACTTTGAGAGATCAGGGGATTTTTTCTTTTTTTTTTTATAAGGCATCTTACATCATTTGCAGAGAGAATGCCTTATGCCATGTAACTAAAAAACACAGGATATTATCTTTCTTTTTTTAGTAAGGATGATTGGATTACAATGATTTTTCATAGCCATATGTTCAAAAAACTTACAAATATTCATATACTTTTGTTTGCATAATGCAGTGTCTTACTTTCCCATAAGCATGCCCAATAGAATAGAACATTAAGTCTCTCTTAAAGCAAAGAAAACTGTAATTTAAAGACAGAATTTAATATATTGTTTTACAGCAATATAGAAATGTATATACTGTTTTGTAAAAATGTTCCTGAGAACATTAGTCTTGCAACAAAATCTTTGTAGCTGCTAGTACATATAAGACATCCTGATTTTAACCCTACCATCTTGATTTTATGTCCTAAAGATTTAATTTCCTTACCTGGAAAGAGCTCCCAGTAACTTCAATATGGACTTCCCTACATAAAGCATTTGGAACTTGCCCTGTTTAATTAGGGCTCAGTATTTGCTGATTCTATGGGCAGCACCTTTGCTTATACTTATTCTCACTGATCTCTGCCTTCATGTGTCTGAGGTCTGCTTTGCTAGAACCTGGGCTGAGGCACTCACTGGAGACTGAGGACAGGACAGGAACACATATGCCAGAAGGAATCCGCCAAAAGGAGTCTAAGAGTAAATAAAGAAATGGAGGCACATGGAGAGCAAAATGTTGCCAGAGAGGAGTTGCATAAATGAAGGTGAGAAGAGCATTGCACCACAGCAGCAAACTTCAGAATTAACAGAATAGCATGACTTAGCAGATGAAGCAGAAGAGATTTCAGAGGAAACCAACAACTGTGAATTCTGAATCTCAAAAAGAAATTAAAAGGGTCAGAGAAAGGCAGGACATTTCACACACTGGCAATCCTATTTAAATCTATTTGCTTCCTGTCTGAAGTGAGAGATAAAAGCCAAACAGGAAAGAAAAAAGGGTCGATCTGACCTTACAGAGACCAAAAAAGAAGAGGAACAAGGTGATGCATGACAGTGCATGATGCTGATGATAATCATGTTCTGGGCACTTCAGCAATTCAACACACCAAGGATTAAACTAGGTTAATTCTTGCAGTTAGCAAAATTATTTCCAGGAAAACTAATCTTGTTGGTGCGATTATGTTCTCCAAAGCTTATAGTCCTATACCCAGAGTGGAACATTTTATACAATCATCAGGCCACTGACTGCAATGCACAACAATGATCTCAGAAAACATCAGCTGCATGTATTCACATGAATTATTTTTGAGGGTTTCGAGATTACTTAGAACAGTGCTGCTTGGCAGCATGACAGATCTGCCTCTGTACAGTCAGCCTCCAATACATTGTACTAGCTTCTGCTGTGAAATTTGGGCTAAACACTCTTTGTTTCTAAGTTCTCCTTTATACTAAGACATATTCTGTTCCATATGACTGTAAGTAAACAGAAAATTAAGTACTTTTTGGAAAAAAAAATTGTATTGGAAAAATTTAACAGCTTTTGAAGTAAATTTGTTTGCAATGAAATTGAAAAGGGTACTTGAAAAATTATCCCCAAATCCAACACAATTAAAATCTGACAATTCCATTTTTGTGAACAGGCTATGCAATTCCCATGGTGAGGTCATAGCAGACAGACTGGATGACAGCCAGTACCTGCATCCCTGCTGGTCTCATGAAACAAAGAGGATGCAGAGATGCAGCTTAACAGCTGATCCCCAACAGCTACGGAGTCACTGAATTAATTTGTTTCCTTCTGCATATTTTTACACCAGAAGAGAACAGAAGGTTCCTGGTAATCCCGTCTGACATTCCTGAAGGATTACAACAACATTTGTCTTACTACCTACTGCTCTCTACTGTGTTTGTAGGTGTCACACCACATCAAAGCAAACAGAAAGAAAAATGTTGTTAGTTAATGGGGCTACATTATTTGTGATTTCAAATGACATTCAAGACACCCAGCATGACTTCACCAAGAGAAAGTCCTGCCTGAACAACTTAGTGACCTTCTGTGATGGAGTGACTACATCTGTAAACAAGGGAAGAGTTACAGATGTCATTTATCTGGATTTCTGTAAGATCTCATCATGCTCCCTCCCTCTCTCTGAATTGGAGAGAGATCGATCTGTTCAGTGGAAAAGAAATTGACTGGATGGTTGCATCCAGAGAGTAGTGGTCAACAGCTCAGAGTTGACCACTGATAGATGTGGTGATGAGTGGTGTCCCTCTGAGATCAGTCTTAGTTAATATTTTCATCAACTGTGTAGACAGGGGAGACCAAGTCATCCTCAGAAAGTTTGAAGACAACACCAAGCTAAGTGATGTAGTTGCCACATCCGAAGGACAGGATGTCATTCAGAGGGACCTGAACAAATGGGAATGGGAATTTCATGAGGTTTAACAAGATCAAGTGCAAGGCACTGCACCCAGGTTGGGGCAATCTCTGGTGTCAACACAGGGTGGGGGATGGACAGATCAGGAGCAGCCCTGCTGAGAAGGACTTGGGGGTGCTGGGGGAGGAGAGGCTGCACGTGACCCAGCAATGAGCACTCACAGCTCAGAAAGCCAAATGTGTCCTGGGCTGCATCCAAAGCAGGGTGGGCAGCAGGGCCAGGGAGGGGATTCTGCCCCTCTGCTCTGCTCTGGTGAGACCCCACCTGCAGTGCTGCATCCAGCTCTGGGGTCCCCAGCACAGGGGGACATGGACCTGTTGGAGTGAGTCCAGAGGAGGCCACCAAGTTGATCAGAGAGATGGAGTACCTCTCAGATGAAGACAGAACATTTGGGTTGTTCAGCCCATAGAAGAAAAGGCCCTGAGAAGACCAAAAATCAGCCTGTTATTTAAAGGGGAGCTGCAAAAAAGATGGGGACAAACTTTTAGTAGGACTTGCTGCAGTAGAAAGAAAGTAGACTCACACTAGACATAAGGAAGATATTTTTTATATGGAGGATGTTGAAACAACAGAGAGAGGTGGTAAATGCCCCATGCCTGGACACATTACAGGTCAGGATGGACAGGGCTCTGAGCAACCTGATCTGGTTGAAGATGTCCCTGCTCACTGCAGGGAGGTTGTAATAGATGATCTTTTAAAGTCCATTCCAACCAAACTATTCCATGATTCTATTAAATAAGATAGCTAATAACTCAGTTAATTTTACACTCACTAAGTATACATACTGTCTGTGATGAAGTACTCATTTCTGTCTTTTAAATGTATAGCCCCAGGCTGCCACAGAAGAAAAGCAGAGCCAATATTTCTCTTCATTCTCCTGGGACTAAGATCTCAGATACAGACTGCAGCTGTCCCTAGTAAGGTCAGAAATGAGCCTGTCTCAGAGTTTTTCAAACTACTTCTAAGCCATACAGCTATTTTAGAGACAGCAACCTGCATTACCTAGAAGTATGTATTCCTTCATGAAAAATGTAAAGTCAGACTCTCAAATGAAAGAAACTAATTGTGGATTTCTTCAACAAGCAAACAAGCATGAGACTTTCACTTTGCATAAAAAAAGTATTTGTATGAGAATTCATGTCACACTCCTCCAAGTTAATTAAAAGCTTCAAGGTTGATATATCTATTATTTAACACTAAACTGCTAAAGAGAAATTACCAATGGCAATCCTGTAATGTTTTAGAACAATTCCATTCCACCATTGGATTTATTAGACACTCCTTTTGTTTGACTTCTACAGTCATGAAGGTGTCAAGGCTCAATCCTTTACCCATATCAGTGGGAGCTTGGCTTAAAAGAAATTTTGAGGCATTCTGGAAAAAGCAGATGGAAAGCACACATTTTTCCTGAGTTTTCATACTCATAAATTCAAAATATGGAAAGGTTGAACACACAAAACATAGGAGAGATGTGAAATGAGAAAGTAAGGGCTCAAAACTGGTAATTAAATTGAGAACATGCATGTAGAGAAGAACTCAAGAGTAAGTAAATAATTATGAAAAATTCTAAACTTATAAAGCCTGAGTATTGGAGACAGAGGAGAATTTCTGTGTGAGAGGTTGTACACATAATTCTGAAAGTTAGCAAATTCCTGGTAATCAAGACATTATTTCGGAAACCCACTCTTCCCCTTCCCAACTTTTTGATAAGACCTCTGATTTACAGTTATTATTGCGATCATGCTCAACAGGATGTCCTTTTTTTATCTGCATTTTTTAAAAAGAAGGCCAAAAAATTGGCCAAAGGAATTGGAAGAATTCATATTATAACAACAAGGAGGACAAGGATGTCTTTACTGTTTTTTCTTCTAGATGTCATGGTCTTGAGAAAATTCAATAAGATGATCAGAGTCTCATCCATAAACAGAAAAAGGAAGCCACTTTAAGAGCTGTTCTAGATAAGTTGTAGTGACTATCCAAACTAAATTAGAATCAAAATTTGATTTGGTTTCAGCAATGATGTTAGATTAGGAACAAAGATCTCTTGATGCTAAGAACTTGTGAAAGATCTAGTGAAGATTAACATTGCAGGTTTAAAATTAGAGTCCTAACCTCTAACAGACCTTTAATAAAAGATAATGCCTTTGTACATACACTCTTTGAGGCAAAATACAAAAATCCCACCAACTGAAGGCTTTCAGGAACTGTGAATTCTAAAAAGGAAGAATTATTTGAATTTTTTTTTTCCGTGAATCTCATCTTATTCTGACTCCTACCATTTATGAGCTTCATAAACCTCTTAACTTTCTTACTGAGTAATTATATCCCATCTGAGATAGACTGCCACTGCTGAGGGAGTTTGTATGTCATATCATTGCAGAATGCAGAGGAGAGAAAACTAATCATTCTTTTAAAAAGCAAAATACTTATTCTCCTACTACAACCAGGTAATCAGATGTTGTACCCTACATTTTTACTTGTGGGCCTTCCAGCTGCCAGTTCTTCAAAAATGGAGGCTTTGCCACTGAGCTGTTTCTGTGGAAAATACAAAAAGACCCCTTTTGGATCTAACTAATACAGTAAAAAATTACACTGAATTTCAGAATTGTATGTTTTTTGCTTCTATTACTATGAGTACTGCTTTTTTAACACTCCTAAACAAATTAACAAAATAATATAAATGAAGTCTTTCAGGTACTTGGCTATTGGGCAGCACATTGGGAGTAACTAAATTATTTACTACTTTGCGCATCTGAGCTCTAATAACACGTGGTCACCTTTCATCTTCTCTTTAAATTGCAAGCCTTCTATTCCTGTTCTCTCTCCTTATGTGTCCTTGCCCTGTTTTTTACTCTAGGTGGTTTTACCCTGAAAATAATTTTAGAGTTGTCTGCTTTTATATAACTGGTTTATTGCAATTTTATCAAGTTGGAGTGTGAATAGAAATATAACTAAAAATTTATACAATTGTATCAGTAGAGTTCTGGGCAGCTTAAGATAATGATAAGCTAGATCTACCTATTACTTTGCTCTTAGTGCAACATCTAAAATTAAGAGTGAAAATGCAGTGTTTTCAGTCCTTACCATCTAACAAATCTTCTTGTGGTGACAAAAGGAAATTTGTCAGGGTTTTAACTGTATGGGCTGAAGAGCAGGTATTTTTAAGGGATGATCAATGATATATGCAATGGAGCAGAAAGTAAATTAAATTACTATTGTATGTCAGGCCCAGATTTTGATATTTTTAGGTGATTTTATTTTTCTTAAATTAAAGAAAAGCATGAAGTTGTTTGCTCATGAGAGCTTTGTTTCTTCTTCACTCTTAAGATATCTTTGTGACATCTGCCATCAAACTCTTGAAGAAGAGCCAAACATTCTCTAGAATGTACTAACACTGAAAGACAACCAACACAACAGAATTGACTCAGCCTGGATCAAACAGAGTTCCTTTAAAGATGGTATTTACCTTCAAATAATTTTCAAATATTCATGAAAATAGGAATTCCAAGGTGTAGAAGTGAAAACCTCATCATTCTGATGATGTTGGGAGTTCAACCACTGATTCTTGTGGGATGAGGATTTCCTCCAGTGTCTGTTGGGCCAAGCACTGTAGAGTACTGGAAATCTCAACTCCAATGAATAAATTTAAGCTGGTTTGCTTTCCAGCATATCCTAAGAGAATAACAGAAGGACAGCATGCCCTCCTTTCACTAGCCAGTCATAAAATCCAACCAATCTGTGGAGGATTAAGTCATCTATCATGTGCAAACTGCACTAAAGGAAATATCCCATTTTCAGCTTCAATGGAAAGCCCCTCACAGCCACTACGATTCCCTGGCCTGGACAGGTCTATAAATTGTTTACGTTCTTTGTTGTTGATGTTTTTAACAAAGAAGCTTTGAGTTAGGAAGAAACTTATAGTGAAGCTAAAGCCATTAGGCATGTAAATACATAGTCAGGACAGCTGTACCCTGCGCTGGGATCATGCTAGTGTTTAAATATTCATGTCTTCCCTGCATTCTCTGTAGGGAATCCCAAGAAGAATATGCTATCTGAAGAACAGGGCATCACTGGAAAATATTATGGAGAAGAGAAACAAGAATTCTGCCTGCAGTGAACAGCTTGAATAGGTTATAGTTAAAACAACAAAACACAGCATGCAGAAATAAATTGTTGTGAAAACTGACAACAAAACAACCACAAGGATTAGATTTCAGATTCCAAACTAAATTAAAAAGGCATCAGAAAACTTCTAGTATTTAAATTTTTCCACCCACAAAGATCAATACTGATTTTAAAGGGAGACCTATGCTTCAATTTTATGTAACTAGAAATCTCAATGAACCTAATGCAAGGAGTTGTGCCTTCTCTCTGAATTTTGGGAACCTCTGAAGATAAGCAGAGAGCATCATAACAAAGAGCTACATTTTCCCACCGAACTGCCCATTCTGAGAGAAATCTGCAAGGCTTTCTTTGCCCACAAAGTTATGTGTAACAAAAACATAGCCAATTTTTAGTATCTGTGGGTAGGATAAAAGTTGCAAGCCCACTCACCCTATAGTCATGGAAGTGCAGCCTCTGTTCATCTAGAAAAAGCAAGACCAACATGCCCAAAGTATGACAAGAATGAATTGGTTCCTGTATGTAAGCTAAATAGATCCACTCAGTAAAATAATTCAGACTTCAAAAGTCTGTTTCTTTCATTGTCAACATATATTTATGATTGACATATAAAAAAATCTGCTGAACCAAAACCTCATAATAGAATTCTCTTCACTAGCCCAAGACACTGTTTTTCTCTATGCCAAAATCAGAAATTTTTATAGACAGCTCACGTTCCACAGTTGTTACAGTGACATTCATATCTTCTGAGTGTTACATGGAAGTTTGTAAATACAACTGCTATCCATTCTTGGCTTTGATGTCCTAAGTAGTACTGGGGGAAACAGCTCTATCATTTCTCTCTCTCTCCCTCTCTCTTTCTGACACGTATGAACTGAGCTATCTAAAATACTGTCCCTGCCTATTTAAATAGGCCTGCTTTTAGCTGCATATAACCCATATATATTTCTACTCTATCTATACTGTTGCTGACTCCGGCAGTGTGGGGTGTTTGATGTCCAAGATACTTTTAATAAACTCATCTCATCTACATTGTCATGGAACCTCAGATATCTAAATTAGGAACATAATTTTGGTGGTCTCTACTGTAGTCGAAACATAGAGGAAGGTGAAAGAAGACCTTGCTGGAGAATGATGTGTCTCATTGCTTCCCCTGTCTCATTTGGCTGTTTGAAACCTCCCCCAGGAAAATGCTTTCTTCTTGCTAATGACTGTGCGGAGAGTCATGCCACTGAAAGCTAGAAAAGTGCCACTGCAGCAAAGGTGACCAACAGCACCCTTTGGGTGCTCCACTACAGAAAGCACTGCCACCAGGTCAAGGACATGATACTGTCCTTCCACCAGAGCTCATGAGACATATCTGGGTGCTGGGACTAGTCCTGGCCCCACCAGTACAGGACAGTTGTAGACATACCAGAACAAGTCCAGCACTGGGCCACAAAGATCATGAGGGCACTGGAGCATCTCTCATAAGAGGAGAGCCTGAGAGAGCTAGGACTGTTCAGCCTGGAGGAAAGAAGGTTCAGGGACATTTTATCCATGTGTATAAGCACCTGATGGGACAAAAGAACAAAAGGGAGTAACACTTCCCTCAGAAGTGCCCAATGACAGGGGAAGAGCCAATGCACACAAACTCAAAACCAGAAAATTCCATCCAGACACGAAAAAACACCTATTGGGATGATGGGCAAACACTGAAATGGGTCTCCCAAAAAGACTGTGGAGTCTCCATTTGTTTATGACTGGAAGCTGTCGTAATCAACCTGCTAGAGTTGATCCTACTTGAGCAGGGGACTGGACTAGCTGGATTCTGTAATGCAAGAAGTCCCTTTCAATCTACATGAAGAAAACCACATCAATTTTGTGAAAACTAGATGCATGAAGAGAGTATGAGTATCTGCCTGACTTGACACTACAGTTTGAAGGTTAGCCTAATTGTCCTTTTTATTTGTTTCTCATCATCATATCAGACTGAAATACCATGGGAAGGAGTTAAAGAGAAGACACTATACTATAATTAACAGCTACTAGTATGTATGCGAGCCTGGCAAGAAGGCCCCATCCTCTCTGGCAGGAATCCCTTGCAAACATTTCAGCCTTCAGGAGAGAGGAGAGCCAAAATGGTCTAAGCACTGTGCTCAGAGAACTCTTTTTTCTTGATGGGCCAGAAGAGGAACCAAGGCCAAGCTGGGTAAGAACAGGGGTGCAAGAAGAAGGATGCTCAGCTTCTTTGCAAGCCTAGGAGAATGCCTAAAGGATGCTCAAGAATGATGACAGATTTAAAGCAGAGGTAGTTAATAACATACATAATTACTTTTATTAATTTTGTCTAGATTTGCATATTTCTTCATGTTAAATAAAATACTTTTGTGCTTATATAGCTCTGAAGATATATTTCTTTCTTCTCTGGCGTGGTGCTAGGAAGTGCACTCAAGTCCTGCAGCATCACAGAATCAAAGAATTGTTAAGGTTGAAAAAGACTTCTGAGATCCACACTCTGGAGTTGAGGAAAGTGGAAGTGCTCAGGTTACTTCAGCAATGCAGGAGCTGAGCATTACCCATGAGTTGGTGTAAGCTGAGCTGTCTGGCCTTACTTCTCTGAGGATATAGCAAATAAACAGCTTCAGGCAAACAAGGTTTCCAATGGCACCAATGGCAGTGAGCACATACATGATGGTGCAGCTTGCCTAGGCCATGGGAAGAGTAAGAACATAAGTTTTTAGCAAAATGAGACCAAAGTTGGGAGCCTGCTGAGTGACGGTGCAGGCAAAGGTTATCGAACCTCTGTCAGCTGTCTTTGGGGTGAGCTGACAGTTTCCATGACATCTAAGAAAAGTACCCAAGTAGCAGCAGCAAATGAAGCAGAACAGTTTGAGGTGAATAGAAAAGTTGGAAAATTCTTAAGACCAGTACCTAGGAACACAACAGCATCTAGCAAGCAATTATAAATAATTCACTACTATGTCAAAAACTCTGAGGAACACATTCTTCTTTATTTTCCTGAGAAGTATGAATGCAGGTTTCATTTCTTTTTGTCAGAACAGTGACAGTACTGTATTTTTCCACGTTCAGTGAAGGAAGTGACAGAATTGTAAGCTGAGCTTTATGTAACAGAAGGTTACTTTTCTCACCAATAACATGCACCATATTTATATCTTTAAAAAAGTACAGCATATAAGATAAACAATTCATTTTCTGCAGAAGTACATCCTGTAGTTTTCCATTTTGGAAATAGGACTCGAGATGGGAATAGGAGAAAATTGCCAAAGATACCTACTTCTCACTGGGGACTAGGCCATGACAGAGATTTATATCACACTCATTTTCATGCAGAGGATGGCATTTGCATATGAGTTATAGCCTTGTCACACAGGAGCAAGAAAGTCAGCAACCAGCTAAATCTTCACTTGTGGGAGATGTTTTGCTGACTTGTGGCACCTTATCAGCAGGCAGAAAAGGGGTGCTATGATAATGAAAAGATCTCATTCTGCCTGTACCCTGATAAAGCTGTGCAAGAAAAACAATGTAGCCTCAGATTGCACTGGTGCTCTAAATCCTCCCTTCAGTGCTGGCATATTCCCTGTTCAACAGAGTACCTGTAGAAGCCTCCAGAGAGAAAACGCTCCCTCCACACTCCTGAAGGAATTATCTTTAGAGCAACCTACAGTTTATAGGGAGAAGGCAGGATTACTATTCATGGCAGACACTTTCATAAAAAATACTTACCATCTTATTCTTGTCCCGCTCCCACTGCACAACAGCAGCCATCTTGTGTCAAAAAATGTAAAGAGATCTTTGTAAAATTTTATAGTGTACACTTCAAAACTAGGACAAAGGTATCTGAGGTACAGGACTCAGAAGGAAACAGCAACAAATGATCAATGATTTTCATGATTTATGTTCAAGTTTCTTGGATTTTGGATTGGGGCCTGACCAACACAGCAGGTCAGATGATGCCATCCTTATTCATACGGGTAATGTTGTTATGAACAGACCAGCTGACTACTCAGCTGGATTGCCAGACTAGCACTTAAGCAGAAGCAAATATGGCATAGGATTTCCTGGGGATTAATGACTGGCTGAGAGTTGATGATAGCCTGATGCACAGGCAGTCATTAATCTTAATCCTCAGGAAATGATCTGTATCAAGGTCATTATTTCTGTAGTAAGAAAAAGGCAAACAAAAACCTAATATCATATAGTTAGTTATATTTTTAATGAATGATGAGCTTTCAGCTGTAATGTAAAGTTCACATCCCATTAACAAATATCCTACACATTCACCTCATAGAGTAGCTGAACTCTTATCTTCTTAGAAGCTTTATGCTGAGACAAAGATTTGAAGGGGAGAAGCCTTCATTGTCTAGACTGTTAAATCCACAGCATGACTGCACACTTGCCTGAGTGCAAAGCGCCAAATATCCAGCAGCTCCCACTGATCTCAGATATTACTCATCTGTCAGAGGTGGGCTGAACACCTTGCAAGCCTACTGGCTCTGGAGAGTTTGCAAGCTGGCTTTCATAAGACAAGCACAAGCCATGAAAAACGACATTTGTGTGAAAAGGGAAAAGGAAAGACAGGTTCGCAAGTGTGTAATAGTATATTGGGACTGCTCTGTTTATCTACATCTTGTGGAAAGTAAATCTTACTCTCTCATCTCATGTTACCCTACTTGCAATCAAGTGCATTTCTAAGATGCTTTCAATTGTTGTAGATGTTGGTTCTGACTTCACAAATGAATTATTCAGAAGTAACTTTGATGCGCTGGTTTTCTATAAATACATTGAATGTTAATGCAGTAACAATGGTGTCTAGGTCAAGCTGATCTTCAATAGTCACACGGCCTCTTTATACACTCTATACTGCTTTTGCTACCATGAAGATGCAGATGGGACTTCTTCTCTGTCAGCCTTGCAAAACCCACACTCCAAATAGTGCAGTGTGTCTTCTGATGCCCCCATTTCCCTTGCAATTATTCAAGGGAATGTAACCGTGAATTATTTTATTGACTTAAAGAGAAAGAAAAGCTGGATCTCCCAGCCGCAGTGCAAAAATTAAAAATGTAACTTCTAAAGGCAATATTTGATCTAGAAGCTCTCAAGAATCAAGCAGAGCTCCCAGACTTTACCCATGCTTTTCCAGCCACTGAAAACACAGTTCACTAGGCTGTGACAGCTGCAGTGTTGCTGGTGTCTGATTGGGAAGTGATTTGACTCATAGACCCAGCAGTCCAGAAAGACGGGAGGTACTGAGGAAGCCATCCTATGGGAGAAGGCTGAAAGAAGGTGAGTACAGGTGAGTGAGACCCAATATGAGAAAGCCAAAGAAGTAAATGCTAGAGAAACGCAGGAAAAGGAAATGTGAGGAGAAGGAGGAGGAAGATGTCAGGAGTATGCCCAAGTGCAGGAGGTGTCAGAGCTCCTGTGTACATGTTAGCTTTGACAGACACCTTTCAAATTTTTTCCTTTGAGAGTGGCACTTTTAAATGCTTTCATAAACTGTTTCTGCAAATCCAACAAATTCAGCAAATGATGCAATGTTTTTGACCTAATGATCTAAGTCATCATCTGGCAGAAATAATGAGGAACTTTAAGCTGGCTAAAATAAGACTGAAAAATGCTCAGAACATCTTTCTGCTATTTCTTTGAGTCTGATCCACACTTGCATCAAAAGATTTGGAAGAAACCCTTTAGCGTCACAGGTCATGCACCAGGTCCATGGTCACTCATTACATGAGTGCAACAGAGCTAATTTTCTTTACTTACACAAAACTCAAAACTGTTGAGGTTTTTTTGGTAGAGGAAAGGGTGTGTAAAGCGGAGAGAGCCACATAGGCCAGAGAAGGCAACAGGTAATCCTTTACATCTCTACATCTCCCCAAATGATGGGTTTATAGAGCAAAGGACTGCATTTCTCAGACATTTTGAATAAATTTCTTTTGATTTGTAACAATTAAATGCTACCAGCTTAAAAAATTACTTAGCTAGCATGGAAAAAGTCTCTTTAAAATAAAGATAATGCACCAATTTGGTTCTTCAATGTCATTATGAACACGTAGATTAAAACACAAAGACATGGTTAGAATTTGGTAGGTAAAATTCATACAGATCCAAATGGATAAATAATACTGTATATAGTTGGTACCTACATCCATTTTCACACGTGCTTTTTAAATGAATGAAAGATTGAAATATAATGACATCCAAATTTATTAACTAGTATTACCTGCCTCAACCAGCCACAGTATTTACATCAAACTAAAACATCTTTTCTTTCACAGAAGTTTACAGAACAAGCTGAATACAGAATAATGAATATGGACACTTAAAAGCTTAAAATCTCAGGAAACAACATGAGTGTTCAGTGAAGATATCCAATACTCCTCATGTTTGCCCTCCAAAACTGCCTGCAGTGCAAAAGATCTTGAAAGCCAAAAGATCTTGTACCTGTCTGTGTACAAATGAAGTGGTGCCTCAGAAAAGGTTAATAATGTGTGACAGAAACATGGATGCATTTTTTTCAGATTTTTCCTACAGCCATAGGTCTATTTATAAAAAGCTAAAACCAGAGCTCCATGTTCAAAAACAAATTATTGAATGAATTGCACTTTCATGCTCTCATGAACTAAAATTTGAATTCTGTAAAGTCAGCAAAAGCTTGAAATACTGGCTTCATTATATATAACAACGTAAATATCTGCATATACATAGGCTATTTTCCAGCAGGTTTTTGGCCATTTCTTCATGAAAGTTTTGCATTAAAACACAGCGTTTACTGTAAATGTATGTGATTCTTTTTCGCCTTTGCAAATTTTAACTCTGTTAAATGCCTACTGTCTTGCACTTACTTGAACGCCACAACATATTTATATTCCCATTTTTTAAAAGACTATTACTTCCAGGACAAATATAAGACTTTGCAAAGGTAAAAATCTGTAAACAGTGAAGTATTATGTGCAAAAAAATCATGAAGAAAATGTTACTGGATTACTTTAAATAATATTTATGCATTGCAAACATCTCTATCGATCCACATCGATCTCAATCATTTTACTGACATAATGAAAACCAGGACTGAGTTACTTGACAAACTTAATTATAATTAATACCTGTTTTTCAGAAGTGCAGGGCTTTTATCTCTCCCAACATGAATTTCAGATTTCAAACCCCTGTTGTCCTTTACTGTCATGAAGGGGGAAGCCTCTGGATCACACTACACAGTGCAAGCTTACTACAGCAGAAAAGTAGACAGGTCTGAACACTGAACAAGCTATGTATGGGAAACAAGTGAAATAAGCTTGAGCAATGGAAAAATACCTGAGAGATGATCTTATTCTCAATTTCCATTAGGTTCAAATTGTGCTCCAGTCAACAATTCTAGCTTTCTTGTAGTCTTCAATCTGTCACGTATGCTCATGTGAAGTGCTATATATAGCTTTTGGTCACTGAAGTTTGAAAGGTCTGTCAGTGATATTTTAGGTCTCTTTAGTCCTTCCCTATCCCTTCACAAGTGCTACTTCTCAAGATATCTATTACTGCAGCAAGAGAAGTCCTACAGACACACAGACACCAAATAACACATGGCCCTGAATTTTTGTTGTTCTTCTACTAGAATATGAGAGTCAGATCACTCCACAATTACAAAGCCAAATCACACCACACCTTGGATAAAGCAAGTGAACCATTTACATACATGTAACACACAAGTATGTTTGCTGCATTTTTATTAATGTCAACGTTAAACCACCTGAAGTCAAATCAACAGAATCTCATTCTTTTCTACAGTCCACATGACAAATTATCCACCATTTTGACATTAAAAAAAAAAAAAAACAGAACCAGGGAGGAAAACAAACAAAAATCTTTATGAAAGTACAGGATGATAGAGTTTTTGTAACTTTCACATTGCTGCTGAAGCCAGAAGAGAGGAGAATCAGTAGTTATAATGTGCATCGACCAAGTGATCAGTTTTAGTTTCACTGCAATGAACACACTTCCTAAGTTGAAAGTCTTGGTGGGAGTATGTGTATCACTATAAAAGTGAAGAACACTCTCAGAAAACCCAGACACATTCAGAGAAGACTGATGAAAGCAAGAGAACTGCAAAAAATAGTTTCAAGTGGAGAAAGGAAAAATAAAGATTTTGTTTGCTTTTGCATCAGGAAAGTAAAAAAAAAAAAATTAATAGGCATACCTTCAGCAAGTGGATCAAGTGTGTGAATCATGAGCTGGAAGATGCTGTTCCTCATTAGACTGTTGTGGAGAGATGCAGAGCTTCCTCCCCGCTGGAGACGTGGCTTGGTCTAGGGTAAAAAATATGGTGAGGAATTTAGGGTTTTTTGTCATTTGTGTGGAAAGATGTCTGAAACAGTATAAATTAATCTCACATCTCACTGCACAATGAAACATTTTGAACCATTGCCTACAGCAGACTATATTAAACTACAGACTGTATCAACCATTGCTATAAGCCTAGACAATTTCTCTGGAGGGCACAGATCATCAGAACAGCCATTAGTCTCCCAGGACTCAAGAAAAAAACAGGGAAAAAAGAATCCTTCTTTCTGAAAACTCATAAAGTGTTAAGAAAATTAAAACCTCATACTAGCATCAGGAAGAATTAATAATTTTGTTTCTTTGTAGAACCTTTTGTGTGAATCCCTGAAGTAAGTTATAATTTTTACTACTTTGGTACACTGCAAACATGCATATGATCAAAACTATGGAGAAAAAGCACAGATAATACTCTTTTTTAATGGCACTCATCAGAGTGAAACATGCTCCTCGCTTTGGTTCAATCCATTAAAGTCTCATGGCAAAAAGACATTGAGTGTGGTAAGGCAGTACAGACATCTACAGCAATGGATCTAGTGCACAAGCACATTTTGCATGCTTTTAATGAAATATAAAACATACTCTGAGGTTCTGTTCCCCATGCAATTGTCTAGTACAATAATCGATGCATTGTATATATCTCATAGAGTAAGACTGTTTTGTGGCTGCTTGTTTGTTTCAATAAAAAGGATAGTGAGAGCCAACAGACTACTGACTAATAAGACCCTGAAATCCAATTAGAGGGAAAAAACCAGCACTGAAGAAAATAATACTTGGCTATAATACATGGATTAACCTTTGGTGTCAGATACATACAAAATTATAAATTATTCAAACCAATAAAGAAAATCAGTTCACTGCTTTATCTTTGGAAAAAAATTATTTAAACTCTATTACAGTATAGGAGGAGAAAGAAATCCCAGCAATTTAGAAGAATGTTGATGCATGCCAAACCAAAGTAAGGCTTGCCTCACCACCCTCCTGAGAAACAAATGCTCAGATGTGTAATTGCTGCCTACCGTCAACATTTGGTCATCCTTGTCTCCAGCATTAGGTGACTGCATGAATGGGAAAAAGAACAAAAAGAAGTGTCAGATGGAGCACACAGGGAATGGAAAGGCAGTAGAACATCACACGTCTGATCCTATGAATTCTGTTGTGATAGATTTTTGAACCACTCAAAGCATCCTACTGATCAAGTAAATCAGAGTAAATTCACAGTGCAGTGTGCAAGCGTCTTTTGCTCTTGTCAGTTTCTTGGACAGGAACTGTTGTCATTTCAGGGCCTGGCACAGCAGCTGGGCTGCAGATCACAATGTTCACTTCATGCAAATTACCCAGGGAGGCAAACTCCCTGTACATCAAGCAGTTTGAGAGAGTGAGGATAGAAGACTAAAGGCAACAAGAAACTCAGGATTGACCAACTGTTCCACAAAAAGCCTAAAAAGGAGTAACCTGGTATTTTGCAGGAAGAGACTAGGCAAGGAAATGAAAAACCACGTTTCAGTTTACCACTCCGTGCAAATTACAATTTAGCCCAAACTGGCAGCTCTGCTTAAGGGCAAGCAGCATGGCACCCACCACCCTGTCATGAAGGAAAATGAGACTCTGAATGGGTCTTAAATTATTTTCTCCATCTCAAGGACTCTTCCTTAGTGATATCTGATACACGGAAAACAAATTACACTACAACTGTTCCATGGATCAATCTCTCCCATTCAGTGAAACCCATTTTTGGACACACATCAACAGTAATTTTTTGGACATGCCTTTTGGGTTAATTAACCTTGAAGGTTAAGTGGAAAGCAACCAGCTATGACCAAACACTGATGACAGAGCAAATCCTTTATGTTCCATAAAAAATACAAGACTAACCGGAACTAAACTCCTTGTCAAAAATGTACTGCTACAGTTGTGAATTTTGACTCAAAGTAAAGACAATCAGACAACATAAACGTCTTTGTTCTGATAAAAGAACTACCTGTCACCTCTAAAATAAATCTGCCCTTGTGTGAGAAAATAATAGAAAAAAAAGTTCTATGCTCTATCAAGGAAAACTACCACAAAAAGAACCTTTAAAGGAGTAAAAAGAAAAGGAAACAAAAAGAAAATACAAAATCTGTGTTCTAAAATGTCATTTAAAAAGTAGATGCATCTCAGAAAATGCTGGTCTGAAGTGTACGCATATACGGTTATATATTATAAATATTCATACGTCTTTCAGATACAAACCCACACAAATGAGCAAATCTACAATTTATTTATTAGTATTTCAAGGGACCTTCACAGAAAAAAAATCCATCTCACAGCAAAATTTTCAGGAAAGAATAAAGGACAAGCTGGGAAAAGCTTTTATTGTCTCAGAAAAAAGCAGTTTAGGATAGTTGAGTCCTAAGGATCAGTGGCTATAGTTACAGAAGTAAAGTCTGTGGTACTCGGATGAACGTGCAGAACTGGAACTCTAATGAAAGTTTAAAAAAAAAAAATCACTATTTGGAACTTTGATGTTCTGAAGATAGGAAATCTATTTTTTATTTTTAATATTGAAAGATATGAGAACATATAATTGACAAAACTGAGTAAAGTGTACTTTCTACCTGACAAAGGTCTGAAGACTATCACCTTTCAAAATTTAATGTTGAAGGAGACACTTCTCATTTATTTGAAAGGGAATGGGATGAAGCTGAATGAATGTATAAAAACAACTAGCTGATAATTTGTACCATGTAATTTAACTAGTACAAGATTGTACTAGTTAAATTATATGGTATAATTACATAAATAATAAAGGGAAAGAATAATGAAACACATTTTCCATGTACACTAAGGAAACAAAAGTGTGAAATAATTCAATTATTTGCCAATACAAACTGGGGTATACACCATGAAATAGATTTTTTAAATCATTTTTTCCACACATGATTAGCCATGCAATTGTTTCTGAGTTTGACTTGCCAGTCTAGTTATTTTATAGCAGAAACATTCAAGACAGTTTCAAAAACAGGAATGTAAACAATTGTTTGACATTTTGGTGATATTAAATACTTATAATTCCTGGATTATATCCTGGAGTAACAATAAAAACACCTTAAAATAGTGTTTTAAACTACGGCAGTGAAAAATTCAATTGTGTTGCTGTTTACAGTATTTGATGGCATTTTGTCCACACCAGGATGGAAAATTAAACCATTTTCCTATTGTTCACGGCGAGTTTTGCATTTTCACGGTCTTTGTTATTTAATTTTGGTAGTATCATACACTGCATAGGAAAGTATCTTAAAGTATCATTTTCCCTTGCAGGAACACTTAGTATGCAGGCATTTTATGCAGTTTTTTAATTTGCGACAACACCTAAAAACTGGTCCATTTTGTGGTGTTTTTTGCAGCGGGAGCAAATAGCTTATTTGTGGACACACTCAACAACGATTTTTTAAAGAAAATACACGTTTTCTGTAAAGACACGTTTGTTTTTACATCATGGCAACTGTTGCATGTTAGTCCCCTCAGGACCAGAAAGAGATGAAGGTTCCGTGTCTTATACAGTACATATATTTCTGAAGGTTTTACTAGTAAAAATTACCTTTTCCAATTTCATGCTATAGTTTCTTTAAAACCATGAATTTATTATGATTCTGCAAAGTGAAAAAAATGCATTCTAGCATACCTTCTTATTCAAAAGTATTTGGGGCATAATCCATTATCATGTTTTTATCAGAATTATAAAATGATTAATCATTAGACAGATGCCTAATTTTTTTTAGAGAATTAAATGGGGTATTTGTTGGCTCCCCTGTACCACACGGCAGGCAATAAGAATTTGTCTATCCTCCTGCCATTATCGATGATCACGTATTCAAGCTTGCTTCAGATGAGCTAAAAAGTCTTAAAACATTTTATTTCAGGAAAAATACATTAAAAATGCCTACTTGCTATGGAGAAATGGTCTCTGGTATTCTTTTCACACATCTCTTTTCCTCAGTGCCCTAAGTCCATCAGTGATTGGACCGGACAACTTCTTTGCCTTGGTTGGGAACATACATTGTTGAAAAACAGGGTTCTGAGTAATTCATTCAAGAGGTGACAGCTCACTAAGTACCTGGTGAGTCTCCCAATGCTTTCCTTTGACACAAAGGCCATCATGACAGCCAAAGGAGGAGCAAAATCTATAAAAACCGCTAGGTATTTGACACAATATCCCTGTTGGGGGGATGCCTAGTAACAAAAGATGGCTAGTGACTTGAATCATCCATTAGAGTGTGCATTCCAGAATCAGAGAGCCGACTGTCTGCAGCTTGAGCAGTTGTTCCTCTAGTTGAAGTTTCTGTGTTAAAGGTTCAATAGCCAGAAACAGTGAACTGGACTGCCCATTCTCTTCTCCTAACATGAGAAAAGCAGAGTGTCGAACAAGAGCAGGTAAAAATGTAATGAGATTTCAACACCCTTTCTGCAGTGTGGGTTCACATCTCTTTTCTGCTTGATAAATATTTTCCAAATATAGTAAGGAAAAGCTGTTAAAATCAATCAATCAATCAATCAATCAATCAATCAATCAGCTTTTATGGGAATAATGGCATTTCGTGATGTTTGTTGGTGGGCAGTGTGGTGCTGAAATGTACTAGCAATATGGTGTCTCCAATTATTGTATTATATGAGCCCAGACAGGAATTTGCATAATTGTCTCAAGATGCTTTCTAGTGCAGGACTTCTGCTTCTCCCCCTTATGCCTGTTTTAAAAAGTGGCATCTGGACACTACAACTTTACAGCTGGCAGTTGAGTCATCACTTGTCAGTCCTCAGACAAATTACAGATGGTAAGTTTTCTTGGAGCATTTTTTTAGGATTCTCTAATCTTCCACTTAAGGTCTGTAGGGTTTTTTGTTAGACTGAACTGCAGAAAAATGAGATAGATTTCAAAGGCAGCCACTGAAGTCAATCTAGTTAACCTAAGACAGTTTAGTTAATTTCTAAAAACCAGTATCCTAAGGAGTGCTAGCAATGCCCTTGGAATAGAACTGTTCTGCATTTGTTTGAAATTATATGGTAAGTCAGGTTAAGACATAACTAAAATCCAAGCAACAAGTTCAGCTAGGCAGATTTCAGAAATAGGCCTAATGAGCTTAGTAAAGAAACCAAAAAACGAAGGTATTATTTTATCTTGTTCTCTTAATACATATATCTTTGAATTTTACCGAATTAGAATCCTTTAGAGCTCCTTTCTGTGAATATTCCAAAACAATCCAAACCTTTGCCTACTTGATGGTTGGAAAGATCAAATCCTAGTGGTCTCAATATACTTTCCAGTATCCATGGAAATAAAAAGTTGACCATCACCACCTGCAGAACCTCTGTTGGGTGTTGCTGTGGGGCCAGTACCACTTTATAACTGAAGGAAATGTACCTCACTACCCCACTCGCCAGATTATTTCTGTAGAAAGGCTGTAAGTAAGGGAATACTTCTGTATTTAAGCTATAGTAAACTGATGGTAAGGATTTCAACTTCTATATTACTGCTTAGATGTCACTATCTGAATCCAGACTGTGAACTAACACTGCACAACACCTTGGATCTTATTTAAAACAGAGAAAGAAAAAGATTTAGTAAGCACACTTCAGAAAAATATACTAAAGTTCTCTTTCACTTTGCCTTCTTTCTTCTTTTCACCTTTCTCTTTCCTAAAAGTAAAATAAAACAGGGAGTTTTACCTAACGAAGCAGATTTCTGTATTGCTGAAGAAAGTAAATATGATTCACAACAAACACATCCAAAATGAAAATGAGGTTGTAAAATTGCTTTACTCATCAAAATGAAGAATTTATTAAATTAGAGGTTGAACATCCAAAGACATTAAGCTGGACCACCAAAATGGAATATCTGGTTCCATTTATAACTGCTTGTTTACAGGCACCTAGTGTGAAAGCTGTAGCTCTGGAAAAAGCAAAATGGCTTTGTTAATTCAGATCAGTTGTCTCTTTTATGCCAGTCTATTCATACAATTACCCAATGTGCATACACATAGTGAATCCTCGTAAATGTTCAGAAGAGATGCATCCTAGCTGATTTGAACAGTGACAAATAGATAGTGTAAGCCATCAGCTGCTAAATCACATGCTAAAGATAGGTCAACTCATTTAATTCTAGATATCTGTGTATCCCACTGTATGAAATAAGGCTCTTCTAGTCGGCCCGTATAACCAGCTATATGGTATTTAGTTATTCAACATGTGTAAGGAAGAGTCTGCCCCATGTCTCTTACCTTCTCTGAACTTGCTTAAAGTCAGGTATCTTTGGCTTAGGGTGGCAATGTAATAGCTCAAGCTTAAAGACTTCAGGAGTTTTTAATCACCTTAGTGTCAAAAGTAATTATACGGTTTTAAGTTGTCCCTCTAATCCTCATTTCAAGACTTACCAATGAAGTCACCGCTTGCTATTTTTTGAGTCATATAATTTAGCACCATAGCTCTGTATGTCTATGTAACTTTCAGGAGGGCAAAAGAATACTTAAAAAAAGAAATATATATATGTATATATATATATAAAATTAAAAATTGAAACCTAGATACTTAGTAGTTGTAAGATACACATGCACAAAACAGGTGTTCACAAGTGACAGTTTAAGTACTTCACTAAGGATTTATGTGGCTAACTTTAAAATTCGTGGATTTAGGGTCTTTTATATGCTGCTACTTCATCAACATTACATGAGAAAGCATTACTAAGTGTTCCAAGTATAAGTTCTCGAAACTTAAGAAATTTTGGAAGTAAAATACCCACAAAACAAGAAGCAAATTGTAAGGAGGGTTTTAATCTGAATTAAATTGTAAGAAGGTTTTAATCTGAACTGCAACTACACCATAGAGACTGCTGACAGGAGACGCTTGCTCTTCATTTCTTACAACTCAATCAAACATGAGTGACTTAGTAAGAAGCCAGCAAAAAAAGCATTTCCTGGTACATCTGCTTGCCTAAATACACAAAGGATCTGCTACAGATTATGGAGGTTTCAGAGTTTGCCCTAGAAGTGGTCACCATAATTCCCAGAGGGGAAGACGTTTCACAAATCTCAACTGCAGCTGTTGCTATGCTGATTTGCAGCTCCTGAATAAATTTCACTGCAGTCAGTTGGCTGTATACTGCAGAGGATTCATCACAAGGGCAAAAAGGCTGCAGTTTCACTGCCTTCCCACCTCCAGCACCCTGGAGATCCTGAAGGATAGCTCCAGCTGCAGAGAAGAAATGAGCCTTCACAGCCCATAGGGCAGAAATGCTGAATCAGCACATCCTCAGCTGCCCTCGTCATCTACCTGTTCCACCAAGATCTGCTCACTTCTCTCATCTTATTTCATGGCTGCCTTTCCCCTCCAGGTGACTTCTTTGTTACTCTGCTGACTTTACTGTCAGCTGGTAGGAAGGCCTGATGTAGCTCTCAGGATAGTGACTGCCAGAAGAATATAAACAAATACGTGAAGGGCATATAAAATAATGAATGATACTGAGAAAGCTAGCTGAGTATTGCTTAAAGAGGATGTCTCCCCCAGTCAGAACAGAACGTAGAACACTGACCAAAGGGAAAGCCTTGACTATCCTGTGGGACTACCTTTTCCATGAAACAGTAGTAACATTTAAAACGGTCTCACTCACACATTTAAAAAAAAAAAAAAAAAAAGAGAGGGGGGCTAAAGGAAAGCATCACCAATACAATTAGTATTGAGGTACAAATGTTTCAAATAATGTTTCAAAACATAAAACTGTCATCCCTGGGAGCATGCTGGCTGCTATGGGTGCAGTTCCACAGGTATCAGTTTTACACCAGTGAACAGGCAAAATCTAGCAGTCAGCTTCTGTTCCTCCACTTCCTCATTTGTAAACCAGGAATAGAGACACTGTTTGTAAAGAACTTTGTTCTTATGAAGAGGGCTGCTTTCTTTAGGGGCAAGTTACTGGGTATGACTGCCCTCTCTTCAGCAATTAACTGTGCTCTTTTGGGTTTCACATCTCCTACTGAGCACAACATAGAGGCACATTTCAATAAGCTACAAAGCAAATCTTCTTTGAGACCAGCATCTCCAATAGCTATAGGTAAAGGATCAAAATGTACCTCTTACAGTGTTTTGTTAGCTAACAAACAGATATCTAAGATTTTTTAAATTTTTGGACTATTTATATCTGTAACAAGTCTGAACCTATGGGTTTACAAAATTATATGAGAATTCATGTAATCAAAGCACATAGAACACTTGTGCTTTTTACATCCCATAGGATGTTAGACTGATTCTTCAACATTTAAGAAGAAAACAAATTAAAATATGATGGTTTAATTTTTTTGTTCACCCACTAACTGGATTACATGTTCTCAGTTTTACAATGTGAAACTAGAAATCATGTCCAAGACAAAGTACTACTTAAAGAAAATATCTTAATTTTGCCTATTTGACCCAACAGTATTTCAGGTTCACTGTTCTTCTAACTGACATTGAATACCATCTGCCTCTATATTCATCCTTCAGATAACCCTCTTCAGCTTTTCCATTGCTGCCTCTTAGGTCCTTCTTATAAAATGAAACATGGAAATGCCATCTAAGGGTTTGTCTTATACCTGGTGCAGGGGTAAGAAATGGTAGGGAGACAATCTTTTATGAACAAATAGAGAAGAAATTTTACAGCAGAACCTGCAGATAAGAAACCAGCACTGTACCGTGAGTGTGCCTGATGGAGCTGTGGACAGAAAAGCAAGTCAGATTTCCAAATTTCATCTACAACCATAAAATAAAATAGTTTTTTTCAAATCAGGAGGAGGATGACATTTGCTTCTGTCTTTCTCTGATCACTCCTGCCTTTTAACTATTTTTCTACAATGTTCTGCTTGGTACTAAGATGAAAGGGATCTAAGATTTGTGGCTCTGAAAGCAAGAGCATCCCTGTGTGCTGGGATTCTAGAGACCACCAGATGTGTTCTGGACAATCTGCGGTATGCACGTGCCAGATTACTTTTAACTCCTTTGGAGACAAGAGATCAGAAAGATCTCTTCTGATCTCTTCTCTTCTGCCAAGAGGCAGAAAGACCAAAATGACACTGTTCTTCCTAAAAGCAGGGTTATAACATTAAGACCTTAAATCAGACCTCCCCCATTTTCCCTCTCAGTGTCTGGGTCATTAGAGCAATTGTGTCCTTCATGGCATAGACAAGGACAGACAGACAATCTCTGTGCTCACCTTCCTTCATCAGTCTGCTATTTCACATTGCCTTTCATACTGCTGATTTGTCCCTACAACTATGACCCAGATGCCTGCAGGGAAACCACTGTCCATGCAGAAGCAGTGGCTCTTATTGCTCTTCCCTGCAAAGTCTGGTCCTCCCAGAACAGCTTCCTAATTACTATTTAAGCTAAACATACAGCTCCAATGATAATTCCCCTTGTAATCAAAGAGAGTAAGGCATTGGGGAAAGCAGATGTGCTGGAGTGTGGGAGGACTTACATGGATGTAATAGGAAACCATGTCTACAGGAAAGCAAGAGAGAGTTCATGTTGAAGTAGTGAGGGTGGCAGCCTAAGCAGCTATGGGTCCTACCTCAGGCTCTCATCTTTTTCCCATATACAGCCTATGACAAAAGCATTTCTTCACCTGTAAGCTGCCAGGTGAGCTTCACTGCAAAACATGAAATTTCTCTGAGACTTTTGCCGAGAAATGTTATTATAAACACCAGCCAAAATCACAATCTGCAAGGTCCTTCAATTAGGAAGAGAAGAGAAACTCACAGTAACTCCATCCATCTTTTATCTAATTCCATTCCACTACGATTAAAACTAAAGTCTGATATCTCTAAGCACTGCAGAAGCACAAGACCATGCCATTAGCCCAGCTGTAAGCATCCTTTCAGTCATCAGTTACTCCCCAAATGCACAGTCATAAAATCACAGAATCACAGAATATGCTGAGTTGGAAGGCACCCAGAAGAATCATCAAGCCCCGCTCCTGGCCCTGCACAGCACCATCCCCAAGAGTCACACCATGTGCCTGAGAGCTCTGTCCAAACGCTTCTTGAACTCTGTCAGGCTGGTGCTGTGACCACAGCCCTGGGGAGCCTGTTCACCTGTCCAACCACCCTCTGGGTGAATAAACTTTTCTGAATATCCAACCAAAACCTCCCCTGACACAGCTTCAGGCCATTCTCTCGGTTCCTGTTACTGGTCACCATAGAGAAGAGATCAGTGCCTGCCCCTCTGCTTCCTCTTGAGAGGAAGTTATAGACAGTTATGAGGTCTTTTCCTCCCATGATTTTTTCCCCCAGAACCTGTTGTTATGATCCAGTTTTAAGGTTCTTTGGAAATGCCTCTGCCCGAATTAAGGTGCAAACGAGACCATATGCCAGTGACAATAATACGGGTTTCATTGTATAGTAAGTGTGAGAGAAAGAGAAAAAGAGAAAGAAAGAAATAGAAAATAGGGGGGCGGATGAAGAGTGACAGAGACAGAATAAAAAGAATATCACCCCTCCGTGGATCCCACTGGTGCCTCAATGATCTTCTGCAGCTGGTCTTCCTGGTGGTGAAGGTCCCCCCCGAAAGGCACAGAGCCCGATGGGTGTACATGCTCAGGCTAGGTGGGCATGTCCGGCCATCTCCCCCTGGGGTGGGGGTCAGTCTCTCCCAGCAGACTCTGGGTCTGTTGCACCACGTGCAGCCCTGTGGGGCCCAGCCTCTCACGGGAATGTCCCATGGATGCGGCCTGTGGGGTTGGGGGTTCCACAGCTGGGCTGGAGGATGGATGTCTATTGCCTCTCACCAGAGGTTGCACCATGCACCCAAAACCTCCTCCTTCCCCCTCGGCTGGGGGGAGTCTGTGTAAACCTGGCTTCTGTGAGCTGTGCTCTCCCCCCCAAACTCAACCGGGGATGACTGAACAGTGGGCTTCCCTTTATCTAATCAGCAGTTTGACTTTCAGTTCAAAGTCTCACTCTTCAGGGAAGCTTCTTTGGTTGTACCTTCTTTATAATGAGCAAAACTTTATATTAATGTTTGAGGCATGAACTATTTTCAGTCCCTGACACCTGTGCTTCTTTCATTGTATCTTAGACTTTCCAGCTGCCTTTTTTTTCTCCTATCTCATTGGCAGGCACATCACCCAATACCCACGGGAATCTGGTCCACCAAGAACACTTCTGTTTCAGGGACTGGCACACCTCTGTATCTGAGAGGGATGCTCCCACTGTTTCAGCTATCTGCTTTCAGTAAGAAGTATGGTCATAACTATCTGCACTTACCAACAAGAAGACTTTCAGTTCTTTCAATACTATCCAGCCCAAATAGTCTTTCTTCAGTGTAAAAAGTAGACAAAATGGAAGAATTGGGAGAATTTTTAACAAAAACTACATCCTTGCATTGAGTGAAGTCACCCAAGACAGAGGGGATTTGAAACTAAGAGCTGAACTTGCACAGCGAAGCTGGGCCCTCTTAATGAAATACACTGGGTATGAATTCCATTATGACAAGTAAAAATATTTTCTGAGCCTTAGTATATACATTTGCTGATTATTTAATAGCCAAACTCCAGTTCCTGTGGCTATATTCCAGGTTAGCATGTTTTTGGCTTTAACATCTCAAAATAAATCTGTTTCCAGGTAGTACACATACTGCTGTATCTTCAAAAATTTGGTTGCTCCAGGAGGGAACAACCTAGTTCCCTAGGATAACATTTTAATACAATTAACTGAGTCATAAAAAGAAAACTTTCACTTAAGGTAGAACAGAAATCACAATATGTTTTGCAGTCTTAATCTGTCAGAAGTAATCCATAACCTGGAAAATTCCCATTGCTATGACTCTGTATGTTTCTAGTTCAACGTGATTTTGCAATCATTCTGCAAGCATGAAAAACTTCAGTAAACAATGCACGCATGATTCTTTTCAAAATATTCACCTGAAATTTGGATAACTGCAGTTTGTTTCAAGCTAAACTGTCAGCAAACATGGTTCTTTCATGTGGGAGTCTGTGAGTGTCCAATCAGGACTTTACGAATTTAAGTTACTTTTTATTATGTGGGGTTCTATACATGGTCTTTTACATCAACCAGCTGTTGTGCTTGTAATACTGATGAAAAGAGTCAAAGAAATAAATGTATTTGAATCTTGTAGAGTCATCTTTGCATTTGTGAAACAGCGTGTGGACAGAATGAGGACAAACACAGATTAGAACTCCTGAAGTCTGTCCGCCTCCTGTTTGCTTTACTGGCAATTTTACAGTCAGCATCTCTGTGTATGCACATTTTTAATATGCTTCATACATAGTATTTCTGCAGTTGTTCTGTGGATGTCAATGGTGATATCTGAAGTGTGCTTATTACATTAAAATATTTTTTAATCTTTTGGTTCAAAACCTTGCTTACTGAAAGGGACAGAATCATTAGAACTGTCAGTGTTCAATTCCTGCTAACAGTGTTTTGTGTACAAACTGAACTTTCCTACATACAACCACAGAAATCGCCTCTCAAATCAATCATGTTTTTCAGTATTCTAGTTAAATCTAAATTAGCAAAACCTTTGCATTCTGGTTCACAGGGATTTAGCAATTACATGACAAAAATTAAGAAGAACAGGTAAAATCATAATCTTAATAAAAAAATAACAAGTACAGGGGACACTGGCATATGTCCAACAGATCAAAACAACAAGAACAAAAAATTGGCTCAAAGTCTGATTTCACACCACTTTGAATTAATTTCATGGGATTAGCATAAAACTAAATTAACTGAGAGCAGGATCTGGTTGTGCATGCAGGAAAAGAGGTGGTATTTATTCTACAGCATGCTGAAAGAAGGTGTCCATCTCATGATGTAAATATAAAGCAAAAATACAGTGAAAATAAAAAACACATTTTTCAATGCAAATTATGGTTTTATTATGGTCATAATAAAGTTTATCCCTAGGATGTGCTCCTATTTCACACCTTTTCCCAGATCTTTCCTGACAAGGGCTTTTGAACTCATACAGCCAGGCTCTAGCTCCGCCCTGCAGATTGTTGGGATTTTGTCAGCTCAGCCTGGAGCCTCTCCCAACAAACAGCCAGACGCAAAAATTTTGAGACTTTGGTGTAGTTTGAAGTCACAGGTGTCTGACACACAACACTGAGAGCTGACAAAACTGGGGGCTCAAGATCCAGTTACTTACCCTGACAAGCTAGATCAAACTGCACTGATGAGAGTTCAACTGTTCCAAAAAGACCAATTGCCTGAATATTTCTGCAAACAGCATTTAAGTCACTTCATATCCTACTTATGCTAGTCAGCTCTCACAGCAATAACTGTTTAAAAAAACAATACGCAACTAAAATTCCTTCCCTAATGCTATAGCAAATTATGGTGAGTTGTACCACTGTTTCTCCCTGATAAAGGAATGCCTGGCCACTCCCAACAGCAGCATCCAGGGCAGCTTCACACACCACCAAGCAGTCACGCTGTGGCTCAGCCACGTGCCACACCACTCTCTGCTTTCACTCCTGACCTCCACCGCAGTCAGAATCACAGGCAAGTAAGGACAACATTATAAACTACTCTCTGAGCTCATTAATGGATGGCAAAGCAGGAACTATAACAGGATTCCAACCCTTTCGTGTCTCATTTCTAGCTGATGGCTTGTTCAGGTTGGGTATAAAGAAGAGCTGCTCCTGTCTGCTGGATTAGTAGTGCCATCTGTGAGAAAGAACTGGGGAATCGACCTGGGTGATTGCAGATTTTGTGGTACTAACAGAATCTATCACAGCATTTCCAATCCCTAGCAATCTTTTGGGCACAGTTAGAGAATGACAAAATACAGATTTGCACGGGAATGGACTGGTCATTTCACCAAAGACTTTGGACCTAAAAGCCAACATAGAATCGAAGTTTCTGTACACTCTTTGGAAGAACTGCTCTCCATATTCTTATCAGTTCTGGGGAGAAGCTACATATATTAATTCCACTGATGGAAATAAATTGGCTAACACTACTATACCAGTTTCATTTGCAATTGTATTAATACAGAAAAACTCATTCTTTGGTTTATGCCACAGAAAAAGGCATGGTATCTTGGATGAAAACAAGGCAAGAGATGGAAAACTAAAATAGACAAAAATGCTGCCAAAACACAGAAAGTACCAGTTTTTGGGAGCCTGAAGAAACTGTGCTACCCACAGGTGCTTTTCTCTTACCTATCTTCTTATTAAATAAAAGATCAAATGACTGCCTATATTTTCTGTCTATAAAGTGTTTCTTTTCTGCCCGAGAAGCAGTCACAGACCCAGGGGCAGGCTGAATTCTAACCCCTGATTTTCTGGGGGGAAGGCACTGGTTTATGTAATTTATCTCTCAGAAACACAGAGATCTTTCAGAGAAATGTAGACCTGTTCACTAAATCTGTCCAACCATGACTTCCCAAAGAAGACTAATCCTGAGATCTATGATTGTATCTTTTCCTATGAAAACCACAGTGATCTTGGAAACATTTGTGGCACAAGATAATTATGCCTTCCAGGACCATGAAAGAACACCCAACAAAGGGGCCTTCATATGTCTCTGATGAATGTACTTTGAAAACCTAGTAAGAAAGACACTGCATATCTTGTAGCTAAAGACAATTAAGTGTATCAGAACACCAACAGAATTAGAAGTAGAAATGCTCCAAACAAACAAAACCTAATCACTTTCATGATAAGTTCTGCAAAAAAGATGTTACACACAGAGTTGTAAAAATCTGATGTAGCAATGTGGATTCTACTTACATAAAATGTATTAAGAAAGAAGTTTTTTTTCACTGGCATCACCCAGCTATGAATTTTCTATAATCATACCCTGCTTGCTATTTAATTGAAATAGAGCGATTTAAAGCCTTTGCAGCAAGTCTTTTATTATCATTTTTCATGTAGTTCTTCCAACAGGTAATTGGAGACCTAATTTGTTTGATTACTTCAGGCATTTTGTCTCTCAGAATGTGTAGCCCTGTACAGAAAGGAGAACTAGAATAATTTCTGCACTTTGTTTTTGCCACCTAGGACCTCACAGTTTATTGTGATGTCTGCATGCCTGACTTTTGTAGAAAAAAATACATTAGATCTTCTTAATTAATTTGTTTCCTTCTTTCATTAGTTGAAGAGAAATCTTGCACTGGGATCTAAATTTTATGAACTGCTTTTTCCTGGTGAAAAAAAAGTATTTAATCTTCTAGGTAATTTATCTCCTCTAAATACGCCTTATTTATTGCTTACTCAAAATTATGTTTAGTGTCTAATACCTACAAATTCTTCTGATTTTAGAAACCATGAAGATGAATCTCAGTTTCATTTATAAAATGCTATTTTTGCTGCTTTATCCTTGTGAGGACAACCTTGTAAATGTAGATTGGCATAAGCCACTTATTAGGATTAAACAAGTTAAAGCAAGCAAGTTTCATTTCTGCATTAAAGGGCTGAACATGGTGGTGTGGCACTATGCAAGAGCTAGTCTATACACTGAGAAGTAAATCCTCTTTTCATACATTATATCCCATACTTTTGTATTTATCTCCCCCAAGGTTTGAGCAAAACTTTTCAGCAATGACTGCACCAAGACCAAGGGTTCCTGAAAAGGTTATGGGTAAAAGGTATTGGCTTCTTCATAGCTGCTTTTTCTTAGCTTCTTAGGTTCTTCTAAGGGAAACTTCAGCTTTCAGTAGTAGGGGACTCACTCTTGCACAGGAACAAAAAAATTAACTTTTCCTATGCCTTTTTAAAGTACTTTAAAGATAATTACAATTTTAGGGTCTTAAACAGAAATAATCCCAGTCCACATGCTTAACGAAAAAGTTTTCAGAATGTCCTGCAGAAAAAGGTTTGATTCAGGATTCTTAGTCTGGTTCTGTTCTGGTCTTCAGTCTGATACTCTCAGAAGAAGGACCACTTAATTGTGTTATTTTTTCCCCTCAACACTTTCTGAATCAATCTTATTTCTTTCTTTCTTTTTCTTTTTCATAATTAAGTTTTATAGCACTAATGTATTCACTGTCTTGTCTTGCGTTTTTCTGTAAAACTGCCAGCTTTTCTGCTAGGTCTGTCACTGATCTTAGGACTAAAAGTTACATGTGACCTTTGCTGTGGCCAGAAATATCTGACAGAACTTTAAATACCTAGGTGGGAAATGCCATGCAGTGCAAATCTCATTTCTTCACAAGAGATCGACAGAACTACTCTGCTGGCAATGAATTTGTCTGCTGAATTTGTTTTGAGTAAGTCTCATGGAGAGATGCAATTATGACCCCTGTCGGTTCACTCTAAAATGTACACATTTATGGTACTTGACTCAGAAGGTCTTGCAGCAGTGATTGGTCATTCTCTCCTCCCTGAACTATACCACTGAATGAGAGAAACATCTGGAAAAAAACCCTATAAAAATATCAAACAGTTGTCACTGTTAAACAAAAAAAGCAGCCTGTTAACTGGAGAGCCCTTAACACTGGAGAATCATCAAGTTTCATAACTAGTTTTCATAACTAATGCTTCATTACACCTTTTCAAGTAACTCCACTCCAAGATGTTTTAAGGCTATTTCTGTAGTAGCTCTAGCCACAAATGTAGTCACACAGCTAAATTCCCATCAGCATCAATTTTGAACCAAGGATGACAATATAAAGGGACTGAACTTCAAGGTCAAGGATACTTGGTCTAGTATAAAAAAATCAACATCATAAAGCAAAACAAAAAGCAAGGCTAGAATACACAAATGGATGGTCACCCAGCAGTTTAGGGGATAACAGCAGTGTAACTTTATCCCTGGAAAAACCATGGCAAACTAGGGGAGATGTATTGTAGAGTAGATTTGTGAGGAGCTAGATTTCTGAATTAAAATGCAGTTGAACAGACTTTGTAGCCTGACACTCCTACTCTGCGTGATGACTCCCTCATCAGTGCCACCCAAACCCACAGTTTTTAAATAAATACAGTTTTGATTAATATCTACTACATAAATCCATTTGCTTTTTGGTTAGCATGAACGCAAATGGAGCAAAAACCCTTAGGAAGGGACTGAGTAGAGTGGAACAAGGTCGTTTTAGAGGCTAACTGGCTCCCCTTGGGAATTTCTTGCACTTCCTGTCTTCTACAAGATTTTTGTAAGCACAGAATGGTGGTATTGCAGACCCTTAAAGATCAGGCAACACACCAAGGAGCTGATACAAGTAAGAGTTTTTGGGACTGAGCTCATCATTTCTAATAGCAAATACATTAGGATTTTATAAGCTCAAAAAGGCTTGTGAGACTAATAATCCATAAAGCCTATTAAGCTATTAAGGTAACCAAATAAAGCATCTGCATTTTGATCTGTCTCCAGTCTAAATGCTCAGCATGATGCCTCCTTAGTCATATAATGAAGGCTGAAGAAATCATTCTCTATGACAATTTTCTGTGTTGCAGCTTCTGTTAGAATTCTAAGAAACTTCTCCTGGTCTTACAACATATAGTGTCATGCTTTAAATATTCAAAAATCTCTTCTCTGTTAAAAGGATTTTTCATTCATTAAGACAAAGGATAAAATACACTGGTTCCTTTAGTCTGTTTATATTTTTACTTGTTTGCACTATTTCACCTGCTGCAAAATGCATCAGACACATATTCCCATGGTCATCTCTGCTCCATTTACTATTTGTGACTACTGCTCCACACTCTTCTGGATGTTCTCCACAAGCATTTGTTTCCTTTTTATTCTTCTCACTTTCATTCAGAATCTGCTTAAAGATAAATTTCTGTGCTCATCATAACAGGCAAGTTCAACAAAACTAAATTAAAATGAACTTTTTAGCTAGCGTTCTTTGGAGGTTGCCATTTTGCAATCTAGCTATTTTGTTTTAACTCACTGAAGTGCTGATGTCCTCACCCTTTGTCTTCTTTTGGTACATCAAGTAGGGCCAATCACAGGTATAGCGAGCTTAGAACATATTTCTTAAAATTTTTTTTGAGTGTCATGTGCTAACATCACAAGTAATAATTCTAGCTTTTCTGCCATAAGGAAAGAGGTGCACATTTGCTCCCCTCCAATGGCAGTCTATTAATTTATGTTCAAAACCTAGCTTCCATGCCTCTGAATGAAAATGGTTTACAGTACTGGTTTTATAAATGTGAAATCGTATTCTCAGACATGAGACTTCATGCACATATCTCAAAATAATCATAATCAAATGACAGGAAGAATGGTAAGTATTCATCACTGCAATGCCACTCATTAATTTCTGCAGCATTCATGGCAGAAATACAGTTGGTATTTCTCATCTCTAAAGCTTTACTATTCTAGACTCACGGAAATGCCATTCTTTTGTCCTTTTAGTAAATGTGGTTAAAATGAAGTAATTCAGTAAAATTATGTACTGTTTCTCACTTAATTGCAAAGTCCCCAGTTTGGCAAACTATTTCTTTACATTTTCTTTAATTTTAACTGCCTTTCCTTTCCCAGCGTTGGGAAAGTTTAACTTCCAGGACCATGTGCAATTGTAATCCAAAAATAACAATTAGAAAGGCTTTACAGATAAGCCAACTGAACAATACCATACTGATTATGATTGGAAATAAAAAGATGAGTCTGTTTCCATGGTAAAATGTAACTACTATATTAGACATGGGAACTGCAGCAATAAACAGAACCTGCAGTGAAGTCATCTTTTGCCTGACTCCAACAACAGGCGAGGGTTGATCTGAAGTAGTACTGATTTTATTATTTCTCTTCTTCACTTTTTTCATGCCAGCTGATACTGTAACAACACAGCACATCAAATGACGGTATGTGTCAGAAAGTCTTAGATGACAAAGACTAGGGGTTCAGACAGTTTGTTTGGAGGACGAACTGAGTGGACACAAAAATAATCCCTTCACCATATTTATCATTTTTATTGTCACTAAATAGTGCTCACCATCTGCATGTTTGAGCAGTATTCAGAAAAAGTGAGCATGGTGAGTTTGGATTTATAGAGAATATATTATAAGCACTTGTTAAGTATACAATTAGATGGTTTTAATGTTTTTTCAGATTTAGATACTCCGGGTTTGGTCTCAATGACACGAAACTAATAAAAAATATTTTTACAGTGCAAGCTAAAATAAAGTATCCATATCCCAACACGAAACCTTTGATTTGTTCAGTCAGAGAACTTGCAGGAGGAAAGATCGTAGCATTGAAATGTCAGTGATTTTTTAGTTTATTTTAAGCCTTATGTAAGTAATGTAATGATTGTGTTTATTTTACGAAGCATTTTTGAAAGAGTGGACTGAAAACCACTAAGCCTGCTCCTGAAGTGTTAAACTTCTACTGATTTTAACGCCTTTAGTTCTCTCTATCACAGAAAATCCCTTTATTTCTCTCTGAAAGACAGCAACAGTTCACTGTAAAACAACACAATAATTTGAGACAGGGAGAGACTAAGAAACCTCTTGGGAAAACCAGGGCTATTTGGTCTATATTAAATATTTATTGCAGAGTGTGACAGTTTTCTTTATTTTTATTTACACTGCCACACACTGTTGCAGGATGTTGCCACATGGCTGCTGTGTTTCACCTGCATTTTGCACATCCGTCAAGTGGCTTGTGAAGTACTCTGCATCAATTTTACAGCATTCGTCATACTGAATCTTTTTCTGGACAACATGAATCGCTCCTTCCAACATTTTATTATTAAAAGATTTTTATATAAGACCCAGGAAGACTAAGTCAAATCTCAGTGGAAGCCCACATCTACACTGTGATTAATGAGTCTTCTTTCCTTGCTGTGTACTGATTCTCACAGCATCCCTGGTACAGATACACACAACCAAAGGCAGGAGTCACATAATTCTCCTTGTTGGGTCCTGTCCTACATCTAACTAAAATGAATGCCTGTGTAGATCACCAGATTAGACCAGCATAGAAGAAATTTTGATAAGACTCCTTTACTGCAGTTGACTATAAACCACTGAAGTGAGAACAAGGGTAGTCCTCTGTGGATTTGGGGCAAACATTGATCTGCTGCTTCTCCCACACAGATGATGAGCACTGAAGGGTAATAGCAGGGTTAGTGAAGAAAATTGCCAACTGTTTCTACAGTCTTTCAAAGGAACCACAGAAACAATGATGAAACCTCACTTCCATCTGTATGTGGATTTTGCTTTGCTGGACCACTTAGATAAGTTCTAAGTAATTTTGCACAAATATGTTTCCTTCAAATGGAATAAAATTAGTAGTGGACTTAAGTTGCATTTAAATATAAGATCCTTAGGCTATCCAAATCACTCTTACCAGAGGTGCTTTACAGTCAGCTTAGATCAACTGTGCTGTCCTTTATGCAAATGGAAAGGATAATCAGGATCTGGTATTTGACCAGACAAATTTGTGACATCTCTTTCCTCCCTCTGAATTGCTGGGACAGAGCTGGGCATAACTTTACCTGGGAGAAGGGAGGAAACAAGACCTTGTGTTCATTTCTTCTACTAGAACAAGAATGCATTTATCCCTGGACACTTCCTGAGTGTACTAGCACAGGTCTGTGGGTACTACAGCACTTTTCTCTTAAAAGCCTGAAAACTCATTCATATACTCTCTACAGACAAAATTTATTTCCACACTGTGTGAGAATATCCATTTCTTACAGCCTAATGTATCTAGATTTCTGGTCTGCTGTGATGTAAGGGATCCGAATGCCAGCTCCGTAATAAGAAAGGTCTCTTCCCCTCAATACACCCGTATTTTTATTTAAACAATGTTAATTCACAAGTTTACTTAGATGTCAGACAACTGTGCACCAGAGGAACTCCATTCACCTCAGTAAAGCAGCCTCAGATTTCCCACATGATAGTTACAGAACTTGGCTCAGTACACTATATCTTACTAACATTTTCTTTACAAAGGGGGTACTCACCTGCCAGTCTATACATTTTGGTCAAAGCTGTTTACAAGTGAAGGGAAAGTCACATATTTGTCAGCTGGGGGAGTGGTCAGACAAAGCCCTAAAGAAGCTGCAAGGAGTGCAGCAACAGAACTTCATACCAGTACTTTGTAGGTTTACATTTTAGCACTTCCTTCATTTTGGGCAGGTAAATGATCTCAATTATGCACAATAAGGAAGAGCTAGAAAGAAATGTGAAACCTAACAAGAAAGGTGTCAACTGCTTGACCTAGATTTAGATCTCATTTTCCTGTTTCTAGACAGAAAATAGAATTACATTCTTTATACTGCAGATAAATTCTTGGTTTAAATGCTGGTACAGACCTACACAGCACCAGTTAGTACTGCTGAATCTTGTACGTCCTATCCCTTCTCCACCTTTATAAGCATGTCATGTCACAGTTTGAAAGTACCTAAGCAGACACTTATGTAGAATTTGTATATGGATTTATTTAATTCCTTAAAATACAAAATAAAAAATAGTATTGATTCAATGATGAGCATTACTATGTGAGGCAATATGGTTATATTCCTCTAAAGCAGGAGCTGATCTAAGCTCTTCATTTGCCAATAAATGGAAGGTTTAGAAATATTCTCTAGCCACTTTTTCTAGTCTTGCAAGGACAATGGTGACCTAAAGTAGCAGAATCCTGGTTTATTGAGAGCTTTATTGTTTATTAAGACAGGTAAGACTTGGATGACCTTAGCAGTCCTAGCAGAGGTGGAGGAGAAAAGAGAACAGAGGTATTTACAAGTGCTTCTTGTGATATATCTAGCAGAACACAATAAAACATGGAGGTCATACAATGTTTGTTGAATCTAAAACTAAATCTGCCGTCTACCTGTAACTGGCAAATTCTGTTTCCCCTGTGCAGGCTCTGCAGCCCTGCAAAATGCTTTCTCCAAATGCTGGAAACTCAGGGACCTGTTTTGAAACTGAGTATCTTATTAAGTGTATCTTTGATCCCACTAAAATGTGTGTTTAAGAACCTTTGTGAAGCAGGTCCTCAGTGAATATGCAGCTTTTGGATTAGCCACAGAAAATATTACAAGAACAGGAGCAACCTGCCAAGAGATAAAATTGTCTTCTGTGTGATGATTTTCCTTCTAGAGAGGGTTGCACCACTGCCGCACATTTAAACAAACTACAGAGTTTTGAATTTCTACAAATAAGCACTACTTACTGACACCAAAGGGCTACCCCCTTTGATGTACTGTATTGCAGTTTGTTTCCCCATCTGCAAATTTAAGATAATAACGTGGACCTTTTGCAAAGGGCTTTGCCAATCACACGCAAAAAATTCAAAGAATGAACTAAATATTTGGTAAAATCATCCAGCATCTTCACTAGTCCCTTGTTAATTGATATTTCTAATTCCATCTGCTTCTAGTTAAATCCCTGCATCTTGGGCAATGTTTTTTGGTTAGTGATAAAAACAAACATTTGAAGAGCTATTTCTTTGTGATGCTCAGAACATTTTTTATTGTTGTAATGCATACATAAATTTAAAGAAGAGATTCAAAGCAGCTTAGAAATATTTTCAGAATTATTTACTTTTGATGTTAGGAAATTTGCAAAACAAACATTCCTTTTGATACTGTAACATAGGTCAGCCCATCAGTAAGCATGTACCAGCATGGTAACCTGTTATAAGAAAGACCAAATCAATGTAAGCAGAATCATCAGCAAAGTGGTGAAGTAAATGTGTAAAACATTCTCTTCACATTTTCCAGAAGTTTATATATATACTTTTCAATTACTAAAACGTATGTGGATTGTCACAGCTATTTCTTGCTCTGCACAAATTACTATATTCAGAGGTGTATGCACAGTGCATCTTCCTTGTCTGAGTGTTTCTTTGGCTTTACTACTGATTTCAAGATAAAAAAACTCAAAAATTGAAGGTTCTTAATTTTTGTTTTGGTTTGTTTTGTTTGAGTACATATTTTATTCATTCTCCCAAAACCATGTTACAGCTTTTTTCTGATAAAACTGTCTTTTATCATCTTCTGGTTTGTTGGACTTCATGAAGAATGCTGAAGTTTAAGAAGTCCGTTTGGTAGCATCAGTTATTTGACTGATGAGTTCTTTGTACTAATGATGCACTGGAAATCAGTCCATGTCCTTCCCTGCATGTGCTATAATATGGCTCTTGCTGTGAGATAAGGCTGACAGCACTGACTGAAGTCTGTCCTTGCTTGATGAAAACAGTGCAGATGTTCCCCAACAGACAGGAAAAGGTCAAAGAAAGAGACTGAACGTTGCCTTGAAACACTCAAGTTATACTCAGATATTACTGTTTTTCACTTGAATTGTTTTGTGACACTGAAAAAGTGAGTGTATGAGTTAAGAGATAAGTTTGACTTTTTTTATTATTTGTAAAGCTTTTGATAATTTCACAGGACCTAATTTACAACCTTATTAAAAATACATGTTGGTTACAAAATACACAGCAGCAACATCACCTATGAGAAGAAAAAGAAAAAAAAAAAAAATCTGTTCATGCTGTCTGTCCTTAGACAGTTACTGAGGCAGAAAGCTGCAAATCAAAGGATATTGCTCCTGTCTCACTGCCATTTTTATGCCCTTCAGTACTGATGAAGCCAAACCTGATTCTAATCAAATCTGTGAACTCAGTAGTCTTGTTTTTTTAAAAACATTGTTAAAATTAAACAAAATTATGTATTTTAGCATGATTTCTAATGATGTTTTGGTGCATAAAAGAACTTCATTGGCTTCAGAAGCTTGCTGTTTAAATAAGGATTGCCATCTCGTTTCAGAATTCACCTACAGTAAGTGAACAGTGAAAATCACTGAAATTACACTGATAAGTAAATAACATTGCATTTTTTGGATAGCTGTCTACAATTATGTCCATGTAGAGAAAGGTGTTTTATAAAGACATTCCACTGATGCCTGTAGTGGCCACCTAAAAACCAGCATCTAGACAGGACTAAGGGAATAAAGGTAGGTATTTATTTGAAGGGCCTTCAAAGGTACACCCTGGGGAGTCCAGAGGCTACTGCCAAAATGGACCCCAAGATGGACGACAGGTCACGAGTTCTTCACACTTTTATAAGTTTGGTTCATTTGCAGGGTTAATTCTCCAATTAAAGCTTCAGTTAATGATGTAGCTTCCCCAAGCTTGCCCCCTCCTTTTAGAGGCTTTTGGTTTATACTTTTTGGGCCTAGGACGGTCTGAGTGTCCTTGGAGAACAGGCCTGGAGAGGCTTTGTTATGTCTACCTACCATGAGAGAACAGCAGCTAACAGGCCACAAGAAACTTCAGAGTTACACACTAGGCAGTAGAGGATCTGACAAATACGAAAGTTAAAACCTAAGGCATCACATTACCTCAGTTAAGCAGAACTGATCAAAACTTAGGGAATCACAGTTCATTAAGTAGCAACATAACTGCTGCAAGGAGCCATTGCGGAAAAGGAGGAAGGTCATATTCCGTCATAGGATGATGATGAGCTATGTACATTTTCACTGTGGAAAACCTAAATGCTAGGATGTGCCAGTAAAAGTGTTACCAGTAGAGACTGGCAGCCCTTCAGAAAAGCACTGACAAAGGCTCAACTGCAAGATGGTGAACAGCTGTAGTCATATGCCAAGAGGAAATATGGGTTCTGACTAGGACACGTGCTGGGAAGGACACACCAGCAACCAGGAGAAAAGAGGAGACCTCAAAGTGTGATTTCTCTATATAGGAAAAATGGGAGAACAGGAACACAAAGGCATTTACAAAATTTATCAGTGAAACAAGGACAGAAAAAGAGGTTATAAGCTGGTCATAGAAACAATTAGTCTTGAAATAAGAAGGGGTTTGACATGTGGAAACATTCAAATTCTGAGCACCCACACTTGAATCTGCCTTTTTCTTGTGGCTTTGACAAGTGTATACAAAGGATAGCATAACATAATTGCCTCTGATTACAAGCGCCAGGACAAAGAAGTCCACACCAGTGCTATGTTGTCTGATTCTGCAATGAATACTTGCAGCATATCCTGATGAAAAACCAGGAGGAGATCTGAATTTTACTAGGATTCATCGAAAGAGCATTTCATCCACTTAGTGATATGCAAGTAACAGAATTCTCCTTAATTTTAACAGCTGATATTCATAGCAGCAAATTCAAAACACCTAAGTACACACTCCCCCTCCAACCCCCAAAACACTACATTTTGAATGAAGCAGAATTTGTGGTTTCGATTTGGTGGTAGCTATTGTTGTTCTTTTCCTTGTTGTTATTATTATTATTACAGAATTTTATCTTAATAAGCAAAACCTATTTTTTTCTGAATTGTCTTCTAGTCAGTACAATTCACTGGTGATTCATCACTTCCAACAGTTGTTAGACTTCTGCAGACTCCCGGTAGGATGGCATCTTGCCACTATTCCCCACTTAAAACATGGTAATGGGGAAGAGAAGATTGAAAAACTGGGGTAAATTATTTCCCAGGAAGGTACTCTGGACAGAAAGGATATTTTAGAAAGCTTTGTAGTCACTTACAAAAATAAATCTCAGTGACAGAAAGTGAGCACATTTTTGCATCTCAGTGATGCTCATGTGTCACTTTGAGAAATCTGCTTATTTTTGTGATGGAAGAGCAAGAAGGTTCATATAATTGCTTTCTCTGTGTACACTGAATGAAAATTCTGAAACAAAAACATCTGCAGGTTTTTACTATAGTCAGAATTACTGTAAGCAAACTAGAATTTGATGTGAAGTGACAATCAGAGTAAATTTGAGATTATATATAATTTCACGTCTACCAAGATGGGATATTTTGTGCTTAAGCCATGGAACATAGTGACTGTTTCAAGGACTCAGCAGGGGACTATATTCATACTGCCTTTTAAATCCTTCCCTCCTAGCAACTGTAAAAGGCCATCTTTACTGTGTTATAATAGCACTTAAAATTAAGGGCAGTACATATGTATATATGTTGCAACAGCAACAATTTCCTTGAAAATCATGTGGTTGGTTAAATTGAGTGTTTAAATGCTGTAGTATATTTAATTTATCACAATATATGTCCACCAAAATACTTAGCCATATTGATAAAATATTAAAAAGTCACAACCAAAATTAAAATATAAATATGATTTACTTAAAAATTTATATTTTGACAATATACATTAAATTATTGTGTTCAAATGTGAAATCCATGTAGTGTATTTTGTAAAATAAACCCACGTGGCTGAACTAAAAATTATGACAGGAAGTCCAAAAAAATACTACTCGAATGCTTCAATATAAAACCAGATTATTTAATTTGGGTTTTAGAAAGAAATTTCGTTCCTATGACACTAGAGAAGAATGCAATTATTAATTTGACTCCAAAGTGACCATACTGATATGATATGCTTTCGTATGAAATAATGACCTTCAAACACAAATAAAAAATCAAACATTGTACAACAGGAGAGGGCACTGCCTTGGATACTCTTATTTGAACATGAGAATATTTAGGTAACCCTTCAGATGAAAATCTAATGTAGCAACTCCTTATTCCTGGCATAATACACACACAGTGGCACACTGCTATCTGTGATTATAAGAAGAGTTAGCAAAGCCAAAAAAACCCAATTCATAAACCCACACTTAGTTCTAATGAGTGAGTTTTAGCTAATTTTATGAAATATCAAAACCACTAATGCTAAAGTGTGCAAGCATTTAATGCTTAACTGAATATAAGGTGCTTAGATTTAAGTCCAAGTGATGCTGAGAAAATGTACCTTAAAACAGTGGTAAAAGATGAAAATGTCACCATTTCTCTGGGTTTTTTTCCATTTAAAAATCCCACCACCACCCCCAACCTTGATTTCCTATTTCAAAGCAAGCATTCTGTGCCCTGTTCTGAGTCATACCACTGGGGTCTGGCAGGCATAAAACTGTGGAAACCAGGTGACATTTAAAACTACAAAAGCTCAGGCTCCTTAAGGAGCCTGGTGGCTGAAGACACCTTAAAGCCATTGTGCCATTTTGCCTTGCACAGCAGATACCTTAAACTCTGTCACAAATACTTCTGCAGTCTAATCCATGGGTGCAAATGATTTAAGAAGTAGACAGGGAGGGAAACTGACCCAGAAACCTTCCTATCTCTGCTGCCTCCCCCCTCGCTGCCACCCCCAAGAAAAACCTTCATTCACTTTTCCCTAAAACTTCTGATAAGGCAGAATTTTAAACCTTTAGAAATGGGATTAACGAAAGCTCAAGCAGATGCATCTCTGGGAAAAACTGCACATGTGATATAAAATTCCAGAAGAGAATATTCCTTTCTCCACTGGCCAAATGTTCTTCTGTCCCAGTCCAGCTCTTCAGAGACTGTTCTGTTAGGTCTTATCTCTCAGGCAAAAAAAAAAAGGGTTAAGTTTTATCATGAAAAACGTTAACTATGACTAAAATTTTCCTCCCTCCCCCCCTCCCCTTTCTTGTTCCTCCCCTCTTCAGAAGGGCGCAAAAGTTCGATCCCTGCAGCTCAGAGATTGCTTCACTGTGTAGCAGTGCCTATCCCTTTTCCCCACATTTTTTGTCAGTTTTTAAAAGAGGGCGTTTCTGTAAAAAAGCAAAAAAGCTTTTTGATGAGGTCATCTACTTACTTCTTCGCAGCATTCCTACAGAGTTATTTCAATGCATAATTAATTTCTTTTTAATCTTTGACTGGAAATTACTTCAAGCAAGAATAGCAGATAAATCTCTGTTTAAAATTTACCTATTTTATTATTTTATTACATATTACAGTCCTGGGAAAAATGCATGGCCAATCTACTTTCACTGCTTCTGTCTTTATGTTCTTTTGCCAGCAATAGTATTGCAATGTGATAATGTGGCATGGTAGTAAGTAGATTTTTGGCTAAGACAGAGACAGGGACTTCAAGGAAACTGTGACCTTTGCTTTAATCTTTCAAAACTCAAAAAAACATGTATTAAAGCTATTACAGATATGTAAAAAAACACTTGGAATAGCTTGTAGCAGTGAATAGTTAAGTCTCTAGAGCAAGGAGAAGAAATTAAATCAACACATCAGAAATTATGTCCCATGAATGCTTCTTTAGAAAAATAATGGTTTAGAATGCCTATTTTTCTTTTTCAAGGTCTGGTGAGAGACCCTGATTTATATTTCATGACTTTTACAATGAGCTTCCGACACAACTTAAATTAGCCATTGTGCAACAGCTTTCTGATGATGCCTGCTCTGTGCCCTTCCCTAGGACCTCCCATGGGATCAAGCAGAGACATTTTGCTGACACAGTGTCACATGTAGCAATCTCCTAATGTTATTAACCCCTAGAATGTTGCATCACTGGAACAAATAATTCATTAGTGTTATTTTAAAAAAGGGATATAAAATGTGCTAATGAAAACCTGCTGCACATTATTGCATCTGAGTGTAAGAATGCATGAAGTGCGATAAAATACCATTTTCAAGCATTATCTGATACTGCACAGACACAACTTAGTCACATTGGAAAACATTTCCCCTCCTGTTGTTTTAACATGAATAGCATCAATATCTTATAAACTTATAAATTTCATTAAAAAGAGGGAGAGGGACTTTTCACACAGGCAGAGAGCAATAGGACATGGGAGAATGGTTTTAAACTAAAAAAAGGAGAGATTTTGATAATATGTTAGGAAGAAATTCTTTATGAACAGGTCAGTGAGACACTGGAACAGGCTGCCCAGAGCAACTGTGGATGCCCCATCCTGGAGGTGTTCAAGGCCAGGTTGGATGGGGCCCTGAGCAACCTAAGTGAGTGGCAGCCGTGCCCATGGCAGAAGAGTTGGAACACCATGATCTTTAAGGCCCCTTCCAATCCAAACCATTCTGTGATTCTACAGTTTTTCTGCAATGCTTGGGGGCTAAAAAAGTGAGCAGAAAGGGGAGAGACCCTTTCATGCGGATACTCAAAAATTATTTCAGTTGCTGGCAAAAATGGGATTTCCCTTTTCTAGAAGAATAAATGAAGCAGTGCAACATCAGAGCTGGTAACGGGGAGCTCTGTAGGGAACTGTAGCTCAGCACCTCCACAGGTGCACTGTGGTGCCACAAAGAGCACTGGCACAAGAACTACACGCTATTCGGCAATTATGTATGGTAACACATCAGAATGCACTAGCTGTATGAAACAGACATTGTAAAAAGCAATGGTTTAGTAATCCTGGCTACAGAAACCTGATGTGAAGTCTTTCCTGAGAAAGTCTTTCCCCTCTTTTCCCGAGAACAGGGGAGACACTGACAATTTTTGTGTGAATTAAAAATATGTGGATTATTGTGGGTCTGCTGTATTTCCATTTTAAAGTCATCTTTTGAATTTTAATTATTTTCCAACAAATTCCATTGCAAATAGATCCCAAAACCAATTTTAAAAATTAATAAATTCATCTTCAAAAATGAAATATTTCCACAACAGCTGACTAACTTAGAATCAGTTTAATATAATGATATTAAAATATTTAATTGAGCATGTCATTTATAAAAGCAGTCAAACTCTAACCAACTGTATTATTGCAGCCTATTATCTAGTAAAATAGATTGCAATCTTACTAATAGAAGAATATTTTATGGCAAATATTTCAATAGGAGCACCCAGTTATTACTTGCATAAATCTACTATAGGCAATGAATATAAATTAGAAAATCACATGAAGCATTGTGTCTTATTATGGCAAAATGATTTTACCTTGAAATAATTTTACTTAACATCTACAATATTCTCTATATAAGAAGTGAGCATTCAAACAGTAACACTAGATAACTGGAAAGTTTTCACTTGCAATTTTGAGTTCATGAATTATAAGTGAAAACTTAAAAGACCCAGGAAATAAAATAGACATCATAAAATCAGATAAATTGTAACAAAAAATGCAATATAAGCATAGAAATTTTTTTTCACATCTTACAAAGAGTTCTGTTTACACTTTGGACATATAGAAATTACTCATAAAGATGCATACCAATAATTCTTAGCAGAATTTGGAAAATCCTCAGTTAAAACATTGCCTACAAGTGAGCCAAGAACTTCTGGAGTTAAACATGTCATCTTCTTTTCTTGGAACAGAAGTATTCATTTAAATTATCTTGCCAGTAGCATAGTAGCAGAAAATGCCATGGTGAGCTATTTTAGGCCTGATTTAACCATCCTATTTTAAATGAATAAGGAATAAAAAAGAGAAAAAAAATCTGTTTGGCTCTTCCTCTGCAGGCTTATCAGTTCCTGAAAGTAACATCATCCTCAATAACCTCTCCTTCCACATCTTCCCTTACCATCATGTCAATATTTCTTGCTTAGCAGAGCACAGCAAACGAGCTGTATTCCAACACACACTGAGCAAAAGCATACCTGAGACTACACAGACTGGTGGACAGCTCCAAAATTCTTCAGGCCTGTGAACATATCTTAGAACTATCAGACAGTCTGGGTTGTAAGGGACCTTTAGAAAGTCATCAAGTTGAATGCTCCTGCAACCAGCAGGGGCACCTTCCACTACGCCATGTTGCTCAGAGCCCCATCCAACCTGGCCCTGAATGTTTCCCTATGGGGCATCCACAATTTCTCTGGGCATCCTGTTCAATGCTTTCACCACCCTCATTGTAAAAAAACTTTCTAATATCTAATCCAAATCTACCATCTTTTAGTTTAAAACCATTACCCCTTGTTCTATTGCAACAGGCCCTGATAAAAAGTCTCCTCCCATTTTTCTTACAAGCTCCCTTCAGGTACTGGCACGCTACAGCTAGATCTTCCTATAGCCTTCTCTTCTCCAGAATGAACAATCACAACTCTCTCAGCCTTTCCTCAGGGAAGAGGTGCTCCAGCCCTCTGGACATCCTGGTGGCTTCCTCTGGACTCTCTCCAACAGGCCCATGTCCTCCCTGTGCTGAGGACTCCAGAGCTGGACACAATACTCCAGGTGGGGTCTTACAAGAGTGGAGGATCTTAGAATTCCAGAAAACTGGAACCAAATTCCTAACTGAGGCCCACTGGCTTTGCATTCAGTGCACGAAACAAGTGCATTAAAATGAAGTCCCACTCAGCCCATGTTCATCAGCAGGGAACCTACTGGGACAGACAGCAGGACATGGTGAGTGTGGTGACAGAGAGGAAAGTTTTGGTACCTCACCCCAGGTGGCAGGAAGATGCACCTTTCTGCTGCTGTGCCCCAGCTTATGGCTGGCTCCTGAATGTCAGCACTTGTTCTGAGAAAGCTCCTGCCTGCCAAAGAGCCACTACTGCCCACATTTCAGAAGCACCCAGAAGCACTGTGGTGCAGCAATCCACTTCAGAGTTTACAGGCATCATGCAACTACCACTGCCACTGCTGCTGAGGTCCCCAGGAAAAACAGCTGTATAGCCCCCCTGACCTTGTGTTCTCTTCACTGGTTGTCCCCCTCATCTGGCTCTCCCTTGTCCACAAACAGAGCAATCCAGGTCCATGAAAATGAATAATTCAAAAATGATGGGGTGCATACACATTTACATAAATAACTCTTTTAACAGTATTCACTATAATTCAAAAATTCACTCCTCTAACACCACTCACCTACAAGTGACAAAATAATATTAAAGTTTTCAGAAAAATCAACTCATGAATATAAGGAATCATAGTGCTGTTGTTGGCTTATGTGATACTTAGAATCAGCACAACATCTAAATGAGATGACAGATACTGCAATGCAGCAATTTAATAATTAAAAACTTCACTGTTTCTATTGAGAGACTCCATAGTTACCCAACAGCTGTTTGACTTTGTTGAAGAATCACCCTTCCCAATTAACAATGCTACCAAAAACAGACCTTAATTAAAAAACAAGTAACCACTCCTAATAGTGTCAACAATGCCATCCCAAGCTAAACCTACAGAATGCTGTCTTAGTTCAGGTACTAGGAACTGTGGCTGCAAGCTCTTTTACTGAGCTCCACTCAACAAAGTGGTGTATAATTCAGTTTACATAACAGTGCTGCTGAATGCTAAGTCTATGTAAGGTGTGGAGCAGTGCCTAAAGTAGGAAGAGATTAGAGTGATACTAAATAAAGTATTTCTGCTTCCTGCTAGATGGCTGGAATAAATGATGTTTCTACAGAAAGACAAAGGCATGTTAAAAGACAGCTTTGCTTTGAATCACCAGGACCCACTATTCAGAACTGAACATTCTGTGAAATGTGATTTTCCCTCCCTTCCCTGTTTTTTTAACCAGCACTGGTTAACCTGATAGGTGTGTGGATACCTGCTGGTTAATAAAGCAGTTAAGCTTTGAATTTCTAGCTGTCATGTAAATACTCACTTGAAGTAATTACTAGGCTTTCTAAGCTTTAAATATGACAGAGGGATTATCCTTGCTGGCTAGCTTCCTTAAAATTAATTACCCATTATTCACCAGTGTCCACAGATTTTTGCACAGAGTAAGATGATGTAGGGTCTGAGGACTCCTTTCCTGAACCAAGAGATGAGGACTCCTTATGGACCTTTACAATAAAGTTGTCTTCACCTCTATGTTCTCTTCACTCTATGCCTCACTACCATACACAAATCTTAATAACCTCCTGTAAGAATCTATAAAGATTAAGTCTAGAAGGGGTCACAAATGGAAGGTAGTATTGCTTTGAATTTCTCTGTTTTCATACCATTTTCTGCATACAGGATGAAACACCACTCTCTACCTGTGTGGACAGAAAGATTATCTTCTACCCAGAGACCAACCAAATACCTATTTGTATTTGTAAGAACGTACTTCCCAGATATTTTGCACATTTCCATGAAAGAAGAAATAAATGAAAGATCCAGCAGTACTTAGGTCTTGTCCAAGAATTAGTTTTTCCCCATAATATATTCAGTAAAGTATCCTATAGTCACCATAGTCCTCATCCATCACCTTTATTTTATAGTGAGACATGAAGATAAAGTGCCAAAGCATCCTCAAATGCACAACTCCTTTTGGGCAGGCTTTTACAACAATACACCCATTTGCATCAAGTTTAACTGAGTGACTGCACATCAGCATGAGGCTCCCTGCCACTGGCTGTACAAGCTATCAGAGAAGGACTTGGTCTTAGAGACAGCAAATATGTCTTGTCACAAAGTGTTCTTGCTTCACAGAATTACAACAGTGCGTGGTGGAACAGATACATTTCTGCCACTCTTGTTGAGTAACAGCCCCACAGAGCCCTACTTAGTCCCACCCTAATTTATGTGGCATGCCTAGTTAGCTCTAATTCACTGAGGATTCCTACACAGAGAAATCTCCCGGCTAGAAAAATTTAAATGTTATTACATTTGAACGAGGCAACTGCTTTAAAATTGCCCCTGGATTACTGAATGCAAAGAACACTACTGTGCCACGGAAAGCTCCTGCAGACAGCAGAAACCACTACAGTGCACTGAATACTGGTGAGACACATAAGCAAACCACAGCTTTCACTGTTCTCATCACATCCTAGTGCTTATAGAGTGGGCTGTCATACCTATGGAGGTTTAAGCACTGGTGTATCTACAGAGGATTTCTGATAAATATTTCCATGTTTACGACATAACCATAAAGCTGGGAGTAGAAAAACCTGAAACAAGTAAACAATTGTGTGTATTTCAGCCAAAGTCACAACAGCCACTGCCTGTTCCTGCCCATTCCAAAATAACTCACTGAAAACTGAAATTAACCCTTTTGCTTGACAGCTGATATTCATCTTGTTTAACTCTTCTGTAAACTAGTTCTATTTTTACAAAGATTTAGGATACTTTTCTATCATACGTGTACAGAAGATATACAATGCTACAACATCTGCCAGCTGATTTTTCTACTCCCTCTTCCACCTTTTGATAATTTACAATTTGCATTTGGCAGTCACTCATTACTATTCAATTGTTATAATCCTTTCTACTTCCCCTGATGTGGTGATATGCTTTTTGTTGGGGAGCAAAGGGGGTGGTAAATCTTTGTGAATCCTTGAAATCTTTGTGACTCTGTGATTTAGATACTGATGTTACTCACCACTTTCTTGCCATAAATGAAATTCGGTCTGATTTAAGGCTTCATGGCAATGTGATCCTAATACCTGCCACACATTAAGCAGAAAACCACGTCCTTCCTGCCCATCATGGTTGCTAGCTAAAAGGATCCCAGACACAGGTCAATCCCGTATTAGCAACCTTGATCACTCTTCTGAGGACTTTTTGTGTAGCCGTATCCGAAGAGTCTTCCTTGGGAATAAGGTGAACCTTAAAAAGGTGAGGTGCAGCACCCCACTGGACCTCACCTCATGTCTCACATACCTACTCGATTATTTGTCTCTTTCAAAAGGATCTTCACATTTAGGGTGTGTCAGACATGTTCCAGTAACTGGAAGGAAATCAGCTGATACTAGGGTGATTTAATGAACTGAAGTCAGCCCTAACATTGATTGATGTTTCATTCCTTGCAGAGAGTCTGTAATTAAAGACAAACTTTGTTCAGGTGACTAAGATAGGGTCCATTAGTTTAAATGTAGTAATATAACTCTGATGGACTTTTACATCACAAAATGAAAAAACACCTCCTGAGTGCAACACAGGAATTTCTGTCTTAGATATGCACTGCAGATGCATTTACTTCTATTTGTAGACTACAAGGAGAGTCAGATCGTAATACCCATACTGGAGGAGTCTTATGCTAGATAAATCTCATCTTGGTGTACATGAAAACAAGCAGATGTGGCTTTCTATGTATTTTTATTGCCTTCCATGCTGCTGTAACTGTAAGTAAATATAATGGTGGGGGTTTTTATTTTAATCTGTGAGGCACAGAGGATAAATGTGTTGGGGAAGAAACAGCTGATAAAATAAAGGTGAAAATGAACTCATTTTCATATCATAAGAAAAGTATCAGCTTCTCAGGAACAAGCTCTGTTACTAGTAATTTCAACCAACAGTGGGGGGGAGGGGGAGGACCACTGAATTTTAATGCTGTTTAGAGCTGCTTGGAAGTCCAAGTTTTCAATGAGGTATCAGTTCTACGGAAAGCAGACCCACTGAGTTAGTCCTAGTTAATATTTCAGAGATTGCTCACAGAGAAGGCGTTTGGTTTCCACTGTGACCAGTTAGTGTTGACAGCCCATGACAACAGTCTAAAGTAATCAAACAACTAATTTAGTTCTTTTTTATGTTGTGCCTGAAGAAAAGTTCCTCAGAGATTGGTACATTTTTCTACAAGACTTGTGAGTGGGTAAAGAAATTCCTTAATCGCTAGAACACAGTCACATCATGGTTTCATCTGTTTTCTCCTGTTGATGGCCAGGTACCAAGGTATGATTCTGCAAGCCAAAGGTTAACTGTTGCCATTTCATATAAGTATTTTTCACGTGCTTTATACTTTATTATCACTAAAACTGCATTTCTGTATGTTTCGTTGGAATAATTCATTTACATACACACAAATTTTATGTGCTTTTCACAAGAGACTTAATACGAATCAAACAACAAGAAAACCAATATGCCAAAACTACATTTGTCCACTGCGAAAAGCAAGTACTTACCTGAAAACAGGTAACAGTATAGCTTCATGTTTCTCTTGTCAGATCAAAAAGCTCATATGCTGACAAACAATGTACCTCCCCAGTAAGACAGGGCTACCAAAACTTCCCAGAAACTTTCCTCTTGTGACAAGAGTCTTTAGAAAAATGAGTGTATAATTAAAACAGGGAAAATTTCAGAAATGTTGCCATTAGGCTGACGGGTATAAAATATAATCACACAAAAAATAAAAGTAGGTTTGGTCTCAGTTAAACTTGTTTCATCATAATTGCAAGGATATCTCATACGGGGTTCATGCACCAACAGATAACAGAGATATGAAAGGATTTCTATAATGTAAACTGGCTGTTCTAGAACTTGGCATTAGTAGTGCTTTAGGGCACCTTGGTTTTTTGTTCAAAAAATCAGTCTCTCCATCTCAACTCAGTCTCTCCTGGCAGCTCTGCACTACTCAGGGCTTCTCCACCAAGAGACAGCCATGAGGCTGTCCTGAGCAAGACAGCCGAAGTGACCTGCAAGAATAGGTTTGTGCTATTAAAAAGTATCATATCTCAAGCATTTTCAACAAACATCTTTTACTTGGTGGCCCTGTAAGAAAAGTACCCCATTCCCTACTCATTCACATTCCATCTGCACCAGAGAGAACCTGTTCTCCTTTGGCTTACATCATGTTCTTCATGGACATCAGTTAATGAGTTCTTTTATCTCCTCTCCATATACCCATCTTTTGATGCTTTTGCTAAGATACCCTAAATAGGCAGCAAGAAGTCCAGATCAAATTAAAGTAACTCCTCATATCATTCCCCCAAACCTCATGCTATGCATAGCACATTAGCCCCTTCTGAACAGTTTAAGCTGAAATACATTGGAATTAATTTATTCTGCATAATCTAAAGCATTGATCTGGGACAAGAGCATCTGCAAGACTTAATATACAGTACAGAAACACATGCTGTCCTGGCTAAAAACTGACTTGGAGGTTACCAAAAAGAATTATTTCTGATACATTATTAGCTACTTAGCTGCAGTGTATGTGACTCAGTCTAATCTCATTTCTTGCTTCCTTTTAATTTAAAATATGAAACAAATGTGAGAGTGTTCTGTATAACATTAATGGTGGTCTCAGAAAACCCAGGAAAAATTAATACCCAGACATGAAAATAACTCCTTAAAATACTGACAGTTATCAGTCTCAGGGAAGAGGCCGAACTCTTGAACTTGCCCAGAGGAAAGAAAAAATAATTGCCTGTTTCCATTCCAGATGTTCAGGGTAGTAGGCAGACCAGACCATGTCACAGGAAGAGAGGCTGAGAGAGCTGCGGCTGGTCAGTCAGGAGCAGAGCAGATTCAGGGACAGTGAACATTCACAGGTTACTAAGTACCTGACAGGAGGGTGTGTAGCGGCCAGACCCCTCTCAGTAGTGCCCAGGGAAAGGACAGGAAGCAATGGCACAGACTGAAATACAAGAAATGTCTTCTTAACCTTTGGAAAAAAATGGTTTTGAACTACAAGGGTGGTCAAACAAGGGTACAGATTTCCTAGGGGCAGTGTGGATCCTCTCTTCTTTGAGATACCTGCATCCAGCAGGTATGGCCCTGACATGACCTGCAGTAGCTGAGCTGCTTGAGGTGGGCTGAGTCTGGACAATCTCCAGAGGCAGGTAAGCCTCAACCCCGGTGTGATTCTAAATGCAGAACCTCATTAGAGATACTTTAATGAAAGCCGTTTATTTCAATAAGCTTGCTTACACTCTCTGTGCTCAGAAGGGCAATATATTCAATCAAACTCCTTCAATAACAAAAGAAAGCTAAAAACTGAACTTGCATTCCTCTTGCCTTTCAAGCTTACAAAATTTAACCAAGGCATCTGACTTCCAGAATTTAAGGACTTGAAGGACAAAATACTTTTGGCGGTAAGGGCCTTGCAGTACTTTTTTTTACTGCTGCCATTAAATAAAATCATAGTATTTGTGAGTATAGTCTTGCCTGTTAAAAATTCTTATTTATTTGCAAATTTCTGTTTATACTTGCAACACTGGTAACGTACTGAACATCATTCCACATATATCTGGGTCCTTCCATGAACTTATTTGCTGTACATGATACACCTGATGACTGATCTGTGATGGGACCCACTGCTTTCTGGCCTAAAGCATGGATAACTAATTATCTGTACAGACAGGTGAAGGGCATTTCCTATTACAAATGACTGAAATTACGGAACAGGATATGTGACACCATATTCTATAATAATAACAGTGTACATGCACTAGTTTTATTTTACTTAAGGTCTCAACCGTGTCTCCTTTACCTCTGCCATGCTTCAGAAACAAAGAGGTGGAGAAAACGAGAAACATATTTAGGAAAAAGTTTAAGATGATCTTTCATTTTCCAACTGCTGCTGAGCAAGACGCATTATCAGGTTTCTTGTCTTGTCTCTGAGTAGGCCCAGCAGGGGTACAGAGATCTCCAGGCGATCCATCTGCAAAGCTAGGAGGCTGTATTTTTGTTTTATTGCAGCTCTTTGCAGCTGAGAAATAGAACAGGATCTTTAGCCCTATGAGCTCAGGATCAAGCAAGAGACTGAGAGCCACGGCTTGCAGCAGTGTGGAGAATCTGCTGCTCCCACCGGAGATTGAGCCCTACGACAAATGCCGTGACAGATCAGCTCTAATCAGCAACAGCAAGGCTGGGCTGTAAAGAGGTGTCATTTGACTTGCTGAAGAAACAGTGCATTAAAATAATAATATGAATTCCTCATCAAACTGAATGGGCAGCACCATTCTCAGCTGAAGCAAGAAGACACATATGCCTATCAGGATATGTAAAAATTGTATTTTTTCAATATCAGTATCACTAGAGAAACAAACACCCCAATTTTTTATACACATGCTTAAACAGCATACCCTCATCTATCTCTAATGACCTGAAAAAATATCCTCTCTTGATAACTCTGAATTTCAAAGGAATTTGAATCTAAAAAATTAAACCTAAAGGCTTGTTGTATTTCTAAGCAGAATGTCTTATGCTGAATCACATATTTTCACTGCACAATCCGAAAGAAGGTCACCAGATGGCACTATTACACATTGTCATCCTGATTTCACTCTCTTAATACACACAAAAAGTTTTTAATTGTGGAAGAAGTGGTGTTATTATTACTGTAGCATTACATTTATTTGGGGCAGTGTGATGAGTATCATCTCTGTTTTAATCTCGCAACCTTAACAAGTTCTTCCAGAGAAACTGTCCTCTGAGAACCAGATGTTCTTTTGCAGATTTAAATGCAGACATAAAAAGAGGAAAGGTACGGACTGTTCTGTTATTTATGTATTTCTCTGCTCAAGGACTAGCATGTAATGGGAACACATCACAGCAGGAACGCACACACATTTGCCTATGCTGATTTTTCCTCCTTGGTAAGCAGAAGCCCTCTGCTGTCATTACACAGAGATTAAAAGCCCTAGGCATACTTTTAGTACGTACTTTTCTCTATTGTACTAACAGACAGACAGCATATCCAAGGTGCATCTTGGACCCAATTAAAATGCATCTGCACACCTATCAGAAAAATACTGCACACAATGAAAGCTGACATTTGAACCTCTCTTGATTGTCCTCAGCTCATCTTTTAACAATGTGAGCAGAAATATTAACCTTAACACTCCTAATTGCCACAACATGAACAAAATGGTCTGAACAACTCTTGAGATGTGTATTTTACAACAGCAAACCACTGCTCGTTTCTGTGGCTACTAATTTGTGATCGCCTGATACGTGTGTCATGATTAGTTCTATAGCTTGTTAGAAGAGTAATTTAGAATAGTAATTTAGACTTGCTAATGCTTCAAGGTTGTAGGTGTTTTTTAGCTTTGTTCAGATGCAGCTTTGTTGAAAGCTAATACAAGCTGCCTAACAGTTCCTTCCTGACTCACAGGACAAAGAAATAGACTCAGTAAATTACTATTTTGCTTTCACATATCCCATTCTACACATTTTTTTTGTTAACTGTATCTTACATTTCAACAAACTCATAAGTGGTGAAACAGGAAAAAAAACAGGTCATGAACTTTGGATGGAAATGGCCAACTGTTACAAGAAGTCCTGACCCACACATGGTTGACTGAAATTTTTCTGACAAAATGCAGTTACCTTTTCATAATCTTGAATGAGATTTATGTGATAGCAGAATTAATGAAAGGAGTTTACTTCACAACAAGTGTATTATTGGCATACATGCTGCACTGGCTAGCAACCTTGCTGAAGAAAAACACTGGCTTACACTAGAAGCATGACTATTTCTGCTGATAAGGAGCCTAGCTTTTCAGTACTGTATCTAATCTTACTGGTGATCTGAACAAAATTTTTTCTCTTCTATTCCAGTTAGGAGAGTCCATGTTTCCCTGGACATTCGGTACCCCAGTGGAACTAACCAAAAGCAACAGAACAGTCACCACAGGCCTGGGGGAGCCCTGCCAGAAGTCCCCACACATAGTTCAATCACACAAAAACCATTTCTCCTGTATTTATTTTTAAGCTTTCATACATGTTACAAGGAATAAATTCACCCAGCAGACAATATAGCAGCACCATATTTTGGAAGTAAACTGAAAAAGACAGCGGTATTTTTCACAGGAAATGGGGCTGCATTTTATCAAAAGTAAAATTCATAAACACAGATACATTCCACAGTTGTTTCTGATCACAGAAATTAGCAGTTCTGCTTGACACTGAGCTTATATTCATCCCACATATTTTCACGAACTTAAGTAAGCTTCTCATATCAGGAGCACTGCACACTATAGTAACAGTTCAAGCCCAGAAAAACTGTATTTCTATCAAAGTTCTCCTTGCCAGAGGGGTTAATATTGAGCAGTACAGCTCCTCTCCAATACAAAAAGTCAGAAAGGTACAGGACATCATTATGAGTTAGAAAATCCTGCCTCCCTTTTCCGCAGTGTTTGATGCCAAACAACATCTAACAGTCAGCACTTTCTGCACAGAATATGCTGCAATTACATGAAGTCCTTCTAGCACTTTGAATCTATCCAAAACTCATTAAAACCAACAATGCTGATATCCATCTACTGTGAACAGAAAGCCAGTCCCATGCAGCTGTTCAGCACTCTGCAGTGCCCAATCCCTGGTTGACATCTGGAGCTGAAAGAACAGATCCTTCTGCTCTTGATGTCAAGATGCACTTTGCTTTGTGGTCTTTCACAGACTGTCAGAAAGCATCCCTTTGGCCCACACTTTGGGAAACAGTGATGCAACAACGTCAGTCCCTGACAGCACCTGACAAAGTTGACACATTAGAACAGAAATGCCAACATATTAGGAAATCAGGTAAGTAATGGCTACTTGACCAGAACCTAAAGGTTTTCTTTACTCTTCCCTTGCTGTAAGAAGCTTGGTGAACAAAACTGCAACCAGCATTGGCTCTAGAAGAGGTAAGGGAGCAGGGACTGAGGCTTGCCATTGGCCAATCTGCCACACCCCATCCTCTACACTTAGAAAGAAGGTACTCATGCCTCAAAGGGGTGGTCAGCAAAGGGAAGACAGTAAATTTTAGGTTTTCCATGGCAAATGGACACTGATATGCATGGTACAAAATCAGAGGTTAACATGAAGTAACAGGCACAATAATGAAGTGTGGCATCAAATCCTTATTGTAATGGAAGGGATTTTGTCTTTTAAAAAATACCCATTTCTCAATACCAATTTCCTACACTTATGCCTTATCCTTTTACCCTTACACTGTTCTAACAGGATAATCGATACTCTGATGATTCATTCATGATGTCAAAAAAAGGTGATGGTCAGAACCACTGCAACAAGAAGAAAGAGAGGATGCTTTACATCTCATCAGTGAAATGCCAACTGTCTTCTTGCTTCACACAGATGTTGTAATACTGATTTTTGATATTTTAATGGAATGACATCCAAGAACGTTCAGGGCTTGCATTCTTTTTCACAAATGAGTAAGGCAGGCATAGGATTTTACAACTCTGAGGAGATCTGAAACATTGTGAAATAAATTACTTGCTGAAATTCAACAAACACGCCTGAAAGAGCCATGACTGCAAACTGATTTCCTTTTGTTAAGGACTGTATGTACACATCTCCTTACAGCAGGCTCTGTTCCCTCACTAAATTGTGAAATATTTGAAAACAACAATTACCATTTAATTGTGAAGAACAAACATCCAAAAACAGTTAAAAGCAGATGGAGGAAGAACAATGTAATCTGAATTTTCATAATTAACCACTTCTTTTTCCATTGGAAGCTGAAGTTGCTGAATCCTAACAAGGGTTTCCCTGTTATTTTAGGAGATCTATGCAATTTAATTAATTTGTTGTAAATGTTCAGACATCTACATGGAAGGTTAGAAATTTGATCAATTAAAAATGGATTAAGTAGTTAACCAATATTGTAATTCTCTGAAAGTTAAAATTATGCCTCATTTTATAAAAAAGATAATCCAGAAAAGTCTGCTATGAATCATGTAAGTTAACAGTGTCTGTGGCTGCAGTGCCAATAACTTTTCTATAAATAACAGTAAGACTCACTTAATAGCTTATTTGCCTCAAGTACCTGTTTGGAACCATATATAATATCTACATACTGACCTGAACAGAAAAGGAGCAAATTAAATGTTCACAGACTAGATTAACACTTAAATAAGCATTTTATTTTGCTTGGTGGCATAGAAAAACAGCAACTTTTAATTACCTCTGTTTCAAAGGTGACCTTGTGCTAAATGACATCAGGCTATCACCCTCACACAACCTGATGTAATTCCAGGTTTCAGAAAAGGCAGCACTGTGGTAATTATTCATGGTATTACAATAAAAGCACAGGAGACAGATTTTCAGGTTTACCAACCTACTGCTGCAGGTGATAGCCCAGATTTTTGCCCAGTTCCAGGTCAGGAGAGGATTAAGCCTTACAATAAAGATCCTATTGGTGGAGTATTGATTGACAGACAGTCAAACATGAGCCAGCTGTGCCCAGATGGCCAGGAAGGCCAGTGGCATCCTGGCCTGGATCAGCAATAGTGTGGCCAGCAGGGCAGTGACTGTCCCTCTGTACTCGGCCCTGGTGAGGCCACATCTCATATCCTGTGCTCAGTTTTGGGCCTGTCACTCACTATGGGACAGACACTGAGGTGCTGGAGCATGTCCAGAGAGGGTCAACAGAGCTGGGGAAGGGTATGGAGCACAAGTCCTGTGAGGAGCAGCTGAGGCAGTTGGGGGTGCTCAGCCTGGAGAAAAAGAGGCTCAGGGATGACCTTACGCTCACGCCAACAGCCTGAAACAAGGGTGTAGCCAGATGGGGGTCATTCTATTCTCCCAAATAACAAGGGATAGGCCAATAGAAAATGGCCTCAAGTTGCACCATGGTACTAAGAAAAATTTCTTCACTGAAAGGGTGGTCAGACATTGGAACAGAATACCCAGGAAAGTCTCCATCATCCCTGGAGAAATTTGAAAGCTGTGTAGATGTGGTGCTTAGGGACATGGTTTAGTGGTGGAGCTGACATGTTAGGTTAACAGCTGGACTCAGTAATCTGAAGTGTTTTTTCCAACCTCAATGAATCTATGACCTTATAAAAATGCCCATTTCTCTGTAGTGATTACAGAACTAAACTGAGGAGGCTATATTCATAGGTCAGGCAGCACAGCTAAGCCAGGTGAATCTGGGGCCAAGAGCTGGGTTCTGCAATTGTCTACATCTTGAGTTTCTCATTGATAATTTTGAACATAGATAAACTAAATCTGAAAATTAGTCTTTGTATTTTTGCAGAGTACTTTTCCATAGGAAGAGCAGGTTATTCACAGAGAAAAGTTTTCTTTCACTTTATCACTCACAAAAATGTTCCTGTATCTGTACTTAGTTAACAAAATAGCTAATAGATTTTCCTACATTTCAGAAAGGAATTAACTGACTTTTCCCATGCCCACAATTCCCCTCAAGAGATAGACCCCTTAAAAAAGATGAAAGCAGCAGTGGTTTCTAGTAGTGGTCTGGAAAAGACAGTATGATGCCACCACACAATAATTGCTTTGATGTTTATCAATAATCCAAAAACTAATCACATGACAGGGCAGATTATGCTGTGAAACACTGAGTGCCCTTTTCCAGTTTGAGTCCAAGGGCACCGAAAGCTGATAAAGCCTGCTCTGCTTGCTATGAGTCCTAAAGAAATTGCTTTCTTGTTTGCTAAGGGTGATTTAATATGGAAGGAGAGCAGCTCAGAGGCTTGGAATCATACAGTGGCACACAGAGATCAGAGAAGCAGCAAGATCATAATTCACCATGTCCTGACTTTTGGGCTTAATTTCACTTTCATCAAAATCAACAGGAAAACTTGACATCAACTTCAAAGCTACCTTTTATTCAGTTTAGTCCTTTCCCTCACAAAAGAAGAAAACAAAATAATTATTGAAATTACAAAAATCTGCACATATAGGGTTTATTCTAGTTCTATTTGACTTTTTCCCCTACTATTCCTCCTAATATTTTAAGGAAGGACATTAGTGTTAATGATGGAAAGAATTCTTAAGCAGAAAATTTACTAACATTTAAAACTTTGTCAAAGAGGATATGCTTACCATGATGCTTCAAAAACATCATGATGGCAAAATGAGAGTCTCATGTACGCTGTCGGGTTTCTTTCCACCAAGCCTGACCACCTTTTTCTCAGATGCCACCATCTTCTTGCTTTGCCTCCAAGACCATTTTGCCATCAATATGCTGACCTTTCTTTTTTCTTGCATACAGCAATCCAGTCAAGCAAGTAGAAATAAAACTTTCCTACAGCACATTGTACAATGTTCTACAAGGCTTGAAAGCCACAGGTTTCTAAGACAGTTAAATGAAAGAGAGAGCCACATATTGACCCTTAAACCCAAAGCTAAGGCATGAATTTGCAATTCAGTCCAGCCTGTTACTAAGCCTGTTGATGTTATTTGAAGATGAGAATCTGTACTTCTTCACACATGTCTATGTACAAGATCATAAATCAAAATTAATTTCCCATGGTCCTAAAAAGAAGAGGCTGCATGCTTTTTTTTAATGATAAATATATATACACTATATTACATTCTAAATAGCCTTACTGTGTTGTTTGCAAGTAAAAAATGGACACAGGAAGTTATCCAAATAATTCAGTAAGTAATTTCAATACTAATATATCTGAAAATACTGATTTTCAATATTAATATTTGCAAATAATTACTAATATATTTGCAAATGTATGCACTAATATATTGAAAGATCATTAGGGAATGGGTGTGGCAACATTTCTATTACTTTGCTTAAAAGCACTTACACTTAATAGGAAATTTTAAGTGAAGAAAGTAATAAATTCTCACCCCAGCTTACTGCTCAGTTTCCTGTTTCTATCTCTGTAGAGGTACAGGATAAGGAATCACTAATGTGATACATTAGGTACAATAAAATATGTCAATAGCTCAGTACATCATGTCCTTGGCCTCAGGCAGGAATGACTTGTTTGTTGCTTGGAAGGAGTCCATACTTAAGAAGAAAACACAGACATTTTTCTCTGAAAAACTAATCTGGAAAAATCCTATGAGGAATGTGCTGATCAAAAACTTTAACTACTTGAGTGAGTCTTATGGAAAAGGGTTACTAGGTAGAAGAGAGGCGAAATGGTGCAGGAAGCACGCAAATGACCGTCCTAGAGAACTGCCCCGTTTCTCATTCACCTCTTGCATGGCGCACACAGCACCTTCAGACTGACAGAGCGCACACATGCACACACCAGCGGGAAATGGTTCTGGTACACACTGACAACGAGACAATCAAAAGGCTACAAAATCACTTCATTATAATGCACAGAGCACGATTCGGAGTGGCAGCAAGCAGGGATTTTATTTCAGAAATGGAACACAAAAAACAATGGCAATATTCCTGTGCAGTGTAGCCCCAGGATCATTCTCTGAGTAAATTTTAAAGGAATTTTGCCATTGGTTTTGAAAGAAGACTCAGGTATTCTGTCTATGACTTCTAGCATTGCTGTGTCTCCTTCCAAAAAACTCATTCAGAACTTAACAGCTTTCCATGGTTTGCAATATAGAGAGGAAACACTAATCACTTCTAAATTCAAATTTTGCAGAGTATTTAATAGTATTTATATTACTGCAGCATTTAAAAATCCAGCCAAGATGAAGACTTCAAACAGAATATGCTTCTATCCAGAAACATTCTAAATGAAAAGAAAGTGTAGTAAATAGATACAATAAATATTAAGAATAAAGCAGAAAAATAGGGATATTTAAATAAAAGTATATGGAAACAAAACTAGCTGTAAGATGGTATGACACTTTCAAATTATTTCAGTTGACTTTAAAAATCCGTAAGTAACTAATAATATGAATTATTTCTAACTACTCCTGGACAAAGAAATTCTTGGAGTTCCAAAATTTGGGAGTTTTCCACTCAAATATTTGATTGCCATGAATTTTAGTTAAATGATAACCTTCTGACTGTGCCTGGTAGCAATAGAAGGACTTTAATTAGTAGTTTGATAAAAGCTTGCAGCACAAATTTAAAAAAAAAAACCAAAAAAACAACAAAATTAACATCTGATTAATCCCAAAAGTGGTGCTATCCTCTAATGCTACAAACCCTGCAAACTTCAATCTTCTCCCTTGGGCAAAAGTCTATATAACTAGACAGGTCTCAAATGATGCCCTGAAGGTCACCAAACACAGGCTGTGACAGCAGACATGCCTTTTGCTTAGTGATCTATATCAGCTAGAGCTGTTTTACAGCAATGTGAGAGGGTGAAGAGTTTACACTACTTGGTTATGCAATAAATGTCACTGGTATTACTGCTGACTCCAGACTAGACTCACAGCATTAAGCAGTTAAGAGGTGATAAAGCAGGATTAATTCCTGAGGAAAAATTCTGATTAATTTGTCAACATAGTTTGTAGTACAAATTCCCTGCTATCTTTATTCTTCCTCATACAGGAAAACATTTTGCACCAATCTATTCTCTTAAGTGTAGGACTTCACAGCAGTTTTAACATAATTGCACAGACACACCTTTAAGCCTGTTTTTGCACACTCACCTTAAAGGAAGTCATCCAAGAGCACAGCTATTTATGGCTGTTCATGTAAATCACAAAATGGATGACAATGGAATGGTAATGGAATAGTGCAAAACACAGTAACTTAGCAGTAATTGTTCTTTGAGCTGCCCTGATGAAATTGTACCTGACAGGGACAGTAAAATCACACCGAGTGAGTGGCTAAGGCAGGGCTGTAGTTACACTGCTAGATAAAGCCACTTCAGAGACAACATGAGCTCTGAACCCTCCACCTGCTGTAAAAACAAATACATGATCAACACACTGAATTCTCATTGCTCTCCCCTGCCCTGAGGCCCACTTCTATTACCAGCAAGGCAGTGGCTGTTTTTCCAACACAGAACTTCTTTTCATTTCCTTTTTTCAGATCAGAACACAGGTAAATGAACAAACCACCAGTGACAGCAAATAACTACTGTATTTGCTCAAAGATACAGCTATTGCCTGCAAAACAACGAAATATGTGGTAATGTACTACAATGTATTTTCTGTCAGATGTAATTTTCTTGCCAAAAGTATGCCCTAAGGCTGCTCTAACTTAGGATTTTCAGCTTGCCTGTGACACTGACCTGCACTCTAACAATACAATTGCAAGAATTTCAAACACACAAATTTATGACAAACCAAACTAAATACAAACCATCTGATCTGACAATTTTCCCCAGAAGCAAAACAGAGCATCAACAGTACTGTTTTGACTTAGGTCCTATAATACAAAAAGGTGCTGTCTTCTACCAGATATATCGACTGATACTAGCGAAGATATATTGCAAAATCATACAGGCAAGTAAGCTACTTCTTTAAATTACTTCTTGGACATCTATGTTTAATAAATAATAAGCAACTCAATGACAGCTTGGGTGAGGATGGTATGCTAACTGTACATACAATTGTATACATGACAAATCATATTCTTCTTATCAGATACTGTGAATGGAATTTATCTTTCTCCCATGATGAGTTACTGTGGAAAGAAACTGTGATTTCATACAGTTATCTAAGCACCTAGTCTAGGGAAGACCAGATTATCATCTCATTACTTGGCTAGGAAAATTAATAATAGTTAAAAAATATGTGCCTGTCTCAGAACAATACCGTGTCAGGACCATTCTATAAGGCATTCTACTTGAGAGACCAAATCTCCAGCATTTTGAAATGCACAGCTAAGTATTATTAAGGTATTTGGTTTGTACTGATAACGGAAGATAGTGATTTTCAGGAGTACTTAATGAACGGTTTTGAATTTAAAGAAAAAAAAAACCACCACAAAAACAGTCCCCTTTCTTTTTCTAAGCCACCTATATCTCATGATGCATATCTGTGCATGATAAATTTATTACAATTACCTAGTATTTGGTCTATCTTGTCATTGTAGGTTCTAAAAAACTTGTCAGTGCCAAGAAATAATTCGAATCCCTAGTTTGTGCCAATAGCACACTTACTGCTGCACAGATTAATGGAAGCAGCAATTAAGTTAAATAATAAAAAGTGATGTTTAAATAAAAGCTGGCTGAAAAACAACAGAACCTGGCTGATCTAGGTTAAGGTGAAGGAAACAACATTTACTCTACAGAGTTATTAACATCACACTAGCCACTGCTTGCAGGTTAGACAAAACTTCGTACGTGTCTGGGGAGAAATAAGGAAGTCTTATTGTTTATATTGAAGTTTATTTTATAAGCAGTAACAGAGGCTGCTACATAGAATGTCTGAAGAGTTACAGGTTTTACAGCTGTTCATTTACACTCATCTCCAATACATCTTCCCATCTGTTCTATACACCATGTGTAAAACACTTTTAATACTCATTCATCCCACATAGATCTTTTCAAGAGAAGCATGGGCACATAGCTTATTTTTAAGAATTTTCCTGACCTCCACTTCTATATCATTTTTGTTGTAGGACTTTCTTTGGTGTGAACATGCTATCCATTACACAGTAAAAAATTCAAATTGGTTATAATCTTATTCCACAGCTACAAAAGCAAAATCCATGAATTCTTAGAGGAAAAAATCAGAGGAGAAAGGACACAATAGAGCCTGTTTTCTCATCTCTACAGCTGGCAGCGGAAAACTGACTCCTGCTAATAAAACCAACAAAACCTCAGATCATTAGCAGGAAAGAAGCACTTCATCAAACCTAATTTTTTGGCCTGTGGCCCTGGCAGTGTAGTGCTGGCGGCCTGGGGAGTGTCACCACTCAGAAAGGCCAAGGTCACCCTGAAGTCAGCAGTGCTCAGGGCATCACACACTCTAAATGTTGCACCCCCGACACTGCAACAAGCACTGCCCTAGCGCAGCTTCCATTACCCACATCACACCCCCACACTTTAAAATGGAGTGGTCACTATTGTTTTTTAAAACAAGACCAGGAAAGTAGGGGAGTCAGCTGTGCCTTGCCACTCAAAACTTTTACATGAGTGTGGCACCAACTTAAAATGGGCAGTGAATGTATGTAATTTGGCAGATATCTGTGTGTAATTTCATAACAGTTGAGCACTCTTACCCCCAAAATCTGAAGACATTGTAAAAAGCCCTTAGATTTTGTTAAATATTTATCTGAGAGGTAAATCTGGAGAACTATCTTGGGAGAAAGGCAGAGGAATATGGGTTGGATGGAAAAGCAGTACCACGCCGCTGCAGCTGGGTCTGCCATTTCTGAACAAGCCTCTAAGCAAAAAAATGATTTCTGAACCTCTTTTCTGTTTTAAAGTAAAGCTCCTTCAGAGACTGAGCACCCCAAAGCTGGCAGGTATTTTGAGGTCTGGTATACTGATTTGGGTCTTGAAATTCTACCTACAGCCTCCCGTAGCTCTCACATTCTGTGGAGGATCTGGACCAAAGTACCCAAAACTGAGACGACAGAAGGAAAAACATTTGTAAAATCCCCAGACTTTCCTCTCTTTGTTCAGCTTCTGGAACAACAAATTTAACCATGTCTGGAGTTCTGCTGAAATAAAGCATGGTGAACATTTGCCAACACAGCTGGTTTTGTTCAGCCCCTAAGATGTATCATTTGACTTCTTTTTAATTACATACGCTTTTTATTTTTAAAGGTATTGATGGATATTTTGTCCCCTTGCTATTAATTAATGGCGGCACAGTTGTAGACTTCCTTTTCCCATCATAATTAACAAGGGCTTCATCTTAGTGGATGGCCATGATTTAAGAGCATTTAATCTACACTATGTTTGCATGCTGTCATTTTTTGCTTGTTACCAGAGTATATAAATAAGAAACCAAGGGACTCCAGTGGTGAAAACTATAATCATAGCTTTGTAGTCAATAAATTACTGAGAAGTGCTAAAAGAAACTGAGAATAATATCCATTTCACTGTACTAATGGTTCAATATATAAAGTATCAGCCTTTGGTTATGTCAGTTAATAGTCCCAAATTGAAACAACAATGCTAAAAACTCAAGGCAAATTAACTCATAGTTACTGCTACTGGAGAAACATTAAATTAACACAGAAGTAATTGAAAGTTTTTGAGAAAAAAAAAAATCAGATAAAACAACACAAAACCAGACATTTATCTAAACAAAAGATGGTTCAATGTCAGTGCTGAGGCTTATATTTCAAACACCTACTTAAAACAATGCAGCTATCTTGCTCAGATAGATACTCAAGATCCACATACTCATAGCTCTATATTCATATACATGCTTGCACAAGCAGACCAACTGAGAAATGTCTGTAGAATAAAAGTCAAATCTTCCTAAGAACTGTAAAACACTGTGAACTATGAAAACTATGAAAATAATATCTTTTCTTGGTAGCAAGAAAAGAAAGGTTATTTTATAGATAGTTACATTTACTGGGTCTGTGGATTCAAAATTAAGAAGCCCTAAAAAAGAACTGTTCTGGAGTTTCAGTTTTTCCTGTACACATGCAGGTAATTTGTGTTTTACCTTGAACACATATTATATCAGACATTACAACAGTGAATGTGCACGTGCAGTGCTAATACAGCCACAAAGCAGAGAAGTACCTAAAATACTGTTAATTTCCTTTAGAATGCAAATACTTCCATTAAATACACCGTGGCAACACTTGACATCAATGTGGATCTTAAGCTATTCAAGTTTCTTAAGACAACAAAATTGGCAAGAAAATAATAGCTATGCCGTGTTGGTAAAAATAGCTCATTTTCCAAATGCAGTTCTCTGTAAATGTAGAAAAACTGCAACTGTCTTGTATATACCATAAGCCATTTATCTAAAATGGTACTGTCAGTGAAACAGATGTCATTGCACAATATCCCTGTGCCACCCACATTCTGTTCTCCTAGTTGCCAAACAGAACTGTTTTGAATTATTTACTGAACGATCAGATTCAAGCATTCCTGCAATGATCTCCATGCGACATTAAAGGAAAAAAGTACTTAAAAACTAGTTTCACATGATGTTTTAACGTGACTTAATACATTCAACATATCTTCACCAACACAGACTATGAAGAATAGACTGAAATCTTAGCAGAAAGTGAAAAAAAGTCTTATTTTTGAGAACTTTGTGCATCAGCTTTTTCTGTTTTCCTCTTCCTATTATACTCAATTTCAGGCTTATGTTTTTAAATACCTTCATTCAGCTGAGGAAGATGCCAAATTAATACCAAAGTCTCCACCTCAGTCCTAAAAATCATGTGTTCTTTGCAGGATAGCTGCATAAAACCTAAAATTCATGCCACAGAGTAAGATAGTTTGGATGTGTTCTTTGCAGGATAGCTGCATAAAACCTAAAAATCATGCCACAGAGTAAGATAGGTTGGAAGGGATTCTGGGAATATCCAGCAGTGGGATGGCACTTACTACTGTAGGGCCTGTTCAGGGCAGCTTGTAGGGCTCAGAGTCACTTGTTAGGGACCCATCTTGATCTGCATATACCATATACCATCCTACACTGTAGAACTGAGCCATCTGGTTTCTGTCTTGTCTTTTCATGTCTTTGCTGTCTTGCTTTTACAAATATCCTCCTTTTTTTTTCATCCTTTTCACAGTGATCTCTGGAGTTCATCAGTATCAGACTGCCATCAGGCTTCCTTGGGGGTGACAAGAGGCACAGAACTATCCACAGTTCAAACAGAACCTTACCAATGAACGGTACGAACTCTAAATGCAAAAAGCTTGTCGTCTGTTCTCATCAGTGCCACAAAATTGTTCCAAAAATTAAAATTAGCAGATTTTCTCAACGTGGACACTTCAGTAATCCAGACTGTGTATGTTTGAAAGCTTGTGAAAGAAAACAGTGAGCACAGTGAAATTCGTATAGAGTACTCTGTCTGCATTCTCATTTGTACAAGTAACCAACACAACTAAAAAAAATAATATCAGAAGTTCAAATAGTCACAGTTTTCTAGTACAAAAAAATGTGCTTTAATGGGGATAGGAATCTAAAAGGCATCTACAGAGATACACACGTGTTCCAGCAACCTGATGAATACACCTAGAGCAAATGAAAGCTAGACAGAAAAACAAGTTCACATCTAAAGCCTTTTCTCATGGGAAATACTGCCCTTGAGAAAGTAAAACCCTCTTCAACCTCTCAAGAAACCTGAGAATAAAAGTACTGAAATTAACATTAAACCACATTTTAGTATCTCAGGAGGTTTCTCATCTGAGCAGCTTTTTACTTTGGTACTTGTTTGCTAATAAGCCACCTAACCCTTCAACTATCCAGCTTTATGATGCCTTATTTAGACTTCTCAAATTTGTTGAGCTGCTTTCAGATTACAATAGTCTTAAAGATAAATACGATGCACAAGTTTTTTTAGCAGAATACTTGCCAGTTTGGCAGCAGCAAAATCAACAACAAATAGGCATAGGGAGTTTTTGTTAGAGAAAAGAGAATTTTCTCTACTCTCCTGAAATTAAAATATTTCAAGACACTTTAACACACCCAATTCCAGATAGCTGCCTTGCAATTCTCTGCCTTAATGGGGAAAAAGAAAGTGAAAAAGTTTCCATCAGAAACAACTGAGGTTGCAAATTCTGTGTTTAGTATACTAATTTGATACATACGATTGTACATACACACTCTTGGTGAGTGGAAGCAATCTAGGCTAACAGCTAACACTGTAGAAGTGAAATATTCTTTGCCACCAAATGCCAAGACTATCACTTCTCTGATACTTATAACCCTCAGTGTTTAGGAAATAAACACCCATGTGCATTGCATTCACTACTGGGCACCCGACATCAGGCTATAAAAACATTTTATCCTTTGCTTTAGACATAACTTCAAGCTGAAAGTCCTAGGCATCTCTATCAGGCGTAGGACTACATGTAATAGTTCTTCTTTTTTCTTTTTTTTTTAATTTAAAAAGCAAGAAAACCAATTACCTAATAATAGCCAATAAGTTAACAGAGAACTTCACTGAGACTTTATCCAACAAACATAATCCGTGACATCCTTGCTATAAAAAAATCATTCATCCTGCTTAATGCTGTTCAACTGAAGAATAAAATAATTCATAATGACTTATCATTTCAAAGTGTCAGTGGAATATTCAAAAATATGTCTTTACAGCATGGCTCACAGAGGAAAAACATGGTCTGACACCTTCAGAAGCTATTTTCCCCAGGAAGCAGAAAATACGTATTAGCTAAATTGCAACAAAATTAGAGCATCTTTCTTCACCCCTCAATGATTTATGAATACATTATTTTGTCATTTTAATTAAATTCAAGTTAATTCAGGAAAAATATTTTCATGAACTATATGATGCAAAGCTTGTGGTTTTAGGAAAAGTAGCCAATTTCTGATTTTTTTCACCCCCATCTGAAATTTGTGTACCTGTATTATAAACAAGCGCTCAGTAACTAAAATGTTAAACAGTAAATGAGTGGTCCTAAAGGTATCCTTTCAAAATCAAGTCCATCTAGAGTACTTAAAATATAAATAATGTTCAATATGGCTTGCAAATGATTTAGTCTTCTGTCCAGCTGAAAGTAACTGAACACTTTGATATATAGATATTCTCCCTCACGGTGTAGCCTGGACAGCACAAGCCAGTTGCTTTTCATATTGACAACTGCTTCATACCAGTTACAGATTTATATTTTCTGTCCGGTTTTGGACAAATTAAGGTTGCTTCATATACCACAGTCTTTCTAACATTACATATTTTTAGCACAAACTGTCAAAAAACTTATAATACACTGTGAAATCTCACATTATTTAGAAAGCAACTAATGTAGTTAAAGAAGCCCTTTGCTAATGAGGGCAAGTATTTTGTTGGTGTTGACCTTTCCTTTCATTTACTTACAAAATCCGAATTATGCATTTTGAGAAAGGTGAAGATGAGCATGCTGATTTTGGAAAAAGAAAAGAACAGAAACGAAAGTAAGTACAAGTAAGTGTACAACTGTTAAACGTGGCTAGAGACCAAAAGAAAAAAATGAGACTTTTTTGAGCTTTAATTTTGGTGGCTTGTGGCTTGCCCTAAAACTGAATGTATCTATCAGGACTTTTAAAATATCCAGATCTGGTATGTCTCTCTCCTCCTGTTTATGTGCCTGTGCACTTATATTGGTGGATTGTGTGCCTCCTGAACCACTTCATATACCACTGCTAAACAAAAGAAACTGAACAGCGAGCAGCTAGGTCCCTGAAAATTTGAATAATTACTGTATAATAAAACCTTATCAGATGAATATACCCGATGTCATATAAAAACAGATATTCCAGCCAACATACTGCTACATGCAGAAGTATTTATCAGCTCAACTTCATAGGTCCCTTAAATATTGCTTAAGAAGAAAGCTGTTTAAAAGATTATTGTAATTGCTGAAGACCTACCAAGCCCTCTGTGCATAAATTTCATTATCTACTTGTGAACAAAAATTAGTTTGCATAGTTGCAAATAGCATATCCTTTTTAAACAGAGAACCTGTGACTTTTGCCATTGTGGTTCCTGTTTTCAAGAGGTCTTTTTTCATGTAATTGCCACTAATTACAATAGGAAGTTCATGCTGCATGATCAGCATCAGTAGATGACAAACATGTATAAAGATACCTTTGTATACTGTTCTGAATTATTTGCACTTTCTCTGGGGAAAAAAGTGCATTAAAAGTCTTTAAAAAGCCAAATTTTTGTCACAAGATCCTCCCCAGATATTGTTACTGCTTAATCCAAAGGCTTAGGGAAAAAATAGCAGCTATTGCTCAGACCTCATCAATGTGCCAAAATGCTGAGTAAAGGTTTATGTCTTTTTGCTGCATTTTCTTTCTTGCTTTCTATGTGATCAGGATCATTCTGGAGCTAAAAGCTATTGATTTACTAGAAGGCTACTTGTTTTTTTCATTTTCAGTAATATCAGTTTGGTTAAACAAAAAGACCTTTGAGCAAAACATGGAACTTTTCTATACTGGTTACTGTACTATATTAGAATCCTTATGCTATAGAAGGACTCAGCACTTACAGGGACATTATTACATGTAATTCAACTAAAAATTGACCAACCTTTCCTTCAGCATCTGTTGTTACCTTCTCAACCTTGTTCCTGTTTAAAAATTTCTTCACCAATTCTTCTACTTGAACATTGAACTTCATGAAAGTCACATAGGAGAAGTAGGCTGTCAGGAGCGTTACGCTTTCCCACCACATTATGAAGTTATCCAGAAAAAATATGATTAGCAAGATCAAGTCAATGATGTAAAAGGACATATCTCGAAAGAGTGGCCACCAAGTAAGGTTCAAGATCTCTTTAGAAAATAAAGCACACATTCCAATAACGAATAGGATATTGAACACGGCAGATCCCACTATTGTACCAATGCCAACGTTGCTGTGGGATATAAACACTCCTATCAAAGAAGTGAACAGTTCTGGGGCTGACCCACCAGCAGCCATGAAGGTTGCCCCTGCCACATCATCAGAAATGGCCAGTTTTTCAGTGATGACAGTCAAGGAAGGAACAAAGAACTCATCACAGACTATGGCTAAGGCTATAAACATGTAAATCATTCCAATTATATGGAGGATCACTGCTCCCTGTCTTCTCTCCTCAAGAGAGAAAAGGTCCTCGGGGTACTCTCCCTTCGCATGATCATCTGTTTGATTGTCGTGCCCAGCTTCATATTTCATTGAAGCATGTGGATCTGGCGTGCCGTTTTCATTCTGTTCTGTGAAATCCAAGAGAGTTCTTTGGTGCCCACGCACCAGCTTTTGGCTATCTAGGCTGTGGACCAGCGCTATGCTATGTGGTTCCATCTTGAAAAAGGCACTCATTGAAAGTGAGAAAGTACTAATGGCCACTACACTGACAAGGAGCCCTACAACTCGTATCAGTCTCAGTTTTTTCCTCACATTCTGGTGCCGCCTGCAACCAAACAGCGGTTCCTCCAAACACCACTCCACCAAGACACCAGCAACAGTTTTTTTCTGAAGAGCCATTTTGTGTTCTGTGTGAGATGCTGAGGGAGTCAGATGGACTGTTTCTTCATAATTTTCTCCAGCTTTGAAGTTAGAAGTGCTTTAAGAGTCTTCCCAGAACTAAGTACTTTTACTCTTCGCAGGATGTATTTTCTTCATTCGTCTTAAAAGGACAAACATATTATTGATATTAGTGAAATAGGAAGTGATTAGAAACTTATAAAAGCATTTTACAGACTCGGTTACATTTAAAATTTGAAGCAGAATATGTAACATAAAGCCATGTCACACCAGACACAGCAATTATATGTTTGTTTAAGCAGTAACCCTGTGGATAACGATTTACCAATAATCATTTTATGCCTCTCATATGCCTCTGAGCCACTGCTCTCCTCAGTTGCTGACAAAAAAAAGTCATAGTGGAAGGTAAAAGCTCTCTCCAGATGTTGTACAAAAATGAAGAAACTATTATTTTAATGGATACACCAAAGATTATTACCTTCTGTAATTACTTTCCACTATGAACATGTAATGTCCAAGTCCCAAATGCAGGGACAATAGTGTCAGAAAAAGCAATCAAAGTGCTAACAAGCATCTCATCAGACCTTTAGACAGCTGAGGCAGCATTAATTGAAATGTTATGCGTGCACAGAGCAACAGTCATTGCTGCGTAAGTGGAACACTCTGCTGCTGGAACAGGATTGAAATGGGAGTTTCTTTAGCTCCTCTGTAAAATCAACTCCGTTTTACAGAGAGAACTTGGCTTGGTTCTGATCACACCTAGGACACTATCTAGGATGAGCCAAGACAAAAATTTTCAGCCATCCCTTGTTTTGTTTTATGACATGCATTAAGCAATAAGTTATTATAAGGATATTACTAAGAATACCTATTCTTCTTAGTACCTACATGGTACCTTTTAAAAGTGTTCCTCTTACAGATACTTAAGAAAATAGTTTATATTTACACAAGACTTGATCCTAAAACAAACGAAATGGTAAGGAATTATGCAAGAATGACTATTCATGTATGCCAGAGATGAACGTTTTTGACTAACAGCACTTCTAACACAGGAAAAAACCTCTAGATAATAACAGGTACTTTGGTTAAGGAATTTGAAGAATATCTGTAATATAGAAGGTCGTTACATATGCGTCTTGCACAGTAAGCTGTATTTTATATGAAATGAAAGATACTTTGTCAATAAAATTGATCATTAGTTTACTAATGATCATTACTATTACTGCCCCAAAATACTTTGTTACATCTCTTATTCAAGTCATTTGTAGTGATAGCTGAATTCTGAACAATCTATCAATCAGCAGAATAATTGATTTTGTATTCTCAAATACAGGAATACAGCTGTTAATAATATTTAAAGTGTAATAATTATTATTACATGCAGTTATTTCCCGAGAAGTTATTAAGTCATTCGCAGTTTCTCCTGATTTTTTCAAACAGTTTCCATACTAAGATGTCATAGAGGCATACTTCATCCGCAAGATACAGTACCACAGCAGAGATATTTATTTTCCACCTCTGAGTTAATACCCGACGGACAGCCACAAAAACATTTAGCAGGAAATACACCGGAACGACACCACCGCTGCCGTGCGCAGCCGGCGGCGACGGGCCGGTGTCCGCGCTCCCTTGACCATTACGCGAACGGGATACAGGAGAAGCGCTCGTGCTGTCCCCTGCCCTGGCACTCGCACGGCAGATCCCAGCCAGACCGCTCCCGACACGGAGGACCCCAGACCCCGATGGAGCGCAGCGCAGTCCCCCGCCGCCCCGCCTTCTTCCCCGTCCCCCCGCGGAGATGCCGCAGAGCCTCGCCTAACTCAGCCCAAGTTCGCACCGCTCCGCCGCGCTGCGCCCCACGCCGCACAAACTTTTTCCACCTCCGAAAGGGGAGCGGGTCCAGCCCCACGCGCGGAGAGCCGCGGAGGCACCGGCCGGGGGCTCGGGGCACCGGTCCCCCCTCGGCAGCCAGTACCGCCCATGGGGGCGGGAATCTGCGGATGGGAGTCCCCGCACCGCCGCAGCCCAACCCCCGCCCGCACTCCGCCGGCGCTCACCCGGAGCTGCGCTGCGCTGCGCGCCGGCCCGCGGACGCTCGGCAGGGGCGCGGGAGCGAGCGGGATGGGGACAGGGACGGCGGCCCCTGCTCAGCCCCGCGCGGCACCGACTGCGGCGGGCGGCGGCAGCGGGATCCGCCCCGCAAAGGCGGGGCAGGCGGGGCCCCGCCCCCGCCCGCCGCGCTCCCACGGGAGTTGGGTCACCGGCCAAGCGACGGGGGCAAGGAATTTATTATTTTTTCTTTTCCCCTTCGTCCTGGGTTAGCTGGCGCGGTTTAAGCGAGGTAAAATCCAGCGCTTCCTAGCTAAGGTAATAAGCCTCAAAGAGTGGGGTTATTTTAAAAAGGTGAGGCCTCCTGATCAAAATATCCTTTATGCCAAATGAAGGGAAGTCGGGAAATGAAAGAAAAGGACGTTTCATTTTGGTTTTGGTTTTAGAGAAGGTGATATATCCACGATTAAGTTATTCATCACGATTAATTTCTGCTGAACAGAAATTTCTTCAAACTACATTTCAAAGTTGCCTCAGAGAACAATAAAGGTGCACTGAACACACAAGAAAACGTGAGAATTGCTTAGCCAGAATAGTCCCCTACTATTCTCATCTTCTGCTTTTAACATTAGTATTTCCTCAGTAAACTGGGCTTCGTTAAGTAATTGCTTCAAAATTCACGTACATTGAAACAGTAACAATGCAGCTCTGCCATAGCTAATTTCCTGTGACATGTGCCGGAGATCAGTTAGAGTACACAGGTGATGCTCTTTTGAAATACCAGTTGCACTCGTCCTCTATGCCATTGTTAGAAAAACCTTCATGGTAATCCATGGATAAACCAAAGTAATCCAGTGTAGGCGGGCCAACAGGCCAGGAAGACTCTGATTGGTTCGGGGCAGTTACAGAAGAACTTCATGTGGAAGTCCTTGAAAAATGCAGAGCCCAGACAAGAGCAAGGATATTCAGATGGGTTGGGTAGGACAGAGGTTGAGATCTGGGAAGAGTTTGGTAAACAGCTCAGTGATGCTTCTCTGCTTTCAGTGAGATCCTTTGCACATCCTGAAAAACCCTACTGTAAAACGTGAACTCTCAGTCTCTTCGGGGTAAAGAATAACCTTTTACAATTTCCTTTTTTACCTTCTTCATTTTGAACTCTGAGCTGTTTGGGTTGCCCTTGGCATTGATGGGAATATATGTAAGTTCTAAAGGTTTAGGAGATGACAAAACCAGATACACCAAAGTACAGCAGGCATCTTAGAAACTATGTGGCCACAAAAGAGATGTGAAAGGTTACAAAGATATTTCCAAAATTTCAATAGTTTCTAGTGAGAGCCATAGCTGAATCACACCCACGAAGTGCTCTTTAAGGCCAGAGTCTGTATGTGCAGTGTACATTTATTTCATGCTACATATTGGGAGGTGGTCATTAGTGGCTGACAGTTGATAGAGGGGGCCTGTTGACTATCACAACTTGCATTTGTTCAGTCTCAGGATGATGCAAGAAGACATGTGGAGATTGCTTTTAACCGTGCTTCTAGAGACCCCACATAGATAAGGATTTACTTCTGTATCCACGTATGCAAGACTTAAATGAAGTAGCTACATCTCAAACATTCAACGTGTGCCTCCTATAGAGTGGTGACAGGGATTAAGGGTAGGCATGCTTATACAGTATCTTGTGACTGCTGAATTGTTGGCTTGCAGTCTGTGAGAAGTGGCCACTTGAAAAAATACCTAAAATGGTATTCAGCTTCACAGATGACCCAGAGGCAGGCAGAGATATGTGCGTAGTACCCCAATTTCTATCAATTTCTGAATCAAAAGTGGAAGCAGGTGACTTTTACAAATGACCACAGGGAGAACATGTAGAAAATACACTATAATTATGCTATTATACTCCCTATCATTATATTATTTACTACCCAAAAGTCCATGTATCTGAATTCTAATATCCATCTGTTTCTCTGTACTTGCAATGATTTTTCTCCCAACAATAAATATGTGTTGCAAGCCAGGGACAATAATATCTGTAACAAAAATTACATGGCTCACAGATGGGTATCTTTACCAATGACTTAAGTATTTGGAATCAGCTGACCCATTCTCATATACATGCTGCTTAATAATTAGGAGAGAAATAAATCAGCACTTTAAATTGGTATAAGAAGGATAATAACAATAAAAGAAATCCTTTTTTTTTTTTTTTCCCCCACAAAATTAAACACCAGAGTATATCCTGGTTAAATACAGAATAATTAAATTATTTGAATGAAACAATATTTGCCTCACAGCTGGTTAAATATTTGTCCTTTAAAGAGAGGAGAGAGGGCACCTCTGCTAAGTATTTGGATTCTACACATACACATTTGTATATGAACTAGGTTTTCATTTTTATTTATATTTATTTATATTTATCTATATTTATGCTGAATATGTAGTTTTGAATACCTTATCTGTAGTTTACTGCATCATGTGTGAGGAGTCATCTGAATTTGTAAGCCACTCTTCGTCACCAATTCCTATTTACAGGAAGCTCTAAGAAGTAAAACCTTTTCTTTTTTTTAAACAGTATTTTCATTTTGTCTATTTCCTTGCTGTTGTAAACCTTCAACTTGGTAAAAGCAAGCACAGAGGTGTTTTTTGTGCTTGAGAGGGAAGGAGGAGGCAGTCAAATGAAAAACCCTAAATAAAAACATGTCTAAGTACCCCAGCAGTACCTCCTAAAGCTGGAAGATAAAGCTGATGAGGAGGTTACCATGACTACAGAGGCGGCATATTTGAATGAAAATGGATGTTAAGCTTTTAAATGCTAATTGCAGTTGGGAACAGGTGACATTTGAAATATCAAAATTATTTCACACTTTGCAATTTGTGACAAGTGAAATAGGATGGAAAAGGTGACAACATAGAGTTAAATTAAAACACTAGTTCTGGTTTCAGCTGAGATACAGTTAATTTTCTTTGTAGCAGCCACTGTGGGGTTATATTTTGGATTTGTGATGGGAACAGTGTTGTTCAGTCAAGGATGCTTTATTACTGGTTTTATTACACAGCCTTTATTGTTCCTCACCCCACCCCACCAGCAAGACAGCTGAGGGTGCACAAGGAGCTGGAAGGGAAAACAACCAGACAGCTGAACCCAATTGACCCAAGAGATATCCCAGATCATAGAGTGTCATGCTCGGCATATAGAGCTAGGAAGAAGGAGCAAGAAATGCTCTTAGTGATTGTCTTTGTTTTCCCAAGCCATCATCACATATGATGGAGGCCTGCTTTCTTGGAGATGGACGAGCTCTTTCCTACCCATGGGAAATGATGATTGAATTCCTTGTTTTGCTTTGCTTGCATGTGCAGCTTCTGCTTTACTTTTTAAATCATCATTATTGCAAATGAGTTTTCTCACTTTTATCATTCCAATTCTTCCTGCTATCCTGATGTGTGGTAGTGACCCAGTAGCTGTGTGGGGCCTAGTTGATGGCTGGGGTTAAACCACAACAGTCTTTTTTGTCACCCAACGTGACTCTCAAAGGGTGCAAGATAATGTTTGATTTGGATGTGCTAGATTGAATTTATAGCAATTATGCTGCTTAGCTATTAATCAACAGGCTCCTGTGCTTGCCATGGGGCTCACTTGCCCAGCTGTATATTAGAGTCTAGTGCTCGTTAGTGACTGCTTTTCACTTTCACTGCTTGCCATAGGGCTGTGCTGCTGATCATGTTATTCTGCTGGCCTGGGAACATTCTGATAACAGCCGTGGTGATGCATTTGGGCTGGCAGATGGCCAAGGCATCACTGCTCATTCTGTGCTGCACTACTGGGCAGGCTGGAACTCCACTGTGAAATCAACTGAAAGGCACTGTAACCTGTGAATAAGTATATACAGGAACGAGCATGGCACCCCAAAGTGTCTGTGGCCATGGATATGCCTGTGCCAGAGTATGTACATCTTGAAGTATCTGTGGCCATGTTATGCTTGTACCACTGCAGGTACACCTCTGAGAGGGCTGTGGCCCAGGCATAAATCCATGCTGCGGCAAGAAGACCTTGAAGCATGCATGAGGTCCTGCTGGAGCACCTCAGTGTGTGTAGCGTGGGAGAAGCCCATGGCAGAGCAGGTATGCCCCATGAGGGACTACACCCACGGGTAAGGCTATGCTGGAGCAGGTTTGCTCCTGAAGGGACTGTAGCTGTGGGTGAGGAGCCCTTCCGTCTCCTTCCCCCGGATCTATATCCTGAGCATGATGCTATATGGACTGGAATATCCCTTTGGTCAGCTGGGGTCAGTTGTCTTGGCTGTGTCCTCTCCCAGCTCCTTGTGCATCCCCAGCCCACTCCCTGGCAGGGTGCTGTGAGGAGCAGAAAAGGCCCTGACGCTGTGTAAGCCCTGCTTAGCAGTAATGAAAGCATCCCTGAGTTAGCAACACTGTTTCCAACACAAATGCAAAAGATAGCCCTTAGTCCTTATACATAACTCTATCCCAGACAAAACAGGAACAGCATGGCTATGGTCTTTATAATTAAAGTATGTTGAATGATTTAATTGTTAGTAATAATAAGCAAACACATTGCATAGAAACCATAGTGTTTATAGAGCAAAAACTGTTTATATCACCTGAGTAATACATTCTTGAGGAATATATTGACCAAAATTAATCAGACTTCTTTAAATTAACTACCAGAACAAGTTTCCAGTAGCCCACATTAAAGGGGACACCTAAACTTAATGTTCAGTAACTAAAATTCTCAGTGATGAGTAAATCCTATGAGTGCCTTCAGATAGGAATGTTAGTTATTGGCACTCCATATATTGGGAAACAAAACATGAACATATACACAATGGTACACGTTCTTCACTAAAGACAAAACCACAAGCTAAAATGGCATGTAGACCAGTATCACTGTGAAACTATTATAGTCTGCTGTCATACCATCAACTAGCCTGGCTGTGGGATTTAGCTGTAAAAGATGCAAAGTGTGTACTTTACCTTCAATTGTAAGTATTTGCTTACTATTAAGCCTCAAGGACCATCTGACATTTCTGTTTATCTTGCAGTGGGTCAAATATTACTTGCTAACACATGCCTTTTGAAACAGTCTTGGTACTATTATTATAGATCATGATCAGTTGTAATGAAAACTTATATTTTGTAATAAATAATTTATTTAGAAGGCTTTGAGAGCTTTTGAGGGTTTTTAAAAACTTTGTCTATTTTATTTGTTTGTTTTTAGAAATAAATAAGATGAGAAATCTGGGGACTGTACCTATGTACTGCATAGTTACAATCAGTACCATGAACAACTTTATTAAGGAGGCTAAAGCTAACTGCATTTTTTAAATTCCAGTTCCTGCTAGTGAATACTGTGATAGGAAAATATAAACTGAATATAACTTTGAACACAAAAGCTTTATTGGCCATTTTGCAGAACACTAAATAACATGTTTTTCTAATATAATATTTAAAATATTAATTAGATATAAATTGTAAATGTTGTCATTACAACGTGCCAGTCTCCTTAAAGAACAGTCTAATTAAATGAAAGTAAAAATCTTCCTTCTCTTCATCTGGGCTTGAGAGGACCATCTCAGAGCAGAGCCACAACAGTCTAACATTTAGTGCTATGACAGAAGAAAATACTCTGTGGAATATCATTATTGAAATCCGCTAAAAAATCTGGGTATGTTATACACAGATCATTATTTTTACTTACAGGGTAGTTCCAAAAAACCCATCAGTATGGAGCAACGTCTTTACCTTTCACATTATATTCTCTTTCAGATGGCATAAGTTGCTCCTCTGAAGCTTTTCATATCTAATGTAACCCCACAGATCAACAAGAATGTTTATTTCACTATAATCTGTGGCCTACCAGCCCCATTTATAAGAACACCTGCAAGGTGGCAAGTCAGTAGAGTTAGGAGCAGTTGTTGGTTTGGTAGATGAACTCCAGCATCCTTGCCAATTGCCCAGCAGTTCCTCATGTCACATTGCTTGAAGCCTCAGCTTGAAGCCCTCTGCTCCCAGTGACTTGTAGTACTGAGGAGTGCCTCAGGGGCAGAGGTCAAACTTGAGTTACAGCTCTTGGTTTCTTACACAATATATCTATGAGTACGACATTGTCCAGAAAGAGCTGGAAAGGAATGTCTCCCACTGATCATGCTCTTCTCACAAACTAAATTGTCTTTGTTGCTATACCATCACACAGCAATTAGCTTTTTCTACCATTTCTCTATCCTTATGTTCTCATAATCCTCGCACTCAGTGAATTACAAGTTATTTGTCTTCATCTCTGCAGCAATCTAGTTTTCAGGTAAATTCTTACACTCTTTTGGATTTATTTCAGAGAAATAAATATGAAGCAAAAATTGTCCTCCAATAGTGAGGTTTGAAACAGTGAGAATTTGTGAACTGTGCTCAACTATGCACAGAGGTGGTGTACAGAGGAGGCAAAATGAAAGAGATGAGAAAATCTTTTTATGACTGAAGTCAATGCTAACACCTTGACACTGCCAGGGAAAAGAAAGGAAGTTCATGAGTCATTTCCCTCTTATATTGCTAGGTCCTTGTGTGCGTAGTACCAATTAGCCTAGCTGAGTTAAAGAGTCCTGCACACGTGCACTGGAAGTGCTTATATCATGGACTAAAACATGCCCAGGTCAGTAGACAAGAGACTCCATCCATCAGCAGAATTTCAAAATTCACAGTGGTTGCAATAGGAACAAAATCTTTGAAAGAACAGCTGACACAGTGGACTTTGTATTTGGTAGTGGTCAAAGCACTGAGTTGTGCTATGTTGAATTTTAGAGTAAGGTGAAAGAGTAATTTAAAGCAGCACTAAAGAATTAGTCCAATGAAAAGAAAAAACTAGACTTCTCAAACTGACAATGGGATCTGGAACCAGAGTATAAAATAGTTGGAACCAAAATAAATTGATGATTTAAGAAGCTTTCAAAAGACAAGACACACGTTTTTTGTTTTAGCTGGAACCAAAATAAATTGATGATTTAAGAAGCTTTCAGAAGACAAGACACACTTTTTTTTGTTTTAACTGGAAGACTCTCTGTCATGAGTTAAATAATTCAAGTGTTTGTAATCTTCCTGCATTCATTAAGAGCTTTTTACAGAAATACACCCCAAAATGTATTCAAATTTCTGAAGCTTACAAACCTGTATTCTGTAGAATTATTTTGATCACAAATAAAGAGCAGTGATCTTTTTGATTTTTAAGAATTAGAATAACAAGCCAGACCAAATAGTAGTTCAAGAGAAACAACAGAGAATTATTTATATGGTTGAGATTTAAGACAAAATACAAAAACAAGATCTGGAACTATCCATATGTAGTGGTCGGGTTATTTTTTAATCCATCTTGATTATGATGCAGTTCAGTGCACAGGCTAAGGTAGAAATAAACAAGTGAAACATAATTTGAAGGTGGCTTAAATATTCAAAAAGCTTAAATGCATCACCCATTAGACATTCTAAAGGTCACTGTAATATGTTCATTACATTAAGAACAATTTAAGAAGACAGATGCAATTACTTGATCTGTGTTTGTTGGGGATTTTTTTCCCATATATGTGATCTTTAGTTCTAAGAACATCTGCTCTATGTCGGATTTAAGAGATGTTGACTTTTGCAACTCTCTGCAGCTGGACCACCAGCATCAGTTCCTGCAGTACCCAGAAGTCTCCCTCCGAATACCAAATGGCCAGTTCTACCTTGAATGTAATCTCCAGTGATAAGTATTTGCCACCAAAAGATCTGGGAAGGTGCTGCTCCAAACTCGTTTTACTACTGCTTTCAGGTAGTTTTGGACTGTCTCACTGACATTCACTGGCTTGTGGCATCTTGGTTTGTCTCCTTACCTGTGTTTAAAAGACATTAAATTAACATATAAGTGCAAAATTTATTCAATTTAGCTCCATTTTAATGTCAAGAATGAGTAAAGATCTTCACCGATTTCTCTAATCACTGGGAAAGAGTAGCCTTTTTATGATCTCTTGTCATTTAACGGTAAATGGTATGCACCATGCCCCAGGTCAAAGAAGACCTAACACTAACACACAGTTAAAATTAAACCAAGCATTGTACGTGCAGTATAAAATGCATGTTGGCTCCCTTTTAATCTTGGTGCTCCAGATTTGTATTTCTCAGCACCAGCTAGAGAAAGTAAACTAAAAATAATCTTGTGGCTTATAAAGTCTTTATCACACACATCCGTGATCATTTCTGCAAGTGGAAGTCTGACTCAATGTTTCAGCAGGTAAGTGAACAGTTATAAGCTCAAGATTGGATGATAACAGCAGTAGATCCATCAGTTTAGCTAAACTTGTAAATGTTCTGAGAAAATGAAAGTGGGTCTAATCAATGCTGTTGCTGAACTAGGTGAACTGCTCCAGAGTGGGTAAAAGGAGTGACTTTACAGACTTTTTGTCAGGGATGATAATGCAGCTGATGCTACACGGGCAAGGTTTTCAACTAATTAAGAGAAATGGTACTCCTCACAAACTAACTGGCAACTTTTTGCACGCAGGCTCTGGCTTAGGATTTGATACAGCAACTTTCCTCAGTATGGGCTGCGCAGACAGTTTGAGACACAAATGCTTAGTGCTAAGGGCATTCCCTTCACTTTTAAAAGGATAAAAAGTCTGTTTCTGCATACTGTGCCTGTAAGGCAACTGGGAGGCAAGAAAGGGAAGCGGCGCATTGGAGTACTCTCCATGCACCTGGGAACTGCTCCGGCAGAGCCCAGGTAGTGACAATCCATCAAACTTGTCCTCCCTCCCTAAACATGTAGAGCAAATTATTGACAATCGTTGCTGACCTAAAGATTTTTCGAGTCATCTTGCTGGCATAGAGCAAGAGAAAAACAACCTAAAACCTGAAAGAACACGTTCAGATCTACTGCAGGATGTCTTGAGATGAAAGCTGTAGCTCTTTATTGAAGTTTTCCCACCTTTTGTAACGCACACTTCTGTCATTTTTTTAGAAGAACAGGCCTGGAAATCAGTGTGGTGATACTCAGCTATTTCAGAAGAGTGTATCTGATTTCCATGCATCTACTGCACACAGAAGGCCAGCCTATGCTAGTATGATTTTTTTTTCAGCAATTAGTTTATTGTCAGACCTTCTTGGAAGAATAGTGAATTTTTTAAATGACAATGTGAACATGTTACATGGTAATTTTGCGTGATTTGGGGAAAAGGGTGTGCTGTCTGCTGAGATTTTGTGTGTGCTCAAGTGAAAGACTGGAAATTCCTCCTGGCAAAAAGAAGGCCAAATTGCTAATCCACTTTTTGGGGACAATTTCTTCTTATTGTCCTTTAAGGGGACTTTCTCATACCTCAGGTGTAGCAAGAACTTGTAGGGTCAAGCAGCACCAACAGTGGTGTTCAGGAACAAAGGGCTGGGTCTGTCATTACTTGTAGATGCCCTACATGTGTATGAGAGGTCTGTGTGGTCTTTGCTAGCATGAGCATTGATGCTTCATGGTTTCCACGGAAATTTACTATTTCAAATCTTATCCTTTGCATACGGGCTGTTTGCTTTATTGTACCCAATTACAGATGCACCAATGTGAAAAGGTTTGGGACAGGCAAAAACACAGTGTGGCAGGGGCTGCACCTTGCTGGAGGGACATTTTGCATGTGGGAAGTAAGCTTGGAATGGACACACGCAGGGTTGAAAGTCACTGGGGTCAGTGTAAGAGTTTATAATGTAAATAAAGGATTTGTTGTTTAGGTGCCTTCAGAGCAGAACTAGCTCCATTCTGTGGCTTGTGTGGGCTTGCCTGCAAACTGTAAGAGCCAAATCTACTTCTGCAAAGTTGCTCCATCTGTGAGTAATTTCTGTCCCTTCTAAAGGGCCTGGGAACTATGTTTTGTTTTATTTAATCTGTGGCCTAGCTAGTCCAAGATTTCAAAATGGATGAATCAGTTGGGGGATTTACCTGAATGGCCAGGGGGTTGTGTGGTGCTTAACTCCTGCCAATCTAGTTGTTACTCAGTTTTATCCCAGCTTGATGTTTTATTCTGGGGGAGTGAGAGGGAAAATTTTGGCTGCTTCGAAACAAAGGACTTTGCTGGCAACAGAAACTGGAAGTGTAATTATTTACTGGATTTGTTTTCTCATCAGTTACATTCTGTCAGTCATTTTGTTGAACTGCTGACTAATCCATTTTAAAAGCCAAAATTGAATATGCAGACATGATACACTCTTCATATGTAGGCATACTAAACTCAGATTCTATAAAGTTAATTTGCTGAAACTTTACTTTGAACAGAAATTAATGCTTTCTCTTAATAAATTAACATACCTTAGAGCCAAATAGTATCTCTCTGCTCTCCAGAAACTTACATTTCCCACAAATAAGCAGAGCACATGAGCCAAGTGTTTCAGGGGGGAGTAAAAGGCACAAATGGGAGAAAGGGGCTGCAGGGAGAGAGGTGAGGACCAGGGTGCTTCTGCTTTCACGCAGTACCACATGCTCTACGAATGTATATATGAACAATGAAATGGAGATGTACGGAGGAAATGTCCCATAGAAGATTAGCCTGAGCTGCCAAGTGGTGTGGCACAGCTGGTATTGGGACTGCCCTGTCAGATATTGCTTCTGGGGCAGTCCTGAGGATCCATGGGCAGGTAAGAGCTGTCTGCAGGCACAGGTCCTGCAGAGGGGAGGCATGAGGCAGGGACCAGCCCTGCTTCTCTGTTGCTCCTCACAGATGTCCTGGCCCACGGGTGCTGCATGGTATGTTGGAGACCACCACAGGCAGAGGGAACCAGCTCTCGGCATTCCTCGGGCTGCTGTGAATTCCCAGAGGAGGGCTGCATGTTTGCAACCACCAGCAACTGCAGATTGTTGCAGGTCCCAAAGCTCTGGAAGAGTGCACGCTTTTCTGTGCAGTAGTTCAACCACTACAGCACACCTCCATGAGGTTTCCAAATTTTCCTAAAGCTTCAGCTCCAATAGCATACCTGTTTTTTCCAATGCATATTACTACTTTAACATTTTATAATACGCACTGTCAAATACATTTAAGCTTTCTAACTCTTTATATTTGGTCTCTTAAGTATCTCATCCTGTTGCTGGGACTTTCAGGAGGTAGTAATTTAGTCTTTTCCTACAACAGTTGATATACTGAGTTATGTTGATGTGAGTGTTGCCAAATTTGGATCTCCCAGGTGCTACAGCTCATCTCTTCTCCTTTCTTCTGAAGAAAAAGCTATTAGCTATTCTTTCAGTGAGTCTATATGACACTCCTATGATTTCCAATAATTAAATTCCACCACAAATTTATAAACATGTAGCAGCCCCCATAATTTCAAATAGTTTGTGTTTTCTTGGGTGCAGCTTTGCCCATTTCATAATCTTCTAATTGTCGGATTCCAGACCTCAGTTTATCAACATATTCCCATTTTCTAATTGATGTTACCAAAAACCTCTGTAGTGGCAAATTGTGATTTAGTGATGTTGTCTTGCCATTCAACAGTGATAACTACCTTCAAACTCTGACATCAAATGCCATTTAAGCTGGCTGAGTTATTATTCCTGTATGACTTTCCACCAACTTTTGGAACCAGTTTCAGCAGGGTCTGTCAATTATGAAATCTACTTTCCCAGCAATGATTTAAACTGATGACTATTATACAACATTCCACTGTCAGACATCATCAGGCAAGAAAAATTTTGGTAAACAATCACGTAGTGGTCTGTGACCTGTTTTCCGAAAAAGTTTTTTCTGAGGTGTTAGAATAATAATGTGATTCCCAGTCAGCAATACCCAGGTTTTGTAAAGGGACCAAATTTTTCCTGATGTGCAATGTAAGTATTTTTGGTACTGGCTTGGCCTGAACCTCTGACACATGGACAAATTTTAACTTTTTTTATTGAAAACAGAGTTGCAGATGAGACTTTCACTTCAGTTGTAATTGTGCAACATGATCTGCATGGCAATTCTTGCTTTTACAAAATAAAATTTTCCTTCTGTGAGTATGAAATTAAAAAAGACCTGAGTTAGAAGAGTGGGAAGTTCATGTTTTCTGCCTAGCAAACAAAACTGCATTGTTTTTCCTAGCATACAGGAAGCAACCGAGAAAGATTGCTTAAGAAATAATTTCAGAGACAATGTACAACACAGAATGCATCTTCAGCTCCTGATTATAGAGGTGATTAATGCTTTGGCTCTTAAAATATTATTTTCCTTACACACACATGCAGGTCCAATGCTCATGTGCTCTCCTGGCTTCATAAGTAAGAAATCAAATTTATTCCTACATGAGAAACATAGACAACAGGAAGATGAGTTGTAGAGTGTCTGGCAAGAAAGACTTTGATAAACAATCATGTAGCGGTCTGAGCTCAATTTTTCAGATCTGCAATAATGCTGCTTTTTATCTTCATGTTTTCACACAGTTGTATACTCTTACATTATAAACTACGAACTTGCTGATCAGATTAAAAATATGTACCTTTCCAGAATGATACTGATGTCATCACACATTCTCATTTAGTGAGAGACATCATGCTTTAAACTGCTGCTGTGCCTCTTGAAGTAAAAAGCATATGGGGGGGTCATCCTGTACAGTTAAGAAAATATAATTATGCATATCATTAAAGATATCTTCTGTTGGTCCCACTGACAAACCTTTTAAAATTCAAACAACTCTTTAGCATGCACTTTTGTCTTTTAAGAGGGTTTTCCTTCACTCAAATACCCAAACAGGACCAAACCTTAACTGCTAGAGAAAGTAAGGATCAAACCTTGATGGCTGAATGATTCTCAGACTGCTGTTAAGACGTAACACCACCCAAGAGACAATACCCTGCATCAGTGGAGTAAAATGGCCAAGGATCATCCCAAAGACAAAAAAATCCTGAATTCTACTAGTATCATTGCTAGTATGGGTAGTACTGCAACCAGGACAAAAATACTGCATTTTCTTCTCAGTTTTTCTTGTTCTACACTTCAGTAGATTTATTCCAGGTTTATACTGAGCTGGTCAGATTGACCTTGCTAATTACTTTAGCCACAGCATGACCTCCACCTAGAACAGGCTGAAATCTAGGACAGCAGCCAAGCAGCCTGTCTGTGCAAAAATAACATTTTTGGAATTCTCTCCCTGCTGATCTTCTCACTGCATGCTACCTGTGATATTTTATATAATCCTAATCAATGACAGTTATATTATTTTGCATTTCTTAGAATCTGAATAATGAGAACACACTGACCGAATAATTTTTCTCTTTTTTCTTTTGCTTTACTGTACTTTTAGGCTCACATCAAAGCCTTATTCTGTAATATAAAATTTACTGTGTCAAGATTGAAAATACTGCAGAAGAATGCCTTTACTGAACACACTAGGGGGGAAAAAAACCACAAAAAAGTATTATTAGTTTAAATTTTTTGGCAATCCTTATGCTTGTCTTCATCACAAATGAAGTTTGAGGCATATCTTTTGGATAACATAGACTTACTTTTTTCTATGCTTATATATAATGTAGATGTTGAACCAAGATGAATACATCTTGGTTCTGCACAAATAGCACTTGTATGTATTTAAAGAAAAAAAAAACATTTTAAATGCAAACTTGGTAATAAAACAGGTGAAAATTTAAACTTTTTTAAACACACCTTTGACAGTTTCCATTAATTCACTTAAATTTGTTTTAGTTCTATTGTTCTAGTGGACTGAAAACACATTGAGATGAGTGAGAAAATGGCCTGTTCTGATGTCCATAATCATGTATTCCATGTGTATAGTAACAATTAGGTCTGACCCCAAGAAATAGTAAGTCTGGTTTCAAAACCATCACAGGGACAAACAAAAAAACAACCAAATGTCTTATGTCTATTGGCATACAGAAACCATGGCCATTGCAAGATGCTGTTGTCATTTTTTTACAAGAACAGTAGAAGATTTCATCTGGAGAGGTTATTCCCCCCATCAGATGAGCTCTAATCCTATTTTAATCTCAGTGGGCTATATTAAACAAAAGCAGAAGGTCTGGATGTTAGAACAGATTAGCCTTGACCTTACTGAGATCAGACTTAATAAGTAATCAGGTGTACATAAATTGCCATCAACCAGGGCTTCCAATGATGCATGGTGGGTAGTGATAGAGGGACAAAGTAAAACTTTCTTGTACTACGGTGCAAATGAGAAATTATAGCAGCCACTGCACTGCTAAACTGTGCTGAAAGGCATACAGTTTGTAGTAAGTTCCCTTCTCTCTATCAAATATTTTACTGTTCCTTAAGGATGAAAATTTACTTCCTGTAGGTATTAAGAAAGGGTAAGGACAAAAAGCTCAGGTGGGACCTGCAAAGGACTAAGTGTTTAGAGTGTGTAAAAACTTTACAATACCATCAGTAAAAGACATAAACTGTATAAGGTATGACACTTTTTAAAAACTCAGTAGATTCATCATGATCTTCAGCAGAAACTCTCTCGAGCAGCCACTCATCATCTGATTATCATTTATATTTTCATTGCTGCAAAACCTGTTACATGTGAGTGTAGATAACCTTCAGTACAATACCCTGCATTATCACCTAATTTTGCATATGGCAGTATATTAAAAGGGCAGCATATTAAAAGCTTATTAAAAGTTCACTCAGAGAGCTTGATGAGATTTTACTCACTTGAGAAACACAAAAATTCAGGTACATTATTAAATAAAGATATTGAGTTTTCATTTCATTTGCATGCTGTACAACTGGCCTTTGTTTGGTCCCATTTGCAACAAAGTTTTTAACTATTATCTTTTTTAAACTTGTGATATTATGGTTTTTTTAGGCAGTGGTCATGTTACAGTAAATCCAGTTTCAAAGGATTGGTCCTAAACCTTATCCACATAAAGAAAGCACTGAATTGGTCTCTCCACCAGAGCTGTCTTCTACAGACAGTGTAGGTGACATAACACAGTGTCACATATGCTAGCTAATTCAACAGAAATGGGAATCATGCGTTCCCCCCAGTCCAGCTCAGCTTTCCTCTGCCAGATGATCTGCTGTTGTGCAAATGTGACCTTAATCATCATAGAACTTCAGCCTAGTGGCTGAATCTGCATTTTCCTTTTTTTTTTCAATACAGATACTATTTATACTATTTTCTATTTACATAGTATAAACCGCAAAAAGCATGCTTTTTAAATAAATAATAGATACCTTCAAAATTATATTTATTAAATACTCCATAATTAATTCTAATCTTAATACTTGGGCTATAGCTTTCATTTCCATACTTTTATTTGCATTCTCTGTTTCTATGTCCAACATCATAATCTTTTTAAAAAAATATTAATTTTATTTTGGAACACATATAGAATTACCTTAATCTTTACTTCAGCCTTGCAGAGAGACATACCATGTCTTTTGTTATATTTCTAAATATAGGATTGGTGACTAAAAAATTTAATTTCCTTTGAAAGTTCAAACCTACTTCATATTTTAGCAATACTAATTTTATTACCACCTGCACAGGTATAAATTTCATGCTTGGAATTCTTTTTTCTCCTTTTCATTGTTTTCCTTCCCCTTTCCTTTCCACTCCCCCTTCGCTTGTCTTTTTCTTTGTCCTTTCCTTGCATGTTCTGTTACTCTTACAGAATTTTCCATATGTTTATCTCTTCAGTAAGTTCTTGTCACTTTCCTAGAAGATTAGGCATAAGAAAATGGCAGGCCTGCTATGTGTTCAAGTCCTTCAGTGCTACTAATTTCACTAACAAATCTCTTCCCCTTGTTTTAATGAGGATGTCTTGGCACATGCAAATTTGTTAGCCAGTTTACAGTGTTAGCAGCTTTGAGAAATATATTACTGTTGAAAAAGCAACACAGAGACAGATAGAATTGCTAAATTGACTGGAAAAATAAAATAGCTTTGATATCTGTAAACAAGAATATGGTTTCCCATTTGTCCCATCAACCTAGTACATTAAAAGAATTTTCCTATCCTCCTATCTCTGAAGACAGTCACCCAAGACAGTATTTTTCATCTCATCTACCTGTCTGCTCATATGCTTTTCTGATCTCTTTTTCAACAGGCTTCAGCCACGCTGCCTTGCAATTTTATGACAAGAGAGCTCCTGCTCAACTACTAGCAGCTGTCCAGCCTCAGCCTATCTGCTATGGAGTGCTGGGGTGTAAGCTACAGCTTACAATTACTATCCAAAGATCTGGTTCGTCTCTGACCCTTTCAGAAGCTTAGAGCTTATAACAGCTGCTTGTTATTCCGGACGCCCTCTTCAAATGGTATTTCATCATTGACAGCTGTGTTTTTTCACACTGAGCTGTGCCTTGGGTACTCAGCCTTGTGCCTACCGTGGGGGGTGCCGCCTCCTCAAGGGCGAGCAGCAGAAACCCCTTGCTGTGCAAGCAGTAACTGTGGCGAGAGCACTCTGCTGAGTCTAAGTCTGTCAGCACTGCAGTGGGCAGAGAGCTCTGCAGATTAGAATCCTCTGGGTCAATGAGTAAAACTGAGAAGGAAGAGGAGCAACACAGAAATGTTTCTCCATTCCATCCGGAGAATTACAAATTTGTCAAACAATCAATAAAATGCCTAGTAGTGGCAGGATTCTTATTGCTCCCACTGAAGATAGCTTCTTACTGTATTCTGATACTGTATTTTGATAATGATTGTCAAGATCCTAAGAAAAAGATAAAAAACCCCAAGGAATTCAAGACAGAAAGAGAAGTGTGAGACAGAGGTACAGAGATGACGTAACACTTTTTTTTTTAAATAGGCCTCTTGTCCATACTAGGTTATTTTTATTACTGTCACTGCTGTTGTTGGCTCTTTCTTTCTAAGTTACAAACACATAGAAAGAAAGATGCATCTTCCCAGGTATGAAATATGAACAGACTTCTTTACAATCCACATCTGCTGCTCCGCTGGCTTCTGATCAGTGGCTGAAGTCCATCTGCAACAAGAAACAAGCAGCAGAGATGTCTCTAGTGAATCTCTTATTTTTAAATAGCACTGGAAATAAACATTGACATCTGGTTTCTTGCCAGCTTGATTCAGAAAATAGTAGAAGAGTTACAACAGGTTAAACCAGGCATTCAGCTATACAATGGGGTCAGAACAAAGGGTCTTAATCAGAAAAAGCAGTGACAATCACAGAGGTTTTGTGTAGGAAAGTTATAATTAGTACCCAGAACACTTGGGGGTCATGATTTCTTTTGTCACACAGGTATCACAAAAGGTGTGTAATCCTACACACACACGCACGCACACACACACAAGAAGAAAGTACTTTTTTACTGCAGATTAGCTTTGGGAAACACAAAGTTATTTCCTAAATCAAGCCATCAGAAGTAGCTGAGTTATGGTAGCTCCCTGTGTTGGTACTCATAATCAACTGCAGAGGTGAGGGGAAAAGTGCCTTCCACTGGGGTAGCATGCTTTACAGTGCATTTCCTTCTGATAAACAGCAGGTAGTTATTGCACTTCAGTGTGTGCACAGGAATTTCTTTAGCTACTCTTCTTCACCTAGAGATAAAACTGTTCCCACTGGCATCTCCGAGAGAGGCATCTTCCCCCTCTTCTCCAAATACTAAGCAGAAGTCTCAAGAGACGTCTCCCAGTTCTCTGTCCATCTGTTCATGGCTTCTTAAAGCAATTGGCAAAAAAAAGTCTCTGTCTGCTACTACCCACGAGGTATCAGTAACTGCTCTGTACACTGTGCAGTCACTGAAACTCTCAGACTGTAGGTGCTCTTTAAGGTTACCCTCCTGTGTCTGCAAGCCATTAGACAAGTTTTGTTTCATTTATGAATGCAGGAAGCTCTGTGGGCAGCCCTACCAAAATGGTTGTCCTGAAGATTGCTTGATATAGGAGCCGTGTCTTACCACTCCTGCTTCCCAGAAAGGGCTGGACATTGCCTGCCAGAGTGGAAATTATGTAAATATGGGATTGGGGCTCTGTAAGTATGTGTGTCTATTTTTTAGGCTTTCTTCTTTGCAGAAGGGTCTTGGGACTGCACAACCTGCAGGAGACCTGCAGCTGCAATGCTTTCGAAACTTTGCCTGTGCCTACTGAGATCCTTGGCCTAAAAGCTGTTCTGCTCAAGCTTTCATTAGGGTCTAGGATCTGGCTCTTCTGAGAAATTTTTGAGAATTGTAGAGAAAACTGTCACCTTGTTTTCTGTGTCTTTTGTAAGAGAGTCTGTCAGTACTCTTCTATGTGGAACCTGTCCCTGGATGAACTGTGCTGAAGAAAGGCACTTTCCCCTTCACCAGGAAGAGCAGCCTTATGTAACTTCTCACTGATTGCACAGATGCATTCAAAGAGCCCTGTATAATTTATTCGTCCTCTCATATGCATAGTTCCAACAGCACTGACATGATGTGGCATTTTTGCAAGTGGTGTGGAAGTTACTATGAATTAATTGTCCAGGTGGTCAGGCTGGATTTTGAGCTGGCAGCAATCTTCACCCAGTTGCAGATCAGCACAGCAAGCAGTGGTGGGAAATAGCTGTGCTTTTTAAGATCCTGCTTTGCTGCTTCATTGCTCTTTTTGTTGAATGGTAACCATTTAGAAAGATGTCCATTGAAGGTATTTGAATTGCTTTTAAAGTGATGTTCCGGTCTTTACCTTCAAGTGGAGGTACCTCTCTCTTCCAGTGCCCCACCGCTTCCTGCCATTCTCCTTGAAGAGTTGCCGCTGGGGCTCTCAAAAGAATCATGGAGCAGGCAGACTGGACAAGAGGAAGAGCAGAGCAGATGCCAGAGTGTGAGTTCATGTGGCACTATGCTGTGGGTACACCGGTACCAGTTGTGGCATGGAGTACACTCATGGGCATATGTTTCAGTCTGTTTTCCCTTCTCTTAGTCCAGTATGATTTAAGATCAGTAGCTCACTAACACCACTAGAGACAGTGTGTACGGAGATGGTTTTGCAGTTTATCTAGATGTAGATTTACGGAATGTTTTGCAGACCACTAGCAGCAGAGTTATGGTACCACACATCTCAACCCCTGGGCACTCACTGGATGCACCTCAACTTGCTCTGTTGTAGCTTTACTTCTTTACCTGTGAGATGGATACTTCTGTGAACAGCAGTCATGCCTTGGATTTGCACCGCAGACATACCTCTACTGGGAGAGGTATTAGGGTTGTTAGCATGCCATACACTGCATGAATTAACATCACATTTTGGAAGATCCACTTGGGATAAAGAGATGTTAACAAAAAAAAAAAAAAAAAAAATTCACAGCATTTTCCATCTGCATAATTATTCTACCCATAATGAGAACTGGATCATCACAGAATGAAAAAGCTTTTAGTTTTAAAATGATGATTTACCTGCTTTATACACACACACAAAAAAAAAAAAAAAAAAAAACCAAGACAAAAATACTTTGTTTTTTTCTAATAAATATCCTGTTCTTCTGTACATGCAAGTCTTTTTCTTAACCACTTTTTCCCTTGGTTAATACCCTGGTATATAGTATGTTCAATAATTCAAGACTGAGCTAAAAATGGGTTTGGTCTACTTTCTTGGAATATCCTCTGGGAGTATGGAGAAGAGAACTGGAGAAGCAATTATTTCGTGCTGCAGCTGTATATTTAACTGCTTTCTTTCTCACTCAAGTGGCATCTGCATTCTCACAGCTGAGGTAATGGAGGAAGTTAGGACTCTTAAGTGCATCTGTGAGTTGTGGGAGGTGATTATCACGGCAGCAAGAAATTTACCTCCTTTGTGCCAGGCAGTTCCTTGTGTGGATGATTTCTGATTAAAGTGTCCACTCTCCAACACACGTCATCATCTGTTTACTAAGGTCTTGATTAAGAAGTTAATTAATTAATCAACTGATGAAGGCCTTCACGCATCTGAGGGAATGGAGGCTGCTATATGATTTGCCATATTTCTGCAGCATACCTATACAGGTGGAAGATAGCACAAGCATTGTCACAAGAGGCTACTTCCAGCTGATCAGTTCTCCAGTGGTAATACTTATGCTTGGGGAACCAATCAATGACTTATTTCCTTTGGAAAAGTCTCCTTGGAATCAGCCTTTCCCTTCAATTTGTTGAGGGCTGGCTTAGTGGCAATCACAGAGTAAAACAACCCTAGCAGAACAAGGAAACAATAAGATGTAGGATGTAAAAGACAACGAGGATCAAGAAGACTCTGGTCTAACCTGGTGTGTACCTTGAGTGTGAAAGACCATCCTAGTTCCTTGACAGAGCATTTCAGCCACTTACCTCTGAACACCAGGACAAGAGAAAATGGAGCTCTGCTCTCTAACACAGCCATGTAAACTTGCAGAACACTTAATCAGTAGATAAATCAGTTACTGAAAGCAAAATTACAGGAGCCCATGACCTATTACACTGAGGTACACTGGGACTGATATATTCAGTGCAGAAAAAACTTGTGTCAGTGACAGCTAAAGAATCGTGTCAGGCCAGCTCAACTCTCTTCAAGCCTCTAGAGCTAACAGCAAATGTATATTTAACATTTTTATAAGGCATGCAGCTTTTCACTGTAGAGGAAATATGAAGAACAGGTACAGTGCAGACATATGACTTTTGGCCAATGTGACCACTGAGCACAGTTTTGAGGTAAAAATCCAAAATACACAAATGGCTTCCAAAATCATAAGATTAAAGAAATGCAAAAAAATACAGGTATTCTTTAGTATATTTTTTCCCCAACTGACCCAAAATCCTTGTAGAAATGCAAGTAGGTTAAATATTTGCAGGTGGGATGTTGATAGTTACAGCCTGTGCCTCTTCAAAGTTTGCCAGCAGAGCACTGGCAGAAAAAGCATTTTGCAATGCTCAGAAGATGAGCTCAGAAGGTCTAGTTCTTTTCCACCAGTAAGAAACATGATGCTTTAAATTTTGGCAATTACTTTTTTATGATCATTGTTAATAAGTAATACCGCAAAGACATGATTGAGGGTGACATACACTGCATCTAAGCTTTTAAACTATTATGAATGCTACAGAGACTCCATCTTCTATATCTTATTCAGCACCTTAGGTTAGCCTGATGAAGCCTCATTCCATTTTGTCTCACTCTTTTCCTACTCTTTCAAGCTTCAGAAACCTTACCAAGTATTCCTGCCTTTCACTAATGACAATAAATGCAAGAAAGTTGTTAACAGAATATAGTAAGATTAATAATCGTGCCAATTTGCCAGAGAGGCAACTGAGAAGTCTGCAAAGACAGTCCAAAGTAAATTCCCTCATGACACAGGAAGAAAACAACCACCTCAGTGTGAAAGATCAAGGGTTCATTGAAACCAGCAGCTGAAGAGTGCTGCCTGAGGAAGAGCCAGCTCGCAGCAGCACTTTCCCAGTATGCTCTCCCAGACAGCAGTGTTTTCAGGCTCAAGGACATGTTCTTTTTTTTCCCCTTCCATTTAAGGGTCTTGATGATTTTGTTTTTCATGAACTTCTGTACTCTTCCCCTAAGCCCATTAAAATTATCTCATGGCTGTGAGCTCCACAGCTTTATTCATGGGGGAGGTAAAAAAATTGGTAAGGTTTTACCTTTATGCTTTCTGTTTCACATCTTCTTTTGACAGAAGAGATGTAGATACCTGCCTTTCATATCACTCACAAGGATACAGACCCTATCAATAGCATCCCCACTCATCTCTTTTTCAGGCTGAAGTGCATGGTATGTCCTAGTTCTTCAACAGCCTAGAAGAAGGAAAGTTTCTCCTTATGCAACGAGAGGATAAAATTGAAAATGCTAGACAAAGTTGTCTTCAGTATTTCCTCAGTCTTGTTTTAAAAGGACAAACTCCAGAAGGCAGTTTCTTTCCTGTAAAGCTTTAGCTAAACAGTGCCAGATGGGATTGCACTTCCTGAGGTGTTAACAAGGACATGGCCTGTCCTCTCCAACGGCACAGGCCCCTCTGCTTTCAGACAGCAACAGTTCAGTCTGTGCTATTGATCTGGAAGTGTCAGTTACCACAAGGGGACAAGCTGTTTTATCCCAGGGATATAAATAACAATCTGAGCATATGGAGAAGAGAGTGCTCTTGGTCTAGAACCAGCTTCATATTTACAAGCTTCGTTTTTAACATCTGGTCTAGGTCACAGGGACCAAGAGCATGCCCTGACACCGAGATACTGTCCTTCTTACGTTCTTCTTCAGTCTTCTGGTACTTAGATCGTGTAGGTTTCAGTATTGACCTTGTACTCTTACTCAAGGTGAAGGCCACTCTTGAACAGATGTAGCTGTTAGAAAACATGCTTTTCTGTTACCTCACAAATACTGTGTTACCTTGACTAAGGGAAGAAAAAAATCTGGCTTTGAGGCCAACTGAATCCATAGATATGGTAATTTAAAAGTGCTTATTTGGCAAATAACTTATCAGCTGCAAGACAGGAAAAAATCAGGCTGCTAACAAATTTTGCCATCAGCATTCAGCTACACTACAACTTGCAAGTGGGAATAAATTGTGACCTTCTGAACATCTACAGCTAAACCAGTAAAATTCCAGGCACAAAAACCTTAGTGCATTTCCCAGAAAATTCAGTAAAAGTACTTTCTGGTTCATAAGAAAATTTATGTGTAACATAAACGTTGACCACACATTCACTGTTCTCTTCTGTGTCTGTACATTCACATGTTGCATGCTTTTAACATTATTTCTTAAGACAAATGATAATGTTCAGAGGGAGAGGCAGTACTGCTGTTGTTGTGCTATTTTGGTTTGACACATTTGCACAGGAACGTTTGCATTTATTACACACATGGTATTCACACTCCAGTCCTTACTAAACAACCCATTTCTTGGCATCGTATGAAAGCTCACATTCTCAGGAAGATATGAGGAATCCAGGAAATTTGGGAAACAGGTAAGAAAGGATAAAGCAGAAGTATGTTTTACTCATCTTTAGGCTTAAGGTTTTGATTAATATTGCTAGGAAACTCCCATCTTGTCAAGTGAAGTACAGGTTAGAAGATCTTTGCATGGTTTGAGCTGGATGTAGATAATCCTCCATCTCTCTCTCTCAAAATTCAGAAAACTTTCATTCATGTTTCTATTTTCAGGCCTGAAAGTTACAGAGTTAGATTAAAACTGTGCATTTAAATAATTTGTTACTATGTGTCCACAAGTTATTTCATCCAGTCCTTTAACTGTAGAGGCGGCAGACCATATACCCCTCTGCAAGGCAGCATTTCAAATGCTGCACTGTTTCTGCATGCACACGCTGTCCAGGGGTGTCTGTCTCCAGTGGCAGGATAGCAGTGCCCTCGGCATAACAAAAGGGCTGTTTTCTGCCACAGGAAGAGCTGCCATACCCTTCCATGGCTGGACATCCCTTTTGCGCAGGCAATTCTCTGTCTTCACCAGGGACGTGGGAGTGCTGTTGGAGGCAATGTGCACCTGCAGCCCAGAAAAAGCATTGTATCCTGGGCTGTATCCAAAGCAGTGCGGCCAGCAGGACTCCTCTGCTCTGCTCTGACGAGACCCCACTTAGAGTGCTGCATTCAGGGAAAGGCTTCAGGATGAAAGACAGGAGGTTGAGACCAGATAGTAGGAAGAAATTCTTGACTGTGAGGGTAATCAGGCTCTGGAACAGGATGCCCAGAGAAGTTGTGGATACCCCATCACTGGAAGTACATAAGGTCAGGTTCGATGAGGCTCTGAGCAACCTGGTCTAGTGGAAGGTATACCTATCCACGGCAGGGGATTTGGAACTAGGAGACCTTTAAGGTATCTTCCAATCCAGGCTATACTGTGATTCTATGGAACAGTGTGTATGCATCCAGAAAGTGTCCACCACCAGGCTTTCTCTGGGTACAGCGTGGACTGCTATTGTAGACATCAAGGTCTTTCAGTCAAGAGGGAGATAAGCAGATTAAGGCTATTACTGCAGGCAGTAAAGATGTACCGATCCTTCAGAATTTGAAAAACCCTGAAAGGTTTTTTGCTCGTGAACTGCTTTTTGTGCAGACACCCGCGCCTCGCTGACTGCAGAGCGATCATCTGCAGCGTTTTACCACCACCCAGTGGGGGCCGCGGGGACAGCCCGGGACCGGGGACGGCCGGGCGCATCCTGCAGAGCCACCTCCCACCGGGCCGGGTGATTCCTGCAGAGCTCCTCTTCCTACAGACCAAGGGGTTCGTTCGCCCACCGTGGGCACGCGTAGCTCCCCTCCGTATTCACTGGGTGTACACACCCACACTCAGAGAACACGGGGCTCTTCTTTAAAAAGTGTGTTTCCCGTCTGTTTCATGTGCAGTGGCTGATGATGCAAGTTTCTATTGTTGGTTGTTGTAATAATACTAACAACATTGATAATGATAATGATAATAATGATAATGATAATGATAATGATGATGATGATGATGATGATGATGATGATGATGATAATAGTAGTAGCAGCAAGAACAACAACAACAAAACCAACAACAATGTTGGGGGTTTGGGGCAGGTGTTGTTTGCTTTGGTTGTTTGGCAGTTTTGTTATTTGTAGGGTTTTGGGTTGAGTTGGGTTGGATTGGGTTCTGGTAGTTTTTTTGGATGAGGATGGGTTGGTTGGTTGGTTGGTTGGTTGGTTGGTTGGTTGGGGTTTTTATGTACTTCGTCACAGAAGAAATAACTGGCCTTTGGAATTTCATGTGGTGAGTTGGCCTAGTGATACATTTTTGAAATTTTCAGTTATTCAGCACTGAGTCCTCTTACTGGTTTTTCATTCTCTAGCCACTTTGTACTCTAAGCTGTAAAAATGGCTACTCCAACAGTCCCACCTGGAAGCCATGTGTGCTGAATGCGACCACAGGACCGTATTTTCTTGCTGGTTAAGGCACTCACAACAGCTAGAAAGTTGCTTTTTTGCCCCAGTAAACTGTGAAAATCAGCAATGAGCTTGGGGCATCCCGCACACAGCTCTCACAATACTATGTGTGCGCAAAACAATGCCCTTTCACTGAAACACCTCTACTCTGACACTAGGAGATGTATTGCCTTGCAGTAGGCTGCACCAAAGCATTGCACTGGTCTGTATGTAAAGTTTGGTAGCCACAGTAATAAAAGGATCTATGCGATTTCTTCTGGCTTCTTAAGATGAAGCTAATAGAACTGGCTAGATGTTGTAGCAGCATATGGGGACCATAAGAATGATCCTATCACATCAGATCAAAGGTCTATCCTGCTTAGTGGTTCTGTTTCCAAGTGTAACCAATAGCAGATGCCTGAGGAAGACTGTAACAACACAAGCATGTACTGCTACTTTTACACATTGCACACTTGTACTCCACAGATCTTACTGGTCTCTGAACCCGACTGAGCGCACTGGCATTTTGTAGCCCTCTGTACTTCAGCTTCTCTTCCCTGCCACAGGTAAACTTTTAATGCCCACTGCTGGCAGAATTACAGAGTTCCAGTTTGATTGTATTATTTTTGCTTTGAAGCCCTTAGTTCCTGTTCACATTTGATGCATTTTTAGAAGAGACGGTAAACAAACTCCTTTTCCGGCCACAGACGATGATGCAGTTTTCTTTTATACTCCCTTTTTCATTCCCTTATGAAGCATCTAACCAAACAGTTCTTCACATGTGAAAACCATCATACCTAGGATCACCCTTGCTACACTTTTACTTTTCCTAGCATTCCTGTACCTTTTTTTAAGCTGGGGAACTCTGGACCAGACCAGAAATATCATTAGCATTGTGTCGGAATGAATGAACTGCATGCAAAAAATGGAATCCAGTCCTTTGTGGAAGGGTGTGCTGGGTGAAGAACAATGAAAAAAAGAGTCACGTGGGACACAATCCACTATTCCAGATATTAAACCATGACCGAAGTTTGGAAGGTGACAAAGTGGCTTAAAACCTCCAATTTACAAGTAAGTATAGGAGAAACACAGAATACAGGTGAGTTTTTTACAGTGATTTCTCTGCTGAAATAGGAAATAAAATACACAAGAAAACTATTTTCTGGAATGCTCTCTTTATGTCTCAAGCCTGCATTGTGGCACCACTTCAGGTTTAGCAAGTTAACTTATCTACAAATTTACAGGTCCACTACATCTGAGAGAACACAATTACACACAATGAAGCACACAGGAATTACTTATTTGTTATGCAGATAAGTAAAAAACTTCTTTCTTGTCATGGCATATTTTTGGCTTTAAATGGAACATTATGGTTCTTGAAATAAGTTTTTCTGTGCACAGATTAAAAACATTTCCTCTTAAGTGCTGTCTGCTTCCAAAGATGGTTCTTTTTCTTCTTGACAGGCACTGAGGCACCTAGGAATATCACACTTTGAAAACTGGAACCACTGGGATAGTCACATGTTTACTCATTTGCTTTCTTTCATTTATTAAAGAAACATCGGCTACAACAGCAATACTCTGTTCTGAAAAAGTAGACCTCTACCATATAAGGAAAAAAATAATTCCCTTGGACTATAACTCAAGGGAGGACTGTAATCTTCCACTTCTTATTTTCAGCTTCAGGAACCTGCTTAATATTGTCAACGTGTAAGTGCTGTACTACACAATGGAGCCTTTTGGAAGCAACGTGTCATCTCTGCCCTGTTAACAGCTGCAAGGGAAAGTCCTAATTCCTGTAGTCATACGTGCAAAGTCAGGGACTTTAAGGAAGGCTGTTATAAAAATATCCAGATAACAAGATCACTTTCTTCTCTACCCTTAAAAAACATGCATACTAGAAAATACTAGCTTTCTCTCTGAAGTCCTATTGAACTGTTCCCTGCAGTATTAGACAAAACATTCCACCAAGAACTGTGACTCAAAAAGGAAATATCTGAGCTCAAAGAGTTAATAAAGCATGTATTTGAAGTACGGCATTAGAGGCTCGAGGGAGCAGACATGATTCTCTTAACCATGGGATTTGAGGCAGGAAGAAAACAGACATCTAACATCGCTGGGGATACAGATAAACTAGACAACAGATCAAAACTGCCACAGACAAGAAGCATGGTACTTTCCAGAAAAAACTGTTTCATAGAAGTAGATTGGCAAGATGAGTTGGACAAGAAAATGACCTTAATATCATGAGGAAGGTCAAGGCTATCTCACATCTAATATACAGGGTCATAATTTCAACTACTGCCATGTTGCAGGGAGGATAATAAATTCTCAGTACTCTCATCCTGAAAAAAAAAAAAATCAATGTGATTTAAAATAAAAAAATAATTCAAAAAAATTTAGAGGAGTGGAAGAGAAGGTGGTTTTTTTTCCAAACAAGCACAATATAAAAAAAAAAAAAAACCAAAGATATATGAATGGAAAAGTTATACTTCTGTGTATCTCTGGCTCAGTCTTTTCACTAATTTTGCTTGAATCATATAAGTATATTTGAAGAAAGTCTATGCTGCCAAAGAGCTGTGGACTCTAGCATGCCCATGAGGAACACAAGCAGAGAACAGAAGGTACACTCTGTGGGGAGAACCAGAAAGGGATACTTTTACAATTGTTTGTAAATTTATGATTGGAGGTTGGCCTGGGAATGAAAAGATTTATTTTGCAAGCTCTGTGGTAGGAAGGAAAAAATAGGGAGTTGAAATTGATCTCTTCTGAAACTATGACTTAGTATCCTATGTTCATTATCAAACTTACTAACTCCAAAATACACTTGTCTTAGTCATGAAAAGGTGGGAGACTTACTAGAGTAAAAATTATGTAAGGCTTATACAGCAATAAAATGCACAGTGTGTCAACCCTGCAAGTTGTTAGAATTCTGGCCTTTATTTCAGTACCCATCTAAATGTATTCAATCAAATTGATAAATAAGTTAGATGTATTATGGGTAATATCACTGGCGTATTTAACTCAGTAACTGTCTGTGTTAAACAATGATTTTCAAACAGTTTAACATCTTATACCAAAATGGACCACTATGTATAAAGGCACTGTCAGTTCAGACAAGTCAAATACTTCACCTTTTTTGATTCATAAGGAATGGTGTTAAGACAGTTATTTCTCAATCTCTGGATAAAAGGAATGTCAAAACAAGCCTGAATTTGCAATCATGCTGTGTGACTTTCCTGGTCCATTTCTTATCCGGTGTTTAGAGAAGACTCAGTGCTTTTGAGGTGGGAGGAGGAAGGAGGGGGAAGAAGCTTTATATTGTCTGGGAGTCTGCAGCCAAACAAATGTACATCCTGACTGATTTAAAGGGTAATTCAGTTTGGAGCTTTTCACTCAGCACCTGGCAAAAGATAAACCAGAATAAGACATTAAAGAAAGTTCATTATGAGCACCCCAAACTCCTGTATCTTCTCAGTGCTATATTCCTCCAGGAATTTTTGTGTAAAAAATGTCCACATCTTTGTCTTCAAAGGTCTCCTGAAATGTGATTCTGCTTGTCTAAAACACAAACAAAATCTTCAGGGGTCCATACCTGGCAGACTGAAGTTTTAGAGTTGTGAGCGAGGGATAAGAAATGAACTCCACTGTAAGACAAGGACTCACCTTCACAGATTTGTTAACTGCTGCTGTTTCACCAAGACTCAAGGTAGTGTGTAGCACGCACACACAGCGATTACTGGAGGGAAGGTGAACCCGGTTGCTCAGTGCCACTCACTGCTCAGGGATTATGTAGGTTTTTAACGAGTTCATCTCCCAGTGCAAGAGGTTTATTGACCTTGATCTTGATAGCTCAGAATCTGCACACTAGAGACAAAAGGCACGTTACGTGTGTTATTCATGTTTCTCAGTGCACCCTACCAGGAAGCACTGTGTGGCACAGTGGAAACCCAAGAAGTGACACAGGAGTCCCATAGTGGCTCTGCAACTCAGTCAACACCAGAGCAGGCTATTCTGAATGAAAGGAGAAGGCAGGATAAAAAGCTGAGCTGTTAATACCTGCTAAGAAGCTCCAGTGCTTCGTTTGCTGCGTGAGAACTGAGCACAACAGAGGTGCCTGTCACCAGAATAGCCGGGAGCTGAAGCCCACTGCCACAGCTGTCCGGGCTTCTCCCACGCAGCCTGGGCTATGCAGGCACACAGATTACAACGTGTTGCTTTTGGAAGGCCTCATGGAGCAGGTCTGCACTGCCCAGGGGCATGCAGACCAGGCCAGAATAAAGCGCAAAGGTTAACGACATTGCTGATTAGAGCAGTTGTAATCGAGTTAAGGACACGCTTGTTACTCACTTAAGGTTGTGCTTGACTTAAATCACAATCAAGTCAGTGTGTGGCTCTCCCGTTATCTCTGCCTGAGGAAGGGTAAAAAGCTCCCGTTACCTTAAGGGCACTTGTGAATATCTTCCTGTTGTGAGCCAGCCGAGTGTAATAAGGCTACCAGACCCTGTCTGCCAGAGCACCTTCAGATAACTCTTTTCAGCTGTCTGCAGGGAAAGTGTCAAGGCTAACGCAAAAACACATAAAATGGGCTTTCACAGGAGATGTGTGATCGGTAGAGGAGATGTGCAGTCGGTAGAGGTCAGGGTGGCTGGGGAAAGGGCTGTAAAAATCTCTAATGAGCGATGGCTTCTGCAGGGAAGAAGACAGGGACAGAAGAAAAGCCACTGGCAGCTGCAAAATCCCTTGATGTGGTTACAGCCATGAACCCAAAACGAAGTTTGTTTCTTTCATGGTGCTCATGAAAGAAGGAGATACAGCATATTGTGCACACCCATTGTGTCTACCACAGTTTCTGAATATCTCACTGCTCATGAAAGTGGGAACAAATCTCAAGATTTTATTTGTTGCTGATATGGTCACCAATAATGCTTTCAATTTTGGAATTTTAAGAAAGACTACAAATCTGCTGTATTTTCTTAGAAATTTCCCATTTTGCTGTCAACAGGATTTTGGCAGCAGTTGAAAAAAATCATGTTTATAAAATAAAAGTAGGAGTTTTAAAATAGTGATTTCATCACTTGCTTACATATCAGTTTTCATTTTTTGCATACCTATGCTTTATACATAAAGAAAGAGACATAATTAAGCTTTTTCTACCTATATTGAAAAAAAACATCCCAGCAGATACTGAAAGATGGGATCTGACATTTCCCCACCAGTTTTAAAATATTCTAAAACCAGAGATTTAAGAGAGATTTTGGAGTTAAAAGAAAATGCAAACAGACATTTATATACATATACACAGGTGCAGAAATACATGCACACACATCTCTGCCCACAAGTACATACCACGTGTTAATAAGATATTAAAATATGTATATTTCACATCATTTGAAAACTACTACCATGCTATTGATGTCTCACCAGTTTCACTGTAAATGTCATCCTTTGTAACCTGGTATGACAAACCTTTGCATTATTTCAGAGATAAAATACTGTTTTTTCATGCTGATATACTCCTTACACTCTCACACTCTTCCACTTTCCTACACTCCCTACATTTTCATATATTCCTTAATGATTATTCCCACTCTTACAAATGTTGCTTTGAAATCAAGGCACTCATGCCAGCTTTCTGTTATGCCAGCGAATAAATTCTTAAACTTTTCCCATATTAACTTATGGATCTTCTGTTCATGGTTAATTTATCTCCATCCTTTCATGCCAATTTTTTATAACACTCCATGTGTATTTCACTACACCTATCTATGTCATCTTTTTTTCTCAGTGGTACTAATTTCCTGAACAAACACTGAAACTGACTGAGAGCTGCTCCTTGAAGATCCCAGGTGATGGCAGCTCTGAGGGATGTACATGAATCCTTGGGAAAGAGAATCAAGCCATCAGGTAACATTTTAACTGCTGGTTCTGAAAGCTTAGCAGTAGCACATGTGGGACTCCATCTGCTTCAAACGTGGTTTAGAAAGCCTTCACAGCAGATCTTACCTTGCAGAGGACTGTTTTGGTGATCTGAACATTAGGATTGCCTACAATGGTTCTATGATGTGGCTTATCCTTCATGAATACTGTTCACTGCTGTAATAGGCTAGTAGACTACACTGCCAGTAGCAGATCGTCAGGAAGATAATGACCATCTAATCAGTGAGTTCAATATATATACTCGTATATATACTCATATATATATACACAATATATATACTTTATAAGTATATTGATCCCTTATCTTATCTTCTTGCAGAGTCCAGCAGTGCAGGGGAAACTGGGAAGCTAGCTCCTGGTTTTATTGTGATCCTGGTCCTTCTAAGAGTAATTTCCTTGTCTTTCAAGGAGATAAAGCAGCATATATTATGTAGGCAGAAGAATCTGTGTTCTTGTCAGTGACACAGGCCACAGAGGTCAGTGGCACTCAGGCAAGCCCACTTGAAACCCCTATAAATTTTCAAAGGTGAATGAGGCAGATTTAGAGACTGGATGTATTCTGCCTGTGCAGGAGGAAATATAAAAATGCCGCTTTGTAAGGGCAAACAGAATATTAAGTCTCATAAAAACCTTTAAGAGGCTATATAGTCTCCCCAATGAAGGAAGAATTCTGCCCACCCAGATTTGGTTTTACTGGAAGGACACGTAGAAGGGCACTTGTTATTAATGCATACAACACAAGTGAGCCACCAAGGCAAAAGCAAATGCTTTCTTTCATACTCCTCTTCTGCCTCCATTCCTCTTTCGTCACCACCTACTTAGATGCAAGTCCTTTAGAAGAGGCATTTTGTCACTGACATAGTGATGAAAACTTTCCCCATACCTCCTTTCCAGATGTTTCTCACTCTCTGTTTCAAAATAAAGTGGACACAGGCCCAAAGAAATACATATAGTCTCACTCTGTTTAGGAATAGATGTACTGTTTCATGAACTATGAATCTGGATTAGGTTATTCCCTATGTTTCATAAAAACTATTCTTGTCAGAAAACACTTTGGGACTCTTTTCTACAGCAACACACTAAGGCAGGTCATAAAACATCTTGACTAGCTCATCTGGATATACAAGGAACAAAATATTCCTCTATTTTTCCATTAAAGTAGTAACACTGGATATTTAAAATAAATTTTTATATGACTATGTAATAATATATACATTGAAGAAGTGCAATGAAAACAGAAATATTTAATATGCAAGGAGATTGGGAGCCTTTTCTGCCTTACTGTCTTTGGAGTGTGCCCAATCCACTTTTCATCCATACATTCTGAAGTGCTACCCAGCAGGATCACTGTGTTGTAATTTTTCACAGTGACAATGAGTCTGACAGACAATTGTGAGATTCTTTAAAACCTGTCTCAAAAATACAGAGAATAGGAAACTGAACTTGGGCTTTCAGACTCCCAAACAATTTAATCCCATCAGATATTGCCCCATATTTTAATAATTTTTATTTTCCTGGAATATCTGTGATCTCCTTAAAAACACTTTTAAGTCAGTACCAGCTCATAAGCCAGCCCTGCAATCTTATGCAAAACCCCCTTTAAAAAAAAGTGACAGTCAAAGAAGGATACCACAAATCTTGGGACCTGCTCAGGATTTCCTCTAGGATCTAGTCACAGCATCATAAGAAAATGCACTACATTGATCTGTATTTTCTATATTAGTTTTAGTTTTTCAGAAACTAGTGCCTGCAAAGTTTCCTTCACCTTCAGCAATAACAGGAGCGTATTCCTACAAGGAAGCACTCCAGTAATTTCATATTTGCTAAATCTATCAGCTCGTGCTATTGTGTTCCTTCTTCTGTGCATTTCTGAACACATACGAGGACCAGTGCTTGCTTCTTCCTGATCAGCCACATACATTTAATAATGTTTGGCATGGCTCTCTGGCAAGGTCAAGTGTGATCTGCAGAGATGCAGCTAGAGTGAGGAAATGATGAGAGAGAAAGGGTAAACCACAGAATAACAGATGGAAAATTTGGGACACATTTTAAAAAGTTGGTAGTTTCCAGGAAACTCAGCTTGAGACCAAATTGAAAAATTTCCAAGCAAAAAGATAATGCATATACACATGGTACTCATCTGCTGTCGTTTAAGACAGGTGTCACAGATTTTCTGAGGGTAGATGAGGACTATTTGGAAGTGGACGGTTTTCCCAGCCCCTGTAACCTCACAGGCTGAGACTATTAAGATACTGCATAGCACTGGCTCACAGTACAACTTTGAGCCTTCTTTACAGCACTGATGGAAGATTTGTCAAAACCAAAAGTGTTTTCTATCTTATCAAACTTTCTTATTTCAAACGGAGAGAAAAGTAGGGATGCAGACCAAGAGAAGGCCTATTTTTCCCACCATGGCAAACATGGTGGATGTACATACCACGCATACATCTGACTAGAGTAAATAACCCAGTGGGCTCTGTTGGGAGACCATTACATGTCTGGGATGTCAACAGAGGGTTTGAACTATGGAAAACAAGAAGTGAATCAGGGTTGAAGGGAACAGTAATGCAAGCAATAGACATACAGATCTTCACATTTATTAAATCTTATTAATAAGCTATTTTAGAATGATAAATGTCCTAGACACAAATACATATATCAAAGAGAAAATACAGACAGAATGGCACAGAATTTCTTAGTTCAGTTTCCTCTGAGCTTTTGCAATATCATTTATAGATGTGAATTTGAGATCAATATTTAAGATGTAAAAAAGAATCACATTTTGAAGAAAATGAGACATACAGCTGAATGACCTTTCTCCCAGCTACTTTTATTTGACTTCAGGAATCAGAACACCACTGAAGAAATAATATGTTCTGTAGAGTAACCATTTGTCAGAAACAAGCAGGAGGGACAATAAATTGCAAAGCAAGGTCAGAGCAATTTTGCTTCCAACTTCTCTGATTCAGTAACAATATGTTTTCTTTTGTCAAAGCAAAGAAGGAAAGAAATTTTCTTCAAAAATAAAAATGCATAGAGCAAGACACAGCAGTATTTCTGTGAGGATGATTGTCAGATATCAGGAAGAATGATCCATTTATATTTTTTTTGAAGAGATTAAGTGTCTGCATCTCCTTCAATTAAAGGGACTGTGTTGCAGGAAGATTCTAGTTCTCTGACTTCTGGATGCTTACGCTTTTCTTCTGTTCCCTTCAACTTGTAGACAATATAACCTTATTTCCCTAGATGGGATCAACCAATTAGCATGTATAGCACACATCTCTACTTAAAATAGTTCAGGTTGCCTGATTTGAAAAGATAGGAAGATGGAAAAAAGCACTCTTGCAGAAAATGCATTATTTTGTCATTTATTATTTTGTTATAACTATTCTGATAGGTGATAAATGATGCCTCAATGGTATTTGCTTCTCTGAAGTCCATGAAGTGAGTATGAGGTGGCATACTAGAAAGCAGATGTCTAAGACTGGACATGATGGGTCAGAGCTTTATGGAAAGAAATTTGTTCTCACTGTTCTTAGGCCCTTGTACAGTGTCATGGTGGCCTTAAGCAATTTTAGAACAGCTTTGCTACATAGCATGACTGGATGATTTGTAATGTCCAAGGTTCATGAAATTTAAGTTCTTCCAGAATCCTATAATTGAATTATGAAATTTCTCATCTGCAGGATTATGCCTCTGTAAAGGAGCTTGTGTTAGTTGAATCTGCATGTTGGTGAGTCATTGTAGTTTGTGCCATCCATTACATAGAATCTACTTTCTAATCTAACATAGATATAAATTCTAAAATTAACCTAAATTTTAGAATGAATCTAAGTTTACCCCAATAACAACTTCCAGTGATCCATGCAGCCTACCTGTAAAATACATTTTATCACACTTCTTCAACTCTAATTTATTTTTAAACCTGCTACAAGAAATCTGGACATTGAATAATTCGATGTAAAAAGGGCTTTTATCTCCAACATTCATTTTTCCACTGTTACTGCCTAACAAACTGAAAAATATAATTTTCTAGAACAGCATAATTATAGCAAGATTTGAGGCTTGGTAGTTGTGACATCTTTTCAGAAAATAACTTTGGGGACTGGAAAAAATCATCCAGAAGTGAACAGTTCACCCACTCTGAGAAACATTGTAGTAAGTTGTGTAATCAGACAGAATGCAATTTAATGATCTATTGTAGCATACATATATTTAAATTGTTCTATATTGCTTTTTTTTGCTTGTTTCTCTTTCACTGTAATTCAGCATAAAATTAATATCAAATCAGTGTTTCAAATTCAGGGATAGAAACAGCTAAGCATAATTTCCAATGCAAGCCTGGAGGCAAGGTGAAAGAAAGTCAACAGTATCAAAGTCTGTCTGTATCTATCTGTGACTGTGGCCCAAGAGCATTAAAATGCATGATCATTTTTCCACAACTAGTGAAGCTAAGTATGTTATAAGATGGCTATAGTGAAGGATTTTTTTCAGCTTGAACAGTGCCAATACCAGGATTTGTAGTCATAAGGAATGCAAAAACAATTCTTCAGCTCTATATTGTCCTGAACTGATTTGTGCAATGCTTGCTCGGCTTTTGCTCTGCATCACAACATCTGAATGTCCCATCATCTGTCCTTGATAGGGGGTCTCCTGAAGCTGGGACCTGGAATTGTTTTCATGTAATAGGACTGGTTCTGAGTACTGCAAGCATGATTTTAAGAAATTATATTAAACAATGCCACAGCTTTATTTTTTTGACAAATTGTTTTGTATGCTTTGCTAGAAAAAGTCCATGAGGCTGCCTTCCAAATACTTCACTATGATGACTGTGTGCTCACCATACTGTACACACTTACATGTGACAAGTACTTTGCCAATAAACACATGAAGTCTAACACAGACAGAATATTTTCTGCCAAAATAAGCCCAAGCAAATACTTGTCTATTGCTAAATTTCAACAGGGGAGAAATTCCAGCCAGGGTGACCTGACTGTTTAACAAATGTAAACAACACTTGGGGGTCTGAGAGCCTGATTCATGATTTTGGACAAAAACCAGCAAAAAGCAACACCCCACCCATCTGGGCACCATTATACACTGGCAGGACTAAATTCCAGATCCCCACTTGCCCAGCTGATTTTCGTGTGGCATGACAACAAAGCAAAGGCTACAAGTCCTTCTTTATCAAGGAGGTAGGTGTTAGATGTCTCAAACCCCCATGTACCACTCTGCCTTTAAACAATGCAAGCACACAGAAAAAACGAACTAGTGATGTCATGATGCATAGAGATAACTATATCACCAATCTCAGTCCAATTCCCAGTGGAAAAATATGTTTACCATGGAAAAGAACACTTGAAAAACAAACAAACAAACAAACAAAGCTCCAAAACAAAATAAAACCCCACTAAAATTATCACTAGTTAGTGATGTTGTTGCTAGTTTCTGGACACTGAACAAATCCCTACCAGACCCATGCATTCTCCCCAGATAAGCACTGAAGTGAAATAAAACTCTGGAAACCATTACATTTTCCTGTATCCTTGCATTTGGACTTCTCTTTTGTCCTCCAGCCCATTGAGGCTTGCATTTTCTTTCAAATTAGGTATAGAAAGTGTCTCTTTCTGGTGACCTCACCATGAGATTATGTATAAGCAGAAAGAGAATCGGGGGAGACAAGGTTCCCACTGTTTTCAGGCTCTTCACCACACTGTGTTGCACAAAAAGCCTAGCCAATATTGCCTCCTTTTGCCAGCAGAGGACGGTACCTCATCTGCTCAAGTGAGACCTGCTGCCTTAGTGGCAATCACTAAGGTTTCCCTTGCAAACCGGTGATACATGCTCTGCTTTCTACAGTTTCAGGGAAAAGAAATGCAGCAAGATTATCTTGTATTACTTTGACTTGGCCTATAAGCTTACTTACTTTATTTACTTGTAGAGGGTCATTTTTATTCCAGGAAAGGTTTTCCTTTGTGAATTTACTGCATGCAATGATAGTAGATGCTATGGAGACAGATCTCTCTCTGCAGAATAGTGATGGCACAGACCATAAATTAGGCTGTAGTTTAAGGTCCAGTTCTGAGGAAGCACTTGCATGAACTGCCATGGGAGCTGGGATTGCAGCAACAATAGGACCAATTATGTCCCATGAATAGTTTCTGGGCGGTGTTTTATACTGTGCATGTGTACATCTCTTTGTCCAGGTGCTTTGCAATCAGATGATCATTCTCAGCCTGCCATAGCTATATGACTCATACTTATCTATTTGACATGCTTCTTAGGACTCATGTGTGAAAAATGTATTCTTATTCTCATATGGAAGGGGACTCAAGCAGGACTTAGGATAGGATTCACTTCAAAACAGCTGTTCAAGACTTAGCATTTTCCTATTTCAGTGAAAGTAACACTGGCATTTTCAGGTTTCGGTTCAGCCTCATGATGCAAGTATTTCTACTGTACAAGTAACTTCTCTTTTAAACTGTTTCTCATTCATTTTGTCTGTCATTCAAACGTTTTCTCATTGAAAATCAGACCAAGAGAGCTGACTCAGACCATACATCTTACTTTCAAACAAATAAAAAGGCAATATTGGTCCTACCATAATTGGCTAGTCCAGCAGCTCACAGGAAGTCTGTGGTGCTGCAAACAGTCACCCTGAGGTTTCCTGAGGCCTAGACCAGAGGCTTAACTACTGAGCTACCCTACCCTTTCTTTAGTAATTGTCTGGTGCATACAAGTTGCCTTAAAAAATCGAGCCATATGATGTACTGTGGAAATATGTCACAAATCATGTATGAGGAAAGATATTGAGATAGATTCATTTTAAATAATTGTAGAACTCATAGCTCCATGGAATTCATTATTTCCTCTGTAGTCCTATCAATGCTACTAAGAAAGATTTCTGAATGAAGAATACAGATTGGGCCTCCACAAGAGCATAAATTAAAATCACATTTTCTTCCCATTTGTATGTCTCTTCAGTGTACCTACATAAAAGTGACTGAATTTATAGGCCCAGAGTTCCAATTTACCTATATATCAAATACACACAGAAATATTGGCTTTGTTTCTGCAGTTTTAACTTGCTTCAGTAGTGGTCTGGGGAGAGTATCTAAATGCATTCAGGGTCTGTTAAGCCTTGTGAAACTAGGAACAAAGGCAACAATTAGTGAGACTTGTAGTGCTTTTTTGTGACAAACATATTTTTCCACTGGGAATAGGACTAAGATCAAACAGTTTCTGTGTAAGGAATTTTATAGGCATTAAAACTCTTCTGGAGTGGATTCAGACCTACAAATAAAAAGATGCATGGCTCTATTTCCAATCTCTTTAGCTTGTGTTTTCTTTCTAAAACACAGTTCAACAAATACCCCATCGCAACTTGTGGGTATTTTTTATTTTCATAATATAATTGCCAAAAATCAGAGCTCAAAATGTGTGAGATTTGACAAGTAGTACTGCAATTATTAAACATGGAAATTATTTTATTGAGCACAGTTAAAATAATATTAAGCTAGGTAGTAACCAGTTTCCTCTTAAACCTCTATGTCATCATAGATGATTTGGTAGCCAAGTATTGAGAGAATCCTTCCTATGAGGGATCTAATAGCCTCACAATAAATCTGTAAAAGTACATACCAGAATAACTCCTTTTCTTTAATAAAATCAATTTAAAACAGTCATGAATAGATTCTAAGGGTGAAAAATCATAACAAAAACCAGGAAAAATTAAGTACTTTAGTGAGGACAGGTAAAAGTCCAGATTGTCAAAAACTCCACAGAACTAAGTGCCTCACAAACAGTGATATAATGAGAAATGTGACATCTCAACCAGCCACTATTGGTCAAAATTGAGATAGAGAAACTTCAGTACGTCTCACATTGGAAGTTATCAAATAAACTTTAGATTAAAAATTGATAACATTCCAGGCCTGAATAATCTGTCTGTGATAGCTGAACTGTATTTGTCAAACTTAAAGTTTTTAAACTTGAATACTCAGCATCGCTAAAAGGGGTACTATGTGGGCTGTATTCAGCTTCACTAATAGAGGCCAAATAAGAGGTGAGGGGTCATTTATAAGGCTGAATAAAAATACAGAGAAACCAACTCCCCTTTAAAACTGTCGAAATTCTACTCTTGGGTAGTAGAAAATCAGACCACTTAAGAAATCAGGCTACTCCAGGGTCCTTAGAAATGCAGGAAACATTGAACTACTTAATAAATTTGCCTATGAACATGAAATTGGGAGGAGCTGTCAAATCCCTCAGGGGCAGAGAGGACTGCAGAGGGACTTCAACAAGTTGGAGAACTAGGCAATCATCAACCATATGAAGTTTAACAAGGGAAAGTGCCAGATTTTTCACCTTGGATGGGGTAACCCTGGTTTTGTGTATAGACTGGGGAAGGAGAACTTGGAAAGCAGTGCCATCAAAAACGACCTGGGTGTCCTGGTCAATGGCAAGCTGAACATGAGTCAGCAGTGTCCTGGCAGCCAGGAGGGCCAGCCCTGTCCTGGGGGGCATCAGGCACAGCATCACCAGCCTGGCAAGGGAGGGGATTGTCCTGCTCTGCTCTGCACTGGGGCAGCCTCACCTCGAGTGCTGGGGGCAGTTTTGGGCACTGCAATATAAGAAAGACATTAAACTGTTATAGAGTGTCCAAAGAAGCCATATGAGGAGTGGTGAACACTTGGTCTGTTCAGCCTGGAGGAGAGGGGACTGAGATGAGACCTCATTGTGGTCTTCACATCCTCACAAGGGGAAGCAGAGGGGCAGGCACTGATGTCTTCACTCTCATGGGTGTTGTCCAGTGTCCAGTGACAGGACCCAAGGAAATGGCATGAAGCTGTGTGAGAGGAGGTTTAGGTTGGATATTGGGAAAAGCTTCTTCCCCCAGAGAGTGGTTGGGCACTGGAACAGGCTCCCCAGGGAAGTGGTCACAGTATCAACTGATAAAGTTCAAGAAACATTTGGACACTGCTCTCAGGCACATGGGGTATTTCTTGGGCTGTTTTGTGCAGAGGCAGGAGATGGACTTTATGATCCTGATGGGCCACTTCCAATTCAGCTTTTATATGATTCTGTGACTGACCCCAGAATGAAAGTTGGGCACATTGCTGAAATGGGAAAGAAAGGTTAAGGGTAGGAGAAAGAAGCAGGAGAGAGATAAGAGATGTTGGAGCCTGGGGTGACTATACTGGTGCTTGGAGGAAACCTAACTTTGTAAGGCAAAGACAGTTTTGCATCAAGCAGTTTCTTGCTATGGATCCCTTTTTAACCATCCTGTCCCAAGGGATGAACATTACCGAAGAGAAATATAGAAATATCCATCTTATGTATAATCAATTTAAAGCCTTGTCATTTTGGTTATAGCTCTGTTTTTTTCAATGAGCCTTGACCATATGGTCTAATTGAGATTTTTGAACACCTCATGAAAAACAAACTCATGAATCTCTATGTTTTACACATCTGAAGTACTTCCAAGTACAGTTAAGTAGCAGTGGGTTCTGCTGCTAAATTGCAAAGCAGGAATACCCTTTGGTGATTTTGGGGTGGGGATTTTTTGGTTTGCTTTTTGTTTATTTGGTTTGGGTTTGGGTTTTGTTTATCATATATTCTTAAAAATCCAACAGCTTGTATTAACTGCACCTTTTCTGCTTCAGGGCTCTCTCACATCAGCTTCCTCCATCTGCAGTTTAATAACACAAGTCCAGAATTCATGTAGATGTCCAAAAGGCAAGAGAAACAGGTAAGGGTTATGAAATGCTCAGAAATAAAGTAGTATGGAGCTTCTCCAACCTGACTCAGCATGGTATTTATATTCATGTTGTATTCAGGAAAGTTGCATGCTCGTAAGGAGAATCCTATGCTTGTACTACAGTCTTCAAGTACCTTTAGTTACTGTAACAAAGTTACCAATGAGAAAAACACCGGCCAAAGCTGTATTTGCCTTTGAAGTATATGGCATATTTTTATTTTGTCAGCAAAAATTTGTGTTCAGAAGGAATGTTGCCATCAGCAAACACTTGAGATTTAGAATTAAAAAAAAAAAAATTCAAATTATTTCCAGCATGTTAAAGGGGTGAGGATGAAGTTTCTTGCCTTTGATTGGAAGAAGTTAGTAGGGGCAACATGTTAAATTGATGAAAAGTCATTTGGGAAATCAAAATTAGTACAATGTAAACTGACACTTTAAAACAGCAAGGAGAGATATATCTGTCATTTGTCTCTAAGGAAAATATTTAATGGTATTCAATGCTACATTCAATGTACATATGATGAGATGTTACAAATGTGAGACACAGGAGCCAAAATACTAAAGTTCTTTGTATTTTTACCAAGAATACCTTGCTGGCGAAATCTAGCAAGGAGCATTGGTCAGTGTAGTGACTGTAATGTTATGAAGAAGAATGCTGAAATTTAAACAAGACCTTCAAAACTGTATTGTCTATCTCTTAATGCACAAACTTATAATTCTATTTTGCTACAGGGAAGCACTTTCCTGTTATCCAGGTGCACAGGTAAAGCCTTTGTCTGTGAGGAAGCCTGCCAGCCAGTTGGCATACCTGACGAGATCTGTCCTGCCCTCCACACCTGGGAAGTGCTGGTGGGATACTCATTGACATAACTGGGGAGGAAGCAAGCTGTCTCTTCTCTGACTGAGCTTTCTAAACAGATCAGTTCCTCTACTCAGAGGTGGCCCTCTTTCCCCCCAGGCCATTTCTTCTCCACTCCACACTCTGCAACTTGACTGTAGTCTCAGCCTGATACAAAATCCTGCAAGCTTGCTTTTCTGTGAACCTAATAATTTGTGTGCAGAATGCTTTTCTTTCAAACCCTGCAGGCACATAGCTGATGCCAACAGTTTATTAAAATTGGCCTGATTATTCTGCCTGGTATTTGAGGATAGATGAGTTTGCTTTGTCTAATTTTGAAAACCATCTTAAAAATCAGAGATTTGAAAGATGGACTTAGGTTTAAATGTTTTTGAATTCCTCTTCTTGTGATGAATTGCAGTAAAATGTTATAGAGGAGGTGAAGTTAGAATGAAACACAGCAGACAAAGTAAAAAAAAGAGAAGGGTGCTCTGAAAACTGAGAGATGAAGAGTTCTGATTTTAATGTCAAGCATAGGTGGTACAGCCAGGGAAGGATTTTCCATCAATATGGAGTGGATGAAACCCAGACTGTACTCCATTGGAAGAGTGACAGGGTAGAGGTGGAGGCAAAGAAGTGTAATGCAAAGGCTTTAATGTAAAGCATGCTTTACAAACTTTAAAAACAACCACTTAAAAACATACATCCAAGATGGCCACTGTAGTTCTAAGCACAGACAAATATCTCAAAGGAACTGGCAATTATCAGCCCCTCAGCCCATGCCTGTTTTAGTCAAGGTGAGTCTACCCTTGAAATATCACAACAAAGAGCTACACCAGCTGATGCACTCCTACTCTCCCCAGACGAGCCTCTTCTGCTCCTGCATCTGGAGGCTGTGTGCGCACCCTGCGCCTCTGCACCGCTTTGCTTCATGACATGCCAACAACCCCTTAGTCCTCCAGCATTCACTCCTGACTTCTGTAACAAAATACCTTGCTCCTTGGTGTGTTTGCTGTGTTGCAGCACACATTGTTCATGACAGATAGTTTTCAGTGGTAGCCACCAATAAAACCTCATCTAGAATTTTGTAGTCGGCGTCTGCTGAAAGGAATTCACTCTGGAAAGGTTTCAGAGAGAAGGGTTCTAGCAGAGCTAGGCAAGAATATCAGAGCAAGGCTGAGAGGGATGTAGCTGGTGTATGCATAATCTGTGAGAGAAGCATTATTTCTAAAGAAGTTCAGCTCAAGGGAAAAGAATGTTATGAGCCAGTCATTTCCCTGGATATCATCTGGGAATTACAGTAGTCCTCATAATCTGAGTAACAAGTCTCTGGGAACAACCTAGCCATTACAGCTATGAAGAGCAAAACCCTAACTAATCTACATCTGCACCTTGATAAATCTGTGAAAAAGAGTTAGAAACAGCAGTTGCAGGGAATTGCTTAATGACAGCAATCTGTTTGTTGGTGAGATTTTATAAATTAAAAAGTGAACTTTTTTGCATTTTTTTCCACAGGAAGAATGACAAATAACTAAACATCTGCAAGTAGTTTTTGAGATTTACCAATTGATTTCTTTTTAATATAGCTAATGTACTACATTCATTTGGCATATTTCTTTGTTTTGATAAATGTCATATAACATGACATGATCTTCTGTATGCATTAGAACTTATTTTTGCAACCAACCAACCACTAGAGCTTAGTTTTGCAACTTACTTTTGCACTCTCATCCAAAATTTCAAGTTTGCCAGACAACACCTCCTTTCCATAAAACTACTTCATTGCCTTCAGTAATTGCACAAAATGGAAATTAATTTCTGACAGAGTCCCGCCTGAGGTTCGTTATCATTTCATGCAAGACTCTAAAGCCTATTTTATATTGTACAACATTGGCTGTTTTACCCCGTACTCTCTGAATCTTCCCTAATGACTGAATATGTATTACATTGCACCTTCAGTAGATTAGACTGCTCCTCAGCAACATTCCTTTGAAAATCATGGGAGTAAACAAGTTAGTTCCTGTAGATATAAGGTGATTAACTTCAGAAGTTGCTGTTGAATATCCTCTTGGATTAGTGATGGAAATGGAAGGACATTATTGTCACTTGAAGAATCAAATATGTCACCCAGCTGGTTTCCAAATGCAGAACCCAGAATTTCATATGGATTGAAAACTGAGTGTCTCTGCTAACCCATCCTGCAATCTGCCATTGTTCTCTGATAAATACCAGACCAGAAAAAACTGATGGTCTGAAATTATGACCCAATACATCCCAAGTGTTAGAGTTTGCCAGGGGTTCAGGAAGATATGTTGAATCTGTCGTGTTTCCAGTAGTTTCTGTTTGTGGGCATATCTTGTCTTCTAGACATCATCACCATTGGGAAGTGCTTTAAAATAGAGAAGCAATTAGAAAGGAAAGAAGAGGCACATTTGCCATTAAATGGATATTTGTTTACTGCTGGAAGTGGAGTTCTGTTAGTGTCACTGTTTTTCACTATTCTGAAATGTATATGCACCACCTTTGCTCTTTAATGAAGTCCATTGCACAGCAGCTTCTGGGAAATTTTTCCTTTTTCTAATTTAATTACTTTTTCCTGTTTCCCTTTTTTGTCTTTGTAGTTGATTTAGTGCCATGCAGTGTCCCAGATGGTCAGTCTGGGAAACAGACATGGACATTTTCAAAGAGACAATGTTGATTCCCTTTGGACTCAGAATGACCTCCTCCTCCCACCACCCCCATCACCACTCATTCACAGATTTTAATCCCCAATAAACACAGGATTTAAATATGGGAAGAAAGGTGGGCCACAACTTGAAACCAGCTAAGGACACAGGGAACCATGGCTGGCATTGGCAGAATATCATTTAGTGAAGTCTGGTACCATTGTTTGCAGCACAGATAAAACCAGCTGGCCATGTTATGCTTGACGAGAACTAGACAAGGGAGGGAGGATCATATGTGAATAGGAAGTGGTATGAAAGGAGATGAAGAAAGAAAGCTGACACGCTCAAGACAAGGTCTGAGAAAGAGAAAAGTGATGAAAGCCTTCCTGGCTATGCCAACAACAGCAAAATTCATCACCCCTTTCTGCCCTTGGGCAAAATATAGAAATAAAAGGAGCTTTGGAATAAACTCACCACAGAGGAAATACAGGTACTGTATACTGCAAGGTACTAACTTTCTTGACTGCATACAACTGTCTTATGGACATTTCTTTAAAACCAGATATAAATCAGTAGAAAGTTCACCTTTGTTATTTTATCACTCATTTCGAAATGGTAAGTTTAGTACTAACTAAGAAAATAGGGATCTGCCTTTAATTTATGCTCTTGAAGTTGAGAAAGGTGAAAGAAAGAGAGATTTGCTCTCAAAACCAGATAGTTTTGCAACAATATCAAAGCTGAAGTGTTGTTAATTTTGAGAGTTCTGAAAGTGTAGCTAGTTTTCTGTAACTTCTGGTCATTATTCCCACCACTGAATAAAATGAAAAAAAAATTACATAAGTTTGAAATTCTTTGATTGCTTATGGAAATTAATCACTAAATAACTGTACTTGAGGGCTGTAATTACAGGTATATGAAATAATACTACACAGGTAGAGGTTGGATTTTTTTTTCTAATGTATCGTAAAGTTTTATGCTGTGCTTTAATTAAAAGCAGATTTTCACTATATATGTAGTGTCAAGGTATAATTTCTTCTTAGTACATATTTTCTCTACCATGGGGTGAGGGGGTAATCACAAAATAAGATGATGAGAAAATTAAAAAGTATCAGTACCTATTCCTTTGTTTCAAGAATGAAGCATTTTTACTGCAACGTGATGTTACAATTAAAATAGGTGACATAAAGGGGAGTGCGCAAAAACCACAGAATTCAGCAAACGTACTTGATAAGAAATTAGGGCATAGCACCAAGAAATCTTCCTGAAACTGCAATTCAACATTTTGTTTAGAAAATAAGATATGCACAGATACGCTTTTTCCTTCTTACAAGTCCATTGGCCAGCATAATAGGGATATACTCGCCTCAGGAATATCAAGCATTTACAAACACTGTGAAGATCAGTGGCTGGTAAAATTAGAAAGAATCTATTAAATTCCTCCACTGAGGCAGGATAAGCTACAGAGCTATTGCACTGCCCCTCCTATTTGTGCCCTTACTCAGCTTTCAATACAGAGAACATGGGTGGAGGAACTGGCCATAGTGGGAGAAACAGGACCAGTGAGTTTGAAAGAAACTTGCAGAGGAATTACTCTTCTTATGGCATGGCGTAGGAGCGTAGAGTATCAATCAACTGAAAAATGGGGTTCATTAATTCCGATGTTTACAGAGCAAGTTGCTTTGATTAGCAGTTTTGATCAGACAATCCCCAGTGAGAATTTAATTGTACTAGAAAAACGATGATTAACAGTTCAACAGTTAACTGCTTTCCTTCTTCAGATACACATCATACTAGGCTCTTTTCTGTTGTTAGTACACAGACGGTGACAGTCAAATAATGTTCCATATGCAGAAAAGCCTTAAGGAATTTCCTGCAGTCAGTAAGATATCTATTGTTCTAGTATGTACCACAAAATGTCGCTGTGCCTCAATGTGATTTAGTGTGGTCCGTAAAGGTATTTGGCAGTTTCTGTGGTCTGACAAACTGCCTTGAAATCCAAGCATGTCTGATTTTTCTTTAGTGTGCCATCCTGCTTAAATGGGACCAGAACTGCTCCACCAGCTCCTATGCACAACAGATGTTAGGTGTATATCACGCATACATGTCAGCTGTATCTACATGTAAGTCATCCCTATTTCAGCATCTTCCTCCACAGATGTCAACCATGCCTCTTCCAAATTCAGTGATCTCATCTGAAAGGTTCTAAAAAATGTGCAGGCATTAAAGCTGCATAGTGGAAACAAACAAGATCACTGCCTTCTACAAACTCTGCAGAAGCAGGACACAAACCTGAATTTTTTTCTGGGGAGGTTGCAGAAGAGAGACAATTAGCAGTGCAAAAAACCAATATTCCTCAGCAGGCTCCATGGGGGAGCTGGAACTCCTCTATCTTTCCCCAGAACTCTTGGCCATGTGGATCTCTTGCTGCTTTCTCCATGATTCAGTGACAGTTTGTTTTCATTTGAATATTCCCCTTCAGTTCTTGTTTAGACCCCCACAGAAATCAGTAATAGGCTTTTAATTACTCATTTAGTGAATGAGAAGAGTTAGGTGGACTGCAGAAGGCTTTGATGATGCTTAAAAGGTCTTGAGTTTTCTCTAAATACGAACCCAAGCTGATTTCCCAGAGTGACTCTTCACCCACTAAATTCTGGCAAGGTTTTAAAACTTTGACCATCTTTCCTAATCCTGATTCTCAGGAAGCTCTGACTTTCATTGCAGGCAAAAATTGAAATACTACCTTCCCTGCAGTCCAAACTTCAGATTATACTGGGCACAGAGCTGATGTGGGCCACATTTTACTCAAGACTGGTCTCTGGAATGGGAAAGAAAGTAACTTAATGAAGAATTTAATAGTAGTAGATACCACAAACCTTCCTGACAACAACTTTTTGCAGGACATAGGATAACCTATTTAATACCTGTAAGGTTCTGTTGGAAAATATGGGGGAAATGGGAATGAAATAACATATTTTGTTGAGTGATCCTCTGGCCAAATGTATTCGCATTTTACTGAGATATCCAAGGATGGTTAAATAGGTTGGACTGAGCAAACTGGGGCATTTGGTTACCCACAAGATGATTCAAAGATGAAATTTGGGCATTTTAATAGACTAAAATTTTCTATATTTGTAAAGAAAAAGAGATAAGACGCTGCTTGTGTGAAATTATAAAATTAAGCATTTTCAGCAGAAACAGTTTCTCCTATTAGTACTTTGCAGCTGTGCCTGTACTGAAACAAAAATGTCACTGGTATATTTAAAGTTATGGGACCATATTCTCTACTACTAGGATGTCAGCAATTTTGCCAGAGTTCTCTGAATTCAGGCATTGGTATCTCACTTTAATGTCCCGAAATCTGTCTTGACATTAAGTGCTTAGAGAGAGCCAGAGCAAAACTCCTCACTGACGTGTTGGAACTGGAGAGACAAGAACTGAGATCTGAGGAACAGAGCCTGTAAGTTCCACTAAAATCCAGAGCTGGGCTCTGGAGATGTTTTCTGAATGCAAGGTTTTGACCAAGAGGAAAGCAGGTATAGAGCCCTCACCAATGCCCTGGTCACCTGACAATCCTTCTCTGTTTTTAGGGATCTCAGCTGGGACATCACCTCTGTTTGACACCTCCAGGTCACAGCTACCAACAGCCTTGCAGTGAGGAAAGCCGTGTGAAAACAGGGGATGTCAGTAAAGCCATTGGGACCAGAAATAGTTTTTCAATCAGTCAAGTTGCCTTGGTTTTCTGGATTCACTTCAATTATCTGCATCCCAAATTTCCCGTTGAAATGAAGTTTAGCAAAGGCCTACATTTCCATGCAACTGTGAAATACACATCTGGTTTCCAAGGCAGCAGGTAATCATTAGGGGAAACTGATAGGAATGCAAAATGAAACGATGTTTACAAACTGCTCTTAGGACTCATCTTTGCTCTCAAAGGCACTGAAGAAATATATGCCAAGCTTATGCTGAGAAGCAGTTCCTGTTACCTAGGCAAAATTCCCATTACCCTCCATGGATGCAGGTTAACACACGGCATTTTTACATCCCATCTCCATCCAGCTTCTGGGTCAATGTTCCCTGTACATGTGTGAGGCCTTGTCTGAACCATGTTCCACTGATCTGCTTAGCTGGTAGACCAAAAGCGGCACAAATTCAGATATATTTAAACTGACTAATCATGTACCATCTTTTCTTGTGTCTTGGAAATTACAGAGTAAGATATCTCATTCAGGACAAGTTATTATAAATTGGATTATACAGCCTATACTAAAAACACAGTGCCTATATTAAAAGCATCTGTGCCTAATTTAAAAGACAATTTACACTTATTTCCTCATTTACACTCTTATTTTTCAGTCCCCAAGCCCTTCAAACCTTTTCCAGCTACTTTCAAAATTCATGTTTCATGTTCTTGAACTTGACTGGTGACAAGCTGAAAACATTTGCTTTCAAATAGTGGCTACCATTTTTGTTTGACAGTAATGACACTGCTCTTCCATGACCTCAAAAATTATGTTTGTAGCATATAACAGCCATGTAACTTACCACCAGCAACAGAAGGACTCAGTTAACTGCAACAGGAAGTCCAATATGCTGAGTTTGTCATTCAGAAAAACAGAAAATAAAAAGAAAAACAAAAAGCAGTCAAAAAAACCAAACAAACAAAAAAAAGGGCAAAAACCTCCACCCCTTTTCCCAAATCAAGGCATTTTCACCCTCTTTAGATGTTCATCTGCTCTTAGGTATGTATCCCTGATCACTACAGACTCAGAGTTTTTAGGGAACATATCTGTAAACTGAAAATCAGTCCATATAAGTTTGTGATTTTCACGTGAAATGTTATGGTCAGTCTTTGATCTCTTGACTGGTTGTCTGTGGTCCTCTTATGGACAATTTTTTTATACATTAAAAACATAAGCAAGAGAATTCAGTAGTAATTACATTCTTAGGTAATTGGTATACCTTTTTAGGGTGGCCCAGAGAGTTACATTAGCTCTTTGAGCTGTGTAGTAACAACTTGATATATAGGGGATAACCCACAGTGTCTAATGTTTTACAAGAAATATTTCACGGAAGAAAAGTCAGAGTAAACTACATGTATCACTTTATTGGCAGCAATCTACAAAAAGGCTAAATCAACTGGATATGAGAAGGAAGTAGTCTGCATTGATTTGTGTATCTGGGGAATTCCTTCTAATAGGAAAGTTCTTAGCTGTCATTGCGTTCTATATGCAAGTTAAACCAGCAGTAATACTGACTGACCCACGGCTGCTCCATAAAAGCTTCCAAACTAAGAAAGGGTGAGCATGAATTCCTGCAGAAACTTTTTTCAGACTTTTGTAGATCACTTATGAGATGCTTTGCTGAGACTTTTTAACATAAGAGCAAAGCTTTGTCCCACCTTGATGAGCAGAGAATCTATCATCGTGCAGCTGTTCTTAACAGACATTTTTGTCAGTCCAGGTACATAGACAGACACCTCCATGGTACTGGCCTGATGTTCCAAGACTAGTGCCAGGATATCTTTATTTCTGATGTTTGACAAGAAGGAATAAAATTCTCTAAGCCTGGTTTTGGTATGCTTGCCTTGTTCATGCCATCTGAAGTGAATGGATTTCTCCTTCAAAAGTTTAATCCTAAAGACATTTGTCATGTACCGCTCAAGAGACCGAGTAAAGCTCACGTGAGTCAGAGATAAGCCCCCCTCAGCTGGAGCCTCTGAACTCCACAATGATAAATAGAAGTTAACAAAATTGAGCCAAAGCAGACCATGTACAGAAACGTACATGTACAATATGGCTATTTCTACTTTTTTTCCCAGAACTATTCCTCTCACTAAAGGACATGATTTAAGAGGAAGGAGAAAATCTGAGCTGCCAACAGCTGCTGTTTCAGTAGCAATGAAAGTGAGGTTTGCATGAGTACAGCCTTCTGTCAAGCACTTGCGTATTGCAATGGCAGAGGTGACTCAAAAAACACAGTTACAGGGAGTGTGAAGGGAAGGAAATGGGGCTGGAAGAGAACCTTCATAACTTTGACTTGATGTTCAGAGTTTAACATTCAGGAGAAATCCAGTTCTCAAGTTCACTCTTCCTTGGATCAGCAACTCCATGCACACATTCATTATATGCTATTCCTGTCATGGTGAAACCTCCTCCATCTTCACCACTTTTCCATTTTACTGTCCTCTCCTTCAGTCTCCACTGTCTCATTTTCTTTTTTAATTATATCAGTCTGTGAAACTGTATGTAACTTGCCCACATACTGGATGAAAAGAAATCTCTTGAAATCATATGTTCTCTTCAGAGACTAGGATTGATTGAGCTGTGATTCTACCTCAGTTGTTCTATCTTTGTGATCTTCTGTAAGAAGGTTATCTAAGCCAACAGTGAGCTAAGTCTGTTTAATTTAGCCCACAATTAACATATCTGTAGTGCTAAACAGTACAGTATTCATAGCAATATTTTTCTGGGCACATTTTATTACAATCATTGGTTTTTTCATATTTCTCATGTTTAACATCATAAAGAGAACTACACCATACATTCCATCCTATATATTGTTTTTGATTGCAGGTGGCAGTGGCTATCCTGGGGGCAGACAGAAATAATTTTGGAGCATAACCTACTCATAGTAAAAATCAAGGAAAGTAGGGAAGATTCTCTCTCTCTTAACACATATATAGATACATTCATTTCCTATCTTCCGAAACTATAAACTTTCTCATTGTCCATTTAATCCTACTAAAGTGTCTACTCTTAGTGGTATCTTGCTGCAGTGAGTATCACAAGCTAATTATACCTTATCAGCAGCGGTGGAAAGAAAGCCTTCCTTTTTCAGAGATTAAGTTGTGCTATTAGGACAGACATTGCACAGATACTTGAGTCTTTCACAAGCACAAGAAAAGCAATTGAAGACATTTTACACTCTGTTTTTTCTCTGTTACTGTCTTGCACACATACAGGTGTAGCAGGAATACTGTACCATTCTGACAATTGCCAGGAACTCTCTCATACATAGATGCTGCTGGTCTGATGAATACAGTGAAAAAGCATTTGGTTTTGATTAAACTCAGTGGCTATGTGTCACCATTGAACAAGAGCACTGAACATTTTTTCTCAAGAATGCCCCACAAAGATGAGTTATTTTGTGCCTGTAAGCCTTGGAGAAACACTTCAAGACAAAACTTAAATCACTGTTTGTTTTAAGTAGGCCCAATAGGGGGATGTAATAAAATGTGCTCACTCCTGTCCTCCATGCAACGTAAAAGCAATGGGAAACTGTAGGGTCTGAATCAGCCATCAGGCAGTTCCCACTTCATTCTCTAAATGGAGCAATAAGATTTATATTGCCATAGTAAAATAAACATTGCTGCAGTGTTGATGCTATCTGTCAGAGACGAACTTCACTCTCCAATACACTCCTGCCCTCCCTGATAAAACAAGTGAGAGCTGCATGTATAGTAGCTTAATACTCCCCCCTTGCCTGCTACAACTTCTTCAAAAGCCCTGGAGATCAATGGGAGGTTTTCCCATAAATTTCTAGCTGGCTTGTGATAAGACCTGCAGTGTTCAGTATGTGCTACACCAAAGCACATACTGGAGTGGCTGTCTCTGACCAAGAGAATACTGCTGTAGCAGGAAGCTATGTATTTAGTCCACTTATGGTGTGGGAGACATGGTCACCTTCAGTGACAGTGAGATGTGTCACATCATCTCTCTTTGCCTCAGTTCTCCTTGTTAGATAGTCATCACCATCTTTTGTGGTCATGTACTTTGTCACACACAGGTGGGAAACTGTTTAGTCATGAACTATAGTTAACAATAGCCTGGTAAATTCAAACAGAAACAGAATCTGCTACAGTTACATTTGTTCATACGCCATCACAGTCAGTTCCTGTGGTGGATGAGGTGGAAACAGGTCTGGTCTCAGAGCCAGAGAAGACATTTTATGAGGAATCATATACAAATACAGGCCTGGGGGATCTTCATCATTGAAATGGTTCTATGTGAACCAGTTGCAGCACTGGAGGAGTCCCTGCATAAGAATATCAGTGTTGGTCCTTGACTTCACCAGTGTGGATCTGGGGGACAGAGCAGCCTTGCAATTATGTGTACTCCCAACCCTGTTTACTCTACCTGCCTTTGGATAATCCATTTAAAGAAAGACTGGATAAGAACACATCTCCACAAGGGGCCATGGAAAAATAGGCTGTGAAAGGCCAGCACTGGATTATCACAGCAGCAAAGCTGTACTGCAGTACAGTGTATTTGATCCTCTTTGCACTGAGGGTAATGAGGAAAAGGAGGGCCATGAATATGGTGAAGGGCCTTGAGGGGAAGCTCTATGAGGACCGCCTGAAGTTGCTTGATTCTTCCAGCCTGGAGAAGAGGAGCCTGAAGGAAGACCTCATCACAGACCTCATCACAGGAACAGAAGAGGAAGGGCAGGCACTGATCTCTTCTCTGTGGTGACCAGTGACATGACCCGAGGGAATGGCCTGAAGCTGTGTCAGAGGAAGTTTAGGTTGGATATCAGGAAAAGGTTCTTCACCAAAGGGTGGCTGGACACCAGGACAGGCTCCCCAGGTCATAGTACTAAGCCTGCCAGAGTTCAAGAAGCATTTGGACAATGCTCTCAGGCACACGGTGTGATTCTTGGGCTGCCCTGTACAGAGCAGGAGTTGGACTTGATGATCCTTGTAGGTCCCTTCTAACTCAGGATATTCTATGGTTCTAGGAAATGTTCGTAGAAGTTTATACAGTCTTTGTAGTTGCCTTTACCTATTTCTAAGAAGCATGGGCAAGACTAAGAAGAGGAAAAACTCTGGGCCAGAGAAAACTTGTAACTAGAACCAAGGTTCATAGCTATTCATGGAACCATAGGAGGGGGAGAATAGCAGGAGACTAGAGGGTAAAAAGTTATAACCTAGATAAATAGCTTGATATACTCCTCACATCTCTGCTAATTGGGATTTTTTTACTTCCCCTTGTTTCTCATGTTCTAGAGCATCTCCACATCTGCAGCCACTTTTGGATTGCCTTTGACTGCAGCTGCCCTGCAGTTGCCCCTGAGGCAAGACAGTGGTCACAGAGATGACAAAGGGCTTACAATCTGCCAGAAAATGACTTCTACAGTGCTGGAAAAATCCTTTAGCAAAAGGGCAGAATATCATCAGTTGTCTGGTACTGGGTTGATACTACTGTCTATGATACCACAGTCTATGAAAAAGCAACTCTTTCATCAAATACTGACAAAGGTCGTTGAGAGTTCTATTGCTGAGCCTTGCTTTGTAGCGCTCAATCAAAACTCCAGGCCTTGTCTAGTAGACTCCAAAGAAGTCAATACAAACAATTTCTTTTGGGATTGACACCTTGAATTTGTCAATTTATTTTTAAAAGCACTCAGTTTAATCTTCTTCTTAAAAACTTGGCTTCCCAGACACTTTACATTCTGCCAAGAACAACTTAACAGAAATTCTACGCCTCCTGAGAAACAGCTGCAAAGTTTATGCTGGAGATCCTTGGCAAGGTCTTCCTCTGAGTAAAGTCAGTGGTAAACAATTTCAGTACAATCACTGCTTTGGCCTTGTCAATAGATGTTCTATGTTTTCTCTTGATTACATCAAAACCAGGATTGAGTTCAATGCTTGTCTGAGCTATCATAGTTTTCAAATAAGGACTTTCTTTACAGAAAACACTGGGAGAAAACATTATAGGAGATACTACAACAGTGACCACAAAAAAAAAAAAATTGTGCAAAAGCAGATTCTCATTGAAAAAAGTCCCCTTACACTGCAGAAGAGGAGAAGTATCCACCAGATAAAGCAAAGTCAAATGACTGGCATTTTTATTTGTTGCAAGTTAAAATGGCATAGTGTACCTGATTCTCCAAACTCTGAAAAGGAAGGCACATCAATGTAAGGAAGAGATGAAGGGCTTAGAAATCAATCCACTTGATAACGCTGATAGTGCTACAGGGAAAAAGTCAAATACAGCATCATTAGGTAGCACAGTAAAGACACAAAGCATAATTTTTGTCTGGTTTTATTTTTTTGTCCCCTTTTCCATCTCTTGCAATTCCATTACCTCTCTAGAGAATAGCTTTATGGGAACAGGAGGGGTACATTAAGTGTGAGGTGGGCTGATGAGCTGATGGTAGGTAATAATAATCAGAGGTTAAAAATTAGTAGTTTTTTTTCTTTCAAATTATATTTACTTGAAAGGACACAACGAGGCTTTTTTGGCTCATTTTATTTAAAATCATTAGCAGGACTGCACATAGTACAGACTACCAAAAGTAGAAACACCAAGGCAAAACAGGTCATTTAATCTGTAGGCAAAGTAAAATATTAATTACTGGGAATAATATAAAGAGGTACCATGCTGAACAACATGGTTCTTCATGAAGCACCACAGATGAAACACAGATAAAACAGAGACAAACACACATCACAGATTCAAATGGGGCATAGAGAAGACACCAATAGAATGACAAATAAATAAGACCTGAAGGTAATATAATTCAAGTGTCAGGATTACCATGTGTTGTGGCTTAGGAATGGTGCTCCCAAACCAGTGTCCCCACTAAAACTGTCCAAAACCACACACCATTCCCTCCCTCTTCCTACTGTAGCAGGATGGAGTTGAGAATTGGAGGCAAAATGGCAAAGGGTTCATATAAGAACAATTTACTGAAAAGAGCAATGAACAGTAACAGCAAAAATGTTAGTGTCAGAGGGTATAAGAAAAAAAATTCACATGAAAAAAATAAACCAATAATAGAAAGAACCAGACAGATCGTCCACCACTTTTTCTTGACAGGGAGGAACCCCTTCTACTCAGAAAAAGTCCCTTTCCCCCACCCCTGGGACTGACATGAAGTGATACAGAATAAACTCCATGTTCTGGCTACCCCCTGTCCCAGCTACCGCAAAAAATTATTCTGGTTCTGACCTGAACCAGAGCACCATGGGTTCTTTGATATTGCACATCTGCTTGGTTTTCTCTCTCTTTTTTTTTTTTTTTCTAATTGTACTTATTGAAATCTTTAATTTATTTTTCTGCTTCTAATTGCATGGATTTATCATAGTGATTCAGGTAAACACTGGAAGAATGATTCATTACTTCACTCTACTCTCCCTCAATCATAGTGACCAAAGGATTCTCAGCATTGCTCACATTGTGTTGAGGTAGTAAAGGATCTCTGGCTAAATGAATCAGGTAACTTGCTCATACATTACTGGGCAAAGAATTCAGGATTTTTGTTCTACACTGAGCTGCAATCCCTGGCAATGATGATAAAGCTGAACTCAAGCCCTTTGAGAAAGCCATCAGGGATAGAAATTGTTTCAAGTCTTTTTGTTTATCTCTCTAAACTCCTTTCATGCTCTGTTCTTTTAATCAGAAAAGTTGTTCCATGTGATACTTGTGCTTCATACAGAGCTGCATGGAGGACAAAGGCTACATGTGTTTCCCTAAGCTGCTGGTGACAACAGAAGGGGAGCTGAAAGCACATACACGGAAACAGAAATAGTGAAATAATGGCAGGGATTGCACACGAACATACCAGTGGTGACCATTCTCTCTATTTTTATGGCTCCCATGATCAGCATAGGTATTATGCATTAGAGCATGGAACAGCAAATGGACAGGCCATTTTCGTTCCAGCAAATGGCGTGAGTAACATAACAAAATGTTACCCTATTTGTGCTTGTGATCCGGTCACTGGTTCATTGTCTTGATGGTATTTGCTGTAACATGCACTGGGAATTTTCTTGCAGTCTTGGCAAACCTCACTGTGCAATTAGCATTGCTTGCTTTTACAGACAGTTTTTAAACACTGCCATCTAAATACACCTCAGACTGCTCCAACCTTTCTTTCAGCAGTTCAGTAGGATTCTCTTAAAACAACTTGAGAACACAGAACTTATTAACAGTAAGAGTTGAAAGCCTGCACCTCCTCATAGTTAATCCTTCACTAATGAATTCAGGAATCTGCAAAGAAAAACTTATATTTTTAGCTTTTGATTTTAACTACATGCAGAAGGAGAACAACCACCAAGTCTGAACTCTTATATATTCCTAAAAAGTGTGAAATAGTGCTGAGATTTTCTAGACACTACCATCCTGCAGTATAATGGTCACCCAGGTGCCAGACATTTGCTTTTCTCAGAGGAAGTAATTAAAAATATGTTCATTAAAAAACATTATCACATTTAAATTTCATACTTGTCCTAGATATCCTAGGAACAGATTTTAGAGCAACTTATGTAACACATAGAGTATTGACCAGTGATAAATTTGCAGCCAGGTAAACCAGTAATTTTAATGCTAATTCTATTCACTGCATCAGCTGCCACTATCAGTTACATAGCTGTGATCCAGTCTGTCTCCTGCAAAGGATTAGCATTTGCAAATAATTTGTTCCTCTGTTATTTATTTTATGTCCGAAAGGCATTTCAATGCAGAGATTCACAGAGTACAATCCTTTCCTGTTCAACATTTCCACTGAAACATTGGTCTAAGGTCATGGTGAGCTGCTTGCAGAAATATATTAAAAGGTTTTCAATTTAAAATTTGTAAAAACTGTGTTGAAAACCAGAAAAACACTGAGGTCTGGCAGCAGCCCAATGGTTTAAAACACTTTGAAACAGCTGTTCCAGGGACACAAAGAAAGTCTATGGTCTCAAGTCTGAACAAAGCTTTTAGAAGAGTATTGCATTTCACACATTAGAAAAAGATAGCACGGCCATTACCAAAGGTACGTGGAAAAAGACAAGAATCTGTAGGAAAATATTTTATCTATTTCTTTTGTAGTTATTTCCACCGTAGATATTTGTTCATTGTCTGATGCTAGAAATCAAGTTGTCAGTTTTCTTCTGACAGCACCTTTTTCAATGTTCCTATGTCTTTTGCAGCCCACCTGGTAGGCTATGTCTGAGAAGAGGTTGGCAGGACTTCAGATACTACTAAATCCAAGTACACTGCAAAAAAGAAAGCTGGGGGTGGAGACTCTAGTTTTGTGATTACCTCTGTAGGTTGCTGGGGACCCTGGGAATTTTGAAACAGTAAATCAATGAGGAATCCCAATATAGTCCTTCTGAAGGGAAAAGGTTTATCTTTAATACATCCTCTGTGTCAGAAAGATTCACATAACTGAATTTTCACCCAATCAACTCAGAATATCAACTAAAAATAGAACAAGAGTAGGAAAATGCAAGCATTTCCTCATTCTTTGAGAGGACCCCTGCACAGACTGATCTTAAATGTCATTTCCAATGTAAAATATTCTGTGATTCCATGCTGAAATCTATTTCTCTACCTGCAAAGAACACACTTCGTTAAAAACTGTTTTACTGCAATGTGCTTCAGCTGGGAAATGCTTGTCCCTGTGTGCCATTTTCCACTGCTGGGCGTGTTGCATGGAGCACACAACTGGCAATTGCCCTGTGTGGTAAGTGGAGTTTGCTGACTCTGGCTGTGCTACCACAACTTGCTCCTTTGCTGGGGCCACTTCCAGGTAGTGGGATTAGGATAAAAGCTCCCCATGTGATGCCTATTTCTTTTCCAGGCACATTGCAACACTTGGCTGGCAAGAACACAACAACAAACCTGGGTTTACATAAAGGTAAATAGAAATAGAAAAGCTATGTGAGAACAATGTAGCTCTGTTAAAATTCTATGAATAATTGTAGCCTTTGGATTGTGTTAACTGCTGGACATTGGACAGAAGTTTAAGGGCATGGATTGTTTTTCATTCCTTATTGTGGGAGAAGGTTTCCCATTATTTTCTCAACTTTTAAACACCAAGAGTAGAACGTGACACACACTTTTCTGATTGCAATGAACTTGTATCTCTGAAGTGAAACCTGATTTATGTACTCAAAGAAGCAAATGAACATGTAAGCAATCCTTCCTTCTTTCCTCCAAGATCAGTAGAAAATAAACCCAGTTTCAGGTTCAGGAAAAAAAAATCTGTCTTAAATAAACAATTCTAAGCACTGAAATCTAGAAGAGCTGTGTGTGAGAGGAGATAAAGCAAACCAGAAATTTTTTACTTCTACTTAAGCACCTACAGAAGTGATAGCCATTTGCTGAATATTGACAGAAGTATTTGTTCAATGTAAAACTGAGACTTAGACAGCTGTTTAACTTTACAGGATTTTCTTCGTAATTTCTTCATCCAAGTTATGGCAAATTTTCAGCCCAAGCATTAGTTAAAGGAAAATCTTAACAACTCAAAATAAAAATGAAGAGTGGGAATTTATTAGATTGGTCTTCAGAAGAATGAGGAATGATTAAAGGAGAAACAGAAGATAAATGGCTTGCTGATTAGACAAGAGTGAAGAAGGAAGAAGATAAGACCATTTCCCTCCAGATTCGCCAGTGCAATTCTAAAAATTAGGAACTGGCCTTCCTGCACTTATCCATGGAACTGCAGCTTGCCAAAATCAAAGCCAAAGCTGACCTCAACAATAGGTATATCTTTCCGAAGGAATGAGGGAATACCCATTTTTCATTGCTTAAAAGGCCATAAGAAGCCCACTGGGTCTGTGTAGTTCAGCTTCTAAGCAAAAGCCACAGTGAGCTCTCACGACTAACTGTAAGATCACAGTGCACTGCATCTTAAAAGTACCAGGACAGCCACGACCAAAGATTAAAGTATGTAAAATTCTAACCAGATTTGGGAATGATCCATCCAACCAAACCATAGCCTTATGCAAAATTCTGTCTCTGTGAAACACTGCTCTCTCCTCACTTGGACGGTATTTATGACACATGTGAGCACCCCCTCAACATCTGGGAGAGGTGGAGACAGAGAAAGTGGGCATAATGGTCAGGGGCCAGCCTGAACATCGTGACTTCCAGTTGTCCCTTCCCTCACGTTAGTTAAACCCAACACGTGTGACAGCTCATCCTGGCTCCCTGGTGTAAGCTTGTTGATAAATACAGAGCAAAAATCCTTCTTGAAATTAACACATTACCCCCAGAAAACCAGGAGGAGAAAGAAAAAGAACATCTTATCACAGGTAGTCTTGACAAATATGACTGCTCTGCCTTTTGAGAATCTGGTTGATGGCTTTAGCAAGTGAGAAGGTGAGGAATGCTGCAGACTCTCTCAGGCTGCTTTTCACATCTGGTGAACATTAGGGAGGAAGAAACATGGGGGATGTATTCTTGAAGAAAAAGGAAATAAATAAACCTGTGTACAGTGAGAAATAAATCATGAATCACAGTTGGAAATATTGTGCTCTCCTGGAGAAAAAAAGGGATGCTTTTGACTTTGCCCAAGCAAGTTTTAAAGAAACAAGATAACTTTGGATTAAATTGTTTCTAGGTTTCCAGCAGTTTCCATTGCTATTTCCTTTGAATTTCTCAACTCTTATTTCAGAGCTGCAGTCGCTGACAGCTCTAAGAATAACTACCTGCTTTCCAGTGAGTCTTTATAAGGAAAGCTTTTTCTAGGAAATGAATAAGGAGTTTTGCAGGACAAGAAGGAAAGAATACATAAAAATAGGAGAAAAGCAAATCATGTTTGTTTAAGATGCATACATATTTCTTCTGAAGTGTTCAATTGTTAAAGGACTGAGAGACTTGCTGTGACATTTGATCTTCCAACTATTCTTTACTCTACAATCCTGTATTTTAGAAAAGTGCAGTTTGAGGGAATTCCATCAACCTATATATATTTTCCTTTCTTCTCAGTGAAAGAGGTACCATTGAGGTCTCCAGTGTTATTTCAAAACCAGTTAGCTCTTGGCTTTTGAAAAAATAATTTTGAAAGTGTAAGAGATTCTAACCCCACAAAGTGAAATGAAATGAAATTCATTGAATCTTTGTGCTGAAAAGAACACACACACATAAACAGATACAGACATAGAAGTGCTCTACCCTGCAGAAATACATACCGTGGGACAAAAAAAAAAAAAGGCAAAAAATGAAAGGTGAGTTGTATTCAATTCATATTGTTCATATTCAACACTAACTATGGAACAAGAAAGCCTATCAGATTTATTCCACCAAAATTACGTCTAGTATAAGATAACCTAAGTTTCAGGAAAGTTCGTCTCTGATTGGTATAGGATGTCAGAATGCAGGATGTGAGACGATACATGAGTATGTCCAGAGTTTCAGAACTACATGAAAAAAACTATTAAGGAACAGATGACCTGAACAAGAACAGGATAAATAGTGACAAGTACCTAACTACAAAGGCAATTAAAGTACCTGGCAATTAAAGTACAAGGAAAAGCCCTGGAAAGAGGGTAAGATTGTTATCTGAATGGGATTATTGCTGATGACATTTCCCAAAAGGCAGACTTTCAGGCCACAAAAATGTTAACATACATTCTGGTTTGTGTGGATACTGCTAAACTGAAGGATTTCTATGTTGAACTGCTTCCATGGAGCTGCTCTATGGTAGGTTTGGACAGTTTCCCTTCTAAATCACTTTGGAAATTTAAGAACCATAGATCACTTCTATGCCTGCATCTGTGGAGAAGCATTTGACATTTTTCTTTGATAAGCAAGTTTGCTGGAGAAATAGAGCAGAGGGCTTTTGGATCCAAACACAGCATATGAGAACAAAGGGACAAACTATGTCAATTTTATACTTTCACTTGAAGTATATAAGGTTACTCTGATGTCATTTTGAGCTGCCTTATCTTGGTTTATCTCAGTATACTACAAATAAAGAAATTATATTTACACACCAGAAATTGTAGAAACATTTTATTTCTTTAATTTTGGCAACTAGCCCTTAAGTAAATGATCTCACAAAATGAGTTTTGCCCATTTTTGAAAATGAACTAATTGAATTAACTTTGGTTCACCATTCCACGTAACAGTATTGAAAGATACCAATATGAGTACAAAGAAGTTCCAGATGGGTAGAAGAGTGAAAAAGGAGCTACAAGTTTTAGTGGAGAAGGAGAAAATACCTCTGTGGAGCCTAATACAAATCTTTCTGTTTGTTCACCCCATCAAGAATTACAAGATTTCATAGACACATGAGTAACAACATGAAAATATTCAGCACAATAACGATGCCCAATTAAAAGAGATTTGACTGCGACATCACTCAAATGTAATTATTTATTTTTGAGAGGAGTCAACAACAACATTTAAGTATGTATATACTGTACCTCACAAGAACAGTTGTGTACTAAGATCTAACATTATTCTTGACAATGCTCTGGAAAACACTCACATTTTGCCTTTAAAAGGATGCTTGCTCTGCTCCACAGCTGCTAGAAGAAATGATCACTTCAGAAGGCTCTAAACCCAGAGGCTTTTACCATCCTCAGAGTTTTATTTTATGTAAATGAAAGAGCACACATCATTGTGTCAAACAATGTACATTTTTATTAATCTGCCTCTAAAGACAGACTGGCACAGTGTCCAACTCCCACATGTGTCTTGCTTTCTTCCAGTGAAACTGCTGTCAGGGTGTCAGCTGCTTAAAAAGAGCAATATAAAATTAACAGGTAAGTGAGAATGATAACTTAGACTAAGTATTAAGGGGACAGGCAGATAAGAAATGGCAGAAGTGCCATAAGACATCACAGAAACACACACAGGCATATAATTTCATTATTATATTGTATAATCTTTGATGTAATGCTTTACCATGCTCTTTGAATGGAAAAAAATCGTAAATCTTGTTACTACTTCCATAAAAGAATTTTCTTTCGGTGCAGCACTTGAGGTGATCATGCCTAAGATGAACGTTGTGGATCCTTTCTAACTCTGAATAGCCTGTGGTTCTTTGATTCTGTAAACGGAAATTGGTTTACAACCTCCTGTGCTTGGTTTTTGTGATCTTTGACTTGCCAGCTTCTCTTTTGTTTAAGCCAGTCTCTGCAATGGGAGGCACTTTCCACCCTGAAAGGACAGGCTTGTCTTCAAAAGAGTGTGCAGCGATTTAGATTCTGCCCCACTTACTTTGTCCTGAGAGAATCCATCCCACTGAAGGATTGATGCTCCCTCAGCAGTCAGCTGCATTTTGTTTCAAGTGACTCGTGCTTTAAGGGGTACATCCAGCAGTCCAGGTCAGAGCAAGTGGGTTATTATTTTTAAGTATTTTCTTAAAGAAAGACCCATAGTGTTATTGAACACAGAGTGGTATAGCATTATTAACAAGCCTCCTTTTTGCAGTAGGTGCTTACCTGCAGTTGCTCACTACAGCACACAAACCCAAGACAGCTGTGGCAATTAACACTGAATAACTCAATCATTGTGGTTTAATCAGTATTGAGAATAAACCTCAATTGTAGTTGTTCTGTTGGCTTAATGATCCAAATAAAATGTAGAAATAGGATTTTATGTAAGTATTTTCTTAGGCTACCTGTTACCACTGAAAAGAAGTCCTTCTCTAGCTTGTGACTTTTTAGGCAGCTTTAAGTTGCCCTTTTTTTTTTTTTTAATGTCTGCGTGTGTATGTGTGTGCGTGTGTGTGTAATAACCATGAATGTTACTAATTTTAATAAAACACATCCCCACCACCCACAGTTTATCTTGGGAAAGGATTCAGTGCAATATTCTTGCTCATGAATACCCCCATCCTTGATTCTTCCAAGTACTCTAACACTGGAGTCTCTTTTGGCTTCTGCTAAAATAGTATACTATGTCCTAGCAAGGAATGGTTTACAGACAAAAAGTACCATATTTTATTGGATGGACAAATATAACTGAGGAAAAATAGGACCTGTAAAGTTCTTTGGCACACAGACATTGCTCAAGGTGCCTGTCTTGATGAATCAGATACCATAGGTCCTTCTACTTAGAAATATGATTCTGAATGCACAATCATAACACGTATCAATTTATTCAGCTATATCAACTTCCCTCAATAGTGCTTGGACTGCCTATGACTGTGTCATTGCTGCTTTGCTGCCTATTCTTATGGGAAATTTTGCTTAGAGCTCTCATTTCCATACTGCTGTACATGCACAAAATTTGAGTTTTTATTCATATGCACCCTCAAATCTTTTTCTGAGCATCCCACCAGCACTTACCTTACAGCATTCCAGACATTTAGGAAAGTAATTATAGTATTCTCCTAATCACAGGAGTAAAGACATTGAGACAGAGAATGTGTCCCAAGTCACCAGGTAAAACCAATGCAAAGCTGAAAACATAAAGTGTATTCTCCTGGTTGGCCCTGCAGTCTCTAGAAATGTTATTAAGAATGCTTTGCAATCAAAGCTATGACTACAGCAGGAATAGAAACACTAGATAGATTCACTTTAACCTAGGAACACTAGCATGATCTTCAGCAAAGGCAGTGCTCTAGAGTGTGAGTGGTTATTTATGCCGCTAGCTTGCACTGATACCTCTGGTGCTATACAATCTGTGCTGCCTACAGAAAAACAAGCAAAGCTAGGCTTGTAAGGGCTGAAATTGTCCTTCTGACTGCAGTTATAAATAGCTGCTGTCCATTGCTACATATTTGATGTGAACCTTACAAACCGAGCTTGAGTCCACCTCCTCCACAAGACCAATAATTTTTCCATCCACCTCTCACAAGAAGAGGAAAGAATCCATTCAAACACTTCAAACACTGTTGGTTTTTCAAGCACTGCTGTTCCTGTCACCTCCTAATCAGCATTATAGCAACCAATTATTTCGTTATGGATTAGCTGTGAATGGATGTTATTCAGAATCAGAAGGATTCTATGGCAAATCCACTTAGGGAACATGTTATGCAGGATGGGAATGCACCAACTCTTTGCAGCTTCTCTTGCATTGCATGTAAAAGTAGTTCTAAAGAATACAGCTTCTTGGAAGGACCATCAGTCAGAAAATTTCTGTATGGAGAGAGCCCTGGACAGGACAGGAAGTCACTCTCAGTAGTTGCAAGCAGGAAAGAGTCAGACCGACCAGAACAGAATGCATTGGGCTTGCTCTCCTCTCTGACAGTGTTCCTTTCCATTTTCACCACACATCTTCTCATCAAGGTTTCTCTGGAGCTGCAGCTGAGTTTTGGAGCCAGGAACATATTCTAGGCAAGAGGCTGCAGGCTTCCTTCTGTCAGCATTGAAAGCACCACTAACAACATAATTTAGGTTTCAGCACACATCCCTCTGTTGCTTGCACTTCACTTTTCATCAGGAAGCATAAACCAAGAAAGGGGATGGGTGTTAGATGCATTTTCCTTTCACATTGTCCTCGTCTACAATATCAAACCCTTTAATGGATAGCTACTCAGAGCTGGATGGCTTTGTCTTTGATCTAACTGTTGGCATTGTTAGATGTTCAGGTGATTTAGAGCCTTTCTGCAGACTGCACGTTCAACTCCTAACTGAAATAGAAATATTTGACCTCTCAGGCTTCTCAGGAGTCCCTGGCATGTAGAGATGAGGAAGGAGAAAAAAAGAAATAAGGGAAGAAATATTGTGTTAGTGTCAGAATGAGGCTGAGATCAACAGTCAAATAACTTTTCATTCTACCCCTCTGGTTATCTGCACATTTTTATCTGTTCTGCTGGTGTAAAGAGTGGGAGTCGCTATTAGTATGCAGAATCTTGAAGAAATCCTTAGGTCAAATCAGACTTGCTAATGCTGGCAAAACTGTGGTTAAGTGACTTGAGGACAGAGGAAAATGTTCTAAAATGCATTTTCTTCCTGATTTCAGATCTTTGAACCAATGGTATCTGCCACTCTACCTACCAATTCCTTCACGTAGCAACAACTTAGGCAGGTCCAGAAAACACAGTATGAACATTCAGAACTACAGCTAATAACTCATAAGAAAGAGGACTCTATAGCAGGAGTAAGCCAGAGGCAGCCACCGAAGAGTCACTACCAATTTACATATAGATAAGAATTTCATCCAAGATATAGTCATAGACATCCAGGACATAGACATAGAGCATAAATCATAAATCACAGAAAAACAGAAACATAGAATGGTTTGTATTGGAAGACAACTTAGAGATCACCTAGTTCCAGCCTCCCTGCCACAGGCAGGGAAACCTTCCACTAGACCAGGTAACTCAGAGCCCCATCCAACCTGGTCTTGAACAGTTCTCTTCTGAGAAATGACAGCAGAAAGAACAGGGTAGGAACTTACTGTTTCTTACCAGAATGCTTTGCTCTAGGCTTCTTTTGATATTATTCCTTCTCTAGTGTAGGATTACAGATGCATTAACAGTAAATGTGCAATTGATTCAAGCCTCCCATTGTCTAGGAAGAATTTTAAATTTAATTTGGGAATATGTTGATGACTTTATTATATTATGGTATTCAGGCAAAATATCATTAAACTCACAGTTGCAGACACTTGTGAAGAAAGAACAGTAATCTGCAAAAGGTGATGGTTGTGACTGTTGCTTTAGTAATTATTCAATTAGGAGCAAATTGCTATGCACTAAGGCATCAAATAAATTGATGGTCACTAATTTGAACTTGATTGAGAACACTGAGTAGTTCAGACTATCATTATGTCCTCTTTGATTGGGAAGGTTTTTGCTCACATGTGGCAAGATTGTATTCCTTAAGGAGAGTGACATCATTCATTGGCTTTGCTATTTGATGTGACGCAGAAGTAATTTCATTTCTCTCAGATAAATTTTAATTCTCTTAGAATGAATCTCTATCTGTTGTTCTTGATAATGAGCAAAGGCACCCAATAACTCTTCTGGTAGAAATGGTGTTGCAATGGGAAGCAAGACCTCAGCTTTGTCAAAATGTCAGCATCATATGAAGGAACTTTCATGGTGTATTAGTTCCCAAACCTGTGTAAACAGCACTGCTGAATCCCACACTGGATGATCCCAGGTCCAACCATGGCAATTCTTCATTTCATCACTGAGAATTTTGAACGCTGTGGTTTAGTTCACCAGACAGTGGAGAGTTTTTAAGACCACGTTTGAGTGATAGTTGGTAAGCCCATACACTGCTAGCAGGTATGCTGGGGTGCAGACAGAGTGCTCACAAGGCTGGCACTTACATGCAGATGCCTGAGATCTTTAAGTGAGATCTTCATTCAGATGTCTCCTTTTGGCTAAGGAGGAGACGTGCTATGTCTGCTACTTCTTCAGCAGTTTGTCTTGTAAGAGGGAACAGGAAGGAAAAGCAATTTCTGCACAGAAGCAATGCTCTAGCCATCAGCCCTCCATCTCATCCCTACATCCCCAAGAGAGGGGAAGGGCAAGAACAGGAAAAGAGATTGCATAAATCAGATTGCATTTAGTGTCACATTCAGTCAAGACAGGCTTGTGCCAATCCCTGATGTGGGGCGTCACGGTCAACACTGCCTGTTTCTCCATTACCTTCTCACACTTTCCTGTCTATCTCAGCCCAATCTCTCAGTCTTTTATGGCCTTACAGTGACAAAGGAGGTGGTCTTGTCCATCTCATTTCCAAGATTTGCCACCAAAGTTATCTGCCCACATAACTAGGAGGTCAGCTGAGCTGCCTGTCCCTACTAGTGTTTGTCTTCCCCAGCTCTTCTTCACATTCCTCCTTAGAGTGCAAGCTTCTTGGGTCACTTGGAGCCTGCCACACATTGTTTGAAAGATGTTTCTCACTACGAAGCATTAAGAACAGCCAAAGCAATTAGACTGAGGAGGAGATGGACTTACTACCCTCTTGATCTCTGTTTATTTTTCCTTTGTTTCTATTTATTTATTATTAATTTCCACTGGAATTTTATAGCTCCCAGCTGGCTCCCAGACTGAGAACCAGCAAACATCCTGGGGAGTTTCCAGTCGCACTTCTCTGAGCATGTATCCCACACTGTACTTCAGGAAATTTTTGAACAAGGTTTGTTTCAGTGCATAGACCCAGATAGACTGGAGGAGGTACATGGCTGACAAAATCTGTCTCTCCCAATGCCCTTAGTAACAGATCTGAGTTTGTTCCAAACAGTAGCTTACTTTGTGTTAGTACTTTCAAGGCCCCTCCCTTCACATGGAGCTGTGAATATGGTGGTAGCACTCCTCACTGGAGGCTACCTCACTGGCAAATGAGTATCATCTTGTTATTTCTGTGCAGATGGATATAATTATGTTATTATAATCTATTATTAGTAAAAGGCCTCAGCAGAAAAGCCTGAGACTTCCTTAAGCTTCACTCCAAGCAGCAGCAAAGCTGTTCTTCTAAGCCTACACTAGAGAAGATACAAATTTCCCAGGTCTAAGCTACGTAAGAATTTTAAAAGCAGAGAGTTGCATAATAAGCTAGGTTTGAAGTATGGTTCTGACTAAGTAACATTAGACAGTAGTTTTTGTCCAAAAATTGAGACTGGAAATGAGATCAGTTTCCCACTGAAGGTGATCACAGAAACTTACAAGTTATTAGGATAATTTGCTCAGGAATGCTAATTTAAATTGTCACACATATTCCTTGTTCAACAATAAGACTGTAAGGGTTCTAGGTAGGAGCTATGCTGTATAGAAGAGCTATATAAACAGCTATATAAGATGCTGCCATCTTCATTGGTAGACGTATATATAAATGATCTAAGTTCAATTTATGATTTTAAACAATTGGCAAAGTTTGTGAAAACCCAGGTGCCTCAACTATTCCAGGTTATATTTAGGCATTAAAAAAAAGTGAACTGACTTTTAAACGTGCTGCACAAAGAACCTCCAACTGCAGTCAATTAGTGGCACATATAATTTAAAAGCACATCCTGACCACACACGAGCATAAAAACTGCAGTTGGCCAGATTGCAAGCTCGTGCGTAAGCTTTATACCAGTTGAGAGCCCACCCTGATATTTCAAGAGATTTTGCAGCAACGATTGTCTTCAGGTGGATCTCAAGTCCATCATCCAAAGAAGCTGCTTGTCCATTTTTCAGTCCTGGCTTTGCTTTTAGGCAGTGTAAATGTTTCAGATATTCAACACCTCTGAATAGAAACTGATAGAAGTGTTTTCTTGCACTTAGTGTAGATGTTGTCATTCAATGAGTTGAAAAGAATACCATTAAGAAGAAAGAGAAAGGATTTTTGCCTGATATAAAAGCACTATGACATGCACATAACCTTCACTGGACATTTCAGAAACACAGGCAAATAGGTCCCTTTCGAGAAATTACTACACCTGTCATCAGACAAACAGGAACACCACAAATCTCTTCCTAAAACAAATATGTGTGTGTGTACATGTCATTTTGTTGTTTATCTGCAGAACAGAAACATGGATAAACTGCAGAGATGATACTTCAGTAGCCACCATTGGAAAAGAATTTCTAAAAACAAAGTGAAATACAGAATTCTAAAAATACATTCCAGTCTGGATCGTCTAGGTGGACAAATTCTGGGGTTTTTTTGCCCCTTCAGTAGAAACTTTTGAGAAAGAAAAGCCTCTACTACCCAAATCAGGTTTTGAAAGTCACAGCTTCTCCTGTATTTCAAAGTCCTATTCAGCTAAATGCACAGGATATAAGAGAAAGGAACTATCACTAACACTGCTTCTCCATCCTCACGGAGACATTCACCTTTACCACAGCAGACAAGGAAGGTGTAGAGAATGTCTGTCTAATGTGCAGAAACTCTTAGAGGAAAACTCCTAGCAGGTATTCTCTCATAACATTCTAATAAAAAATCAGAAAGAATGGGCACTATCTATCGCACAATACCATCTTTTCTTCAAATTCCAAACATAAACCACATGTGGCTTGTGTTGCTTCCTCTTCCTTTGCATTCTTTACAGATGTTGCATTTCTAGAAATACTCCTCTCAAAATAGTCACTCTGTTTTGATTTTATTTTTTTTCTGAAATGTGTTTTTAATTTTTATCTCATGCTTTCTGGAGTTTAAAGGGAAGCATTAAAGATGACCTAACGCAATGACTGTGTGTTTTGTAAACATACAAAGAGAAATTTAGAAGTGTTGGCAAATAACAGTGAAGGCTAAAACACAAATAAAAGTAATTTTAAAACCAGTATAAAAATATAGTTACCAACTTAACAGAAAATCAATCAGGTGTAAACCCAAATTCTCTTCAAAGACTGTAGATTCTTGAGTTTTATGATAGTACTATCCTCCTACTGACATCCTCCACACGCACAGCAGAAGTATATTTCCAAACATTTTCGGTCGTGTTAAATGATCTGACTCCTACAGTAAGGTGAAAGTTGAAGGAAATGGGATTATTGGAAAAGCTATGGAAATGGTCGTGTCAATTTATCAGAATCTGGACTATGGTGAAAGACAGGGACTGTTTTACGGAGGAGAGCTCCCGTTCAAGAACATCAAGACAAGCTGAGTGGGAAAAACACGGTATTAAGAATGGATTAGAGGATGACAATTTTGATCTGTGTTGAGGTCACGATGTTTCAAAAGCTATTATTCTTAATTGACACAAAATTAAAGCCTTTGTGCAATGCAGTGGTAAAGAAAGCTGCATTTTCAGATAGAAAATATCAAGTGTTTCATTTAGATCCTTTGCCTCTTTTTCTCTCATTACAAAGTACTAATAAGATAGGCACTTCAAAATTATTTCTGTTGAACATTTGATCATAAATGAGGGGTATAAATACTGGTGCTCTAAAAAAAATCAGCTTTTTTGAAAAAGAGTAATATCCTGTTGAGAATACGGTCTGCAATCCATTTATGGAATGGAAGCAAGGAACAGAGATGGTAAATGGCTGCTCAAGGTCACAGAGAATGTTTTTTGAATCCAAAACTCCAAACAATACAGTACCTCAGTTACAAGAACAAACATCCTCCCACTGTACCCAAAACTAATGAAGGTGCTGGAAGCACAAAGCACACATAATTTTTCTCAAAAGCTGCCAACTAATATAAGAATTATCACTTGCTGTTAAAGTGTTTCAGATCTCTCTTTGAGATATGTATTACTTATGCTCCACAAGAGAATTTATTGCTAACAAGGTCAGCACCAAAACCACACACCATCAAAATGCCTTTGTGAGTGTGAGGAGAAATTCCACCACATATATTTCTTGAGGGTACAATGACACAAAGGTAGAACTTGACCTCAGCAGTGATAATAGATAAGAAACTTGAAACACAAATGTTTTCTTACCAGGATGTCTAATGCCTTGCTGAGACAGTCTGATTTTAAAGTACACTGACTTTTTAGGATGAGAAGCACAAAGTGTCCCAGATACAGATATCTTTAACTCATCGCCTGTCTGTCTCTTAAGGCAAAGTCCAGTAAGATTTTTCCTAAGAATAAGAAGGAATTTTTCAGCCAGCTAAGCTGGAGTTATGAACAATTTTCTTCTGTCTCACATGAACATGGTGGATTTCACCTAGTACAAGGGCCAGGGTGCATATGGCAAACCCCCAGCTAAGGGGGTGCACCTTGCTTCTGCATGGACTGCACCATGATATCCCACCCTGGGATGAGCACAAGGGGCTTGCCAAACAGCCACCCCTACAAGCAAGCCTGCACTGTAGGATCTGTAAAGTTGAAGCAGCCATCTCTGGGCAGAACGTGGAAAACCCAGGACCCTTGGTCATACCCATAGCACCACACCAGCTGTTTCCAGGTGACTGACCAGAGTCTGGACCAGCAACTCAAGGGAACTCATACTCAGACCAAGGATTTGTTAACTGACTTCCCAAACTTAACAATATTCCCAGACTCCCTGTGTTAGTCCTCTCCTCTCTGCTCCTTGGCCATGGTGTCTCTCTCCCTTATCTTTTTCAAAATATGCAGATCTAGTTACCGCTGGTTTTCAAAGTCAAAGAAGAAACATTGCTAACCAAACTTCATACCCAGAAGTTTATTTGCTAAATGGCAAAGACTCCATTCTTATCCCTAAGAGACCATCTTTGCTTCAGAGGACAAACAAGAGGTACCCTGCTCATCCACAGGAGACATGTGAAGTCCTGTAAGCATGGATTAGAGCAATAGTATTGACACACTGACAGTACATCAGTCCCTAGGACTGCCACTGAAACCTCTGTTTTACATCTTATCCTTGTATTTGGTCAACTTGAGGTAAGCATGACTTTGTCAGTTTTAGGTGTACTATGCTACAATAATTTTAATTGCCTACCAGATGCAAGAGGTCTAACTATATCTACTCTTTGTACATCTTTCAACTTCCTGTATATAATGCTACCCACTGAGGGGTTGTGAAAAGATATACAATTCATTGTAACAGTCTCATCCACTAGGTTTTTTACCCAGCCAGCTCACCATGAGAGTAGTCCACAACTATTCTTCTTAACTTACGGAAGTCCTCTTTCATCCCAAACCTTGCAGTTCAAACTCAATCAAATCTCCCTCTGAAATCACGGCCTGAAAGTTTATAGAGTTTGGTCCAAATTTACAAAATCATTAATGGTTTACATCTGAATTTGGGGGGGGGGGGAAGGTATTCTAAATTGTCCCTTAGGTTACATCTCCTCCAAAGTGTCTACCTGTTTGTAACACGTGTGGCTTTTATGTTTCTGTGTACTAAAGGATCTGTTCGGCAGCTGGGACTGTGAAACTAGGTTAATGTAATCAGCTACAAAAAAGATGCTGAACTGGTTGTGGAAACTTATTTTAGATTAAAAGAAAAGGAATGGCCTTTAAAATGCTGTTCAGAGGGGCATGGGGGAGGAAAGCAGAAGACTGCCTTTTGTACGCTGGAAAGCCTGATTCCATTTTCTTTCATTTCCATGAACAACATATCATTTAAGCTTTTTCATCTCTTGTCAGCTCTGTGGAAGACCAGACATAGGAAAGAAATCCAGGCCAGCAGGCAGAACATAATTTTGATTGCACAAATCTGATTAAAAGCAGAAAAATTAAAAGATTCTAAAACCAGAGAGAACCACAAAGATTAAAACAAAAGAGAAAAACATTTTGCCAAGTCTTGACAGTGGCTAGAGTTGAGATTCTTAGTTCAGGATCAGCAGACAGTCAAGGTCTTAAAAGTGGAAAAAACTACAGAATTTGATATTTGTTGGAGATAAGGACAAGACATACAGAAAAACAAGAAACCATGTTAAAACTGGGCTGACATGCATTTCTCTCACGAGAAAGTGGCACAAAACAACAGAAGTATTGTGAAATTGAATTAGGTTTTGGGTTGAAATAATGAAACAACTGCTATTTTTTACTGATTTTTACTGGTTTGACAATCTGAAAATCTGAGCAAGCAGGGCTCAGACAGGGATATAGGAGCTGGGATTCTCTTTGTCACAGCTCAAGGCTTCAAGGGCATCAGAGGCTCTGGCTGCCAGACAGCTGCTGCCCTGCCAGATCAAGGGCAGTTGGAGACTTCATTTTTAAGCTGTTCTTGCCTTCCTTGCTCCAGTGGCACTTGCTGGTTTTCACCAGCAAGCTTGTGCATCACAAGCTTTCCTTTTTTAGGTTAGAAAGAAATGGCTGAGTTGAAGCACTAGAGAGGAGAGTTTGGGGTCATCCTTCTGCAATGACTTGCTCTCATGGTGGTTCCAGAGAACCACTGTCAGCTCTCAAAATGCTTTGCAAAATAAATCATAGCTTTAGCAAAAATCATGTTGCTAGGAGCACTGTTGTTAATTTCAGCCATGGAGCTAAAGTCACTGTAAGGCACAGGTTCTCACCATTCTACTAGCATCCCAGATTTTTTTTTTTTTTTGCGAAAAAAAGCAAAGCCATGTGTGCTTCCACCCATAAAGGCAGAGTGACTTTAATTGTCCTCTGAAAATCATGATTGAAATCACCCCGATTTTGCAAGCCAAAATTTGTCAAAATTGCAAAGGAAGCACTGCACTGCAGTTGCCAGAGAAGGGTGATTTTTGTGAGTGCGTGCGTGTGTGTGTACACCTGACACTGACACGTGTGCAGTGGAGGATGGCTGGCTTGGTGCCACCATGTGCTGTTTACCTGTGCAGGGGCTCACACTAGGCAACAGGCAGGAGAAAAGGAAGCAATGTCTTTCTAAAAAACTAAATGCACTGGTGAAGCTGAGCAGACGTACACAGCAGATCTTGCTAACTCTGATTATCAAGTTTGTAATGCTGAGTTATCAGTTCTACTACTGAATTTACTCTCCCTCAGCCTTTACCCAGAAAAAAAGACTAGGTACTTCTCAAGCCATGTTAATTAAAACAATTGCTTCCAAGATCAAGGAAGCCCATGTGACTAAGTTGTTGTTGCAAAAGCACTGCTTTCAGCTTAGGTCCCCAGTGCTATGACACTAAATTACTCTGAGCCTCTAAACACACAGCCGACGTTGACATTAGTGCAAGCAGGGAGCTTGTTGATTTGCTTCTGAGCAGTGACCAGCTTACTGATGCAAAACACCAGTACTGAAGTTTGAAGAGACTGGGGTAAGGCAAGGGACAACCTTGCAGCTCTGACACACACATGCCTGCTAACAAGTAATAGATTCAGCTTCTTTCATGTCAATAAAGGTTTGATAGAGCCCAACTTATTTGGTCAGACGAAGGGTCACCATGTGTATACAAGAGAAAAATGTGCATTTGGCAGGGAATGGGGTCAGATCACTTGTAAAATTCTGAGTAAGCTTTCCTGAAAAAAAAGCCCCAAACATTTTCCCCTCAAATAAATATTACAGTGTGTCTATGCTTAGTAATACAATATTAATATTGAATTACACTTCATGTATCAGATGAAATGAATCCTGACATAAAGCTTTAGCAGAGAAGTTTCCTTTTTCATAGTTACTGAAATGTTTTTTACAAGTGTTAGACTCTCCCCCTTCCCAAAACTTCTCTCATGGGTAGTGAAGTGGGTTGTGTTTTTTTCACACAAATTGCACGTAACAAAAGTGAGGTAAATGTGATCTCACAGGACACTGTAAATACACAGTTAATATAAGCACCTACTGCCTTGAAGTGCCTACTTCTTGGTAGAAAGGCTCTGCTATTTTTTTTATTGTTTTGCCAATAGAGATAATCTGTAATGTTTCTAAGGAGGGATCTAGAAAAGACAGTCCAATGCACAGGAAGGCACACTAGGATAATTTTCTCGCATTTGACACGATCAAGAGACCCTCAGTAACCCAAACCTGCAGTGGATGGTGATTGACATACTGTGACTAAGGAGACAGTTCTAGTCTTGATGCCAACTCAGACACTGCATCGCCAGCCCTGAGGGGCTGATTTTAAGGTTGGAGGGGTCATTATTGCCTCCAGTACAGGCCATTGCAAATCTCATGCATCACAGGCATACTGTGTATCAAGGTGCCCAGCTTTAGACAGGATCCTAATCCACTGGGCTTTTCTGATGGATAGGCAGCCTTGTCTGATGCTGTTAAAATGGAGCAAAGGACAGTCTGTCATGGGTCACATGCAGTTAGAATGGCATTTTGTTCATGTAACAAATGTTTTAAGGTCTGATTTTGCCAGTCACACAAAAAGTGACAAATGCTCATTCAGCAGCTTGAAATAAATTAAAAAATTGTTATTGTTTGCCAATATGTGAAAAGGAGCTGCCTACACTAGCATGGCAAAGGAAGAAACTGAGAGGTGAAATTTCATGAAGCTGGTTTTTAACCAGTTAAGTAAAGATTTAAGTAATGAAATTTAAGGACATAATTAAAGCTGTCTGAACACAAGGGTGCCCTAAAGCATTCATACCACTTGTTTTGATATCCCAAAAATGGTGAAGTAGAATTATCTATATTCATAATTTTATTTCAAATTTTATACTATTTACATTTTAACACTGTATCAGGTAGATATGTACGGTGCTGCTTGTACTCCTTTTCAGTGAAATAACACAAAGCAAAGCTGTGCTTTTCTGCACCAAAATGCATCAAAATTATAACCATCACTCTTTAAATTATTTTCATTAAAGATTACTTTCCATTCCACACCTGAACTTAAAGATTTACCTCACAATGTTGTGAGGAATGAGACAACTCTTAGTTGAAAATTAAGATAATTTATTAAAAACGGAAAAATTGAAAAGTTGCAAAAATTAGCAAAATATAAAAATTTGGGATCCTATGGCTCGGTAGATGGTATGCCCCAGGAGTGCAGGGATTTTTGATCTTCTGGCTGAAACAGCACTGGACCTCAGGTAGAGAAAAAGGGCTTGCAGTGCTAGGCTGGCTTTTGGCTGGTACAAAAGCCAAAAAATTACTAAAAGTTCCTTGATAGGAGTACGCCTTCCGAGCACCGGACTCCATCTCAAAGCTGGAGACAAGTGCCTTTGCTCCGCCCACAGCCCGCCCACAGCCCGCCCCTTCGGTTTAAGGTGATTGGTGTTTTCCCTTTGACAGATTATCTCTGTCCACCAATGGCTCATCCTTGCCAGAGGGGTGGTATTAGTTGAGATAAGGGTCATTAAAATTCAGGTTGCCATGGAGCTTACAGGGTAATGGCTGTGGGGGCTGGGCTGTTTGTTGGAACTGGGGTTTTGAAATATGCCTTGGAACCAAAGTACAAGTAAAAACAAAAAAAATACATCCAACACATCTTAAAACACTTGTAAAAGTATACAGTAAACACAGGAAGGATAACTCTTATGGCGTACAAGTGATTAATGTTTGAAGAGGGATTTTAACTGGGGAACTTTTAACTGGGGATTTTTTTTACTGGGAAGGGTGCAAACAAACTGCTTTGAACAAGTGAAAACCATAATAATAAAACTTGATTTGTGTACCTGGGCTGATGGGTTAATTTTAACATTCAATTTAAAAATATTTAACTCAAAAATAATTAATTAAAACACTTAATATGCAAAGACCAAGCACAAATAGGGATTTCATGTATGACAAATATGAAACAGGATTTTCATACTGAGTATTTGTTGGATACTTCAGTTTAAATGGTTCATTAAGTTGAAGGAGTAACACACAATTTTCCCTTTCATTTAAAGGATAAAATTGTCTTCATTCCATAGGTGGGAATAGACTTTGACTGATCTAGGCTAATACCTAGGTCTGCCTTTATTTGCAGAACATACTTGCTTTATTCAGGAAAGATCAACCATAAAATTATGGACACTCATGATCAGAATCAGGACACTGACATCATTTATTCATGTTATACCAGCAGAATGAGCTCCAATATTTTGGAGTTGTTCTGTGTCCCATATTCTCCTCCCATTCACAGATAGCTTTTCAGGGCAACTACAAAACAGATACCTTTTTTTTCCCTAAGCTGTCCTTTTTCTAATTAAACTGGCCTTAAGGGAGGAGAAAAAACAAAAGGGAGAAAAATAATCTTTCCTCGTGTTCCTGTCTGCAAGGTACAACATGTTTTCAGAATTTAGGGTCTGGGAAAACCATGTTGGATTGACTCCAGTTACTTGTCTTATAGAGGGAATATCTATCCCCGAAATAGCTTTCATGGTTGTTACTTGCCAATTGACACAAATTAAGAACAGATAGTTTTCCATTCAATTTCTTCTTTTTTCAGGTCTCTAATTTCATATTTCTGTTACAGCTTCCGTATCTTATTCTCCACCTCCCTCACTTCCTTGCATGCTGCTATAAAAAGAAGCATTCTTCCTTCTTCAGAGATGAGAAGCTCTATTCAGAACTTGAGTGTGACTAATGGAAAGCAATGTTTTCTAATATAACTGAGTGAAGAAAGGTTTGGAAATTATTTTCAGCATGTGTCCTCACATTTGTTTTAATGTACCGTTATGTGATTCATAGGCAATGTTTAATTAATTCTGTAGAGAAGTAAAATATTGGCTTTCTGTAGCATTCTGTTTACTAAGAATAAAAAAAAAAAAAAGTTTACTTAGAACAAAACTTTCACTTTTCACTACAGCTAACAGCAAGAACGAAAAAGAAATTGTTTGGTAGATCTACAAAAAACAGGGGTGTCAAGGCAGACTGAGGTGAAATTAACCTACCTCTAAGTAAGAACATTTAGTTTTAAAATCAGGTACTGGCACTGGAAATAAAACTACTTTTGTTTTGTCTTTCCTCATATATAAAATTTTAAAAATGCACCTAATCACTTTGATGGTTACTTGACATCATATGGCAGGAGGCCTTTCCCTTCATCGCTCCTGTCCTGGCAATCAGAGAGGTATGTGGACTGTAAGAGGGCACAGATTTACAGAGAAAGGAACACATGATGGGAAGTTGAGGCCAGTCAATATAATTGACAGAATAAAAAGACCATTGTAATCACTCACATGTTACTTAATATTTTTTAGCAGCAAGTGCACCTGTCTGTACTCAAGCACTTTCTATTGGATGTTAACCAGGTTTTCAACATGGAGCTGGAACAAAGAGCAGCACACATATTAGAACTTGTACTATGGGATCTCTAAAAGTCTCATATGCACTGTTGAACAGCAGCTTGTAAAGGAACAGCCCAACTCATTTTTCTCTATCACCAGACATTTTAAAAAAACCCTATATAAATATGGTTGGGAATCTTCAGTGCCAGTGAACAGCCCAAGTGTACTCTAAGACATAGGAACGGTGCAGGCCCATTTTTGTTGATGGGCAACTGCAAAAGTTATTCTGAAAAAACATGTATATAAGAAAATAAATTCAGCAAGGAAACAATCAATTATTTTCTGAAGTGTTGCTAAAAATATAGGATGAGAGGGGGAATTTTGTGGACTTGCACTAAATAAAAGCAGAAAAAAATTCAAACTGAATTTTAGTAGATTTAGCAAACCACTGAGTAATGGCTTAAAATGTTTTGGGACTGTTTAGGAATGAATACTACAGATCTTCACAGGCCATTAAGTTAACATAAGCGAAGAACAAGACGTAAGTCAAGAAGCCTATGGCAGTTTCATAACAATGACCCGACATCACTTGTATTAAGCTGTGCTTCTATTATTGTCTATTAATAGGCAATTAGTTACAGCATAATGTGACAAGTATACTTTTACTCCAGATCAAGCGGCTAGCTTCTTTCATTTTATTTTCCTCATTACAACTGATGAAGAAATAAGAGAAAAATTACAATGCAAAGGGCAAGCTAGGTGCAATTGCCATGTCTGCTCCATGCTGGGCTGAAATTCCTCAGTGGACTGTCTTGCATCATATAAGGTATTTGCATGCCCCTGGAGTGTCATTTATTCTTTATTCCTTTATGTAAATTGATGCAGTTGTTTGGTTTGTGAGCAGCATGGTGTTAGTTTTTACAGCTGATTGCAGAGTTAAAGAGTGTTAAGTTTAGAAATACATTATCTCAACAGAAATATTCCGGAGCTATGTCCTCAGCTAAAATAGTTACATGAGGGACAAGAGGCCTGGAGAAGCCAGCCCTTTGTGACAACGTGTAGGGCAGGGTCAATTTTGTTGTAGAAAAGATCCTAGTTGGGACTATTTATGTTAGCATTCAGCTTTTGTTGAACACCTCCCTCATAAAATTGGCCTCTCTCTGCATATTAATAAAGCTTTCTGTTTCTCTGTACTCCTCATTAAGAGAGAAGCAACAGATTATGCCCATGGGTAGTACTACTGCTGTTCAGCTCCCACCTCTCCTATTAAGTATTCCCAGGCCATTAGATCTGTGGTAAAGCAACGTTACCACAGATTTTCCAGGGCAAAGACTACAGCACAAAAAGACTCTCAGAGGGAAAAAAAGAGGCGTCCTAGCTGATGGCTAGGCTTACACACAGTGTCCTGCAGCTCCTTCCATATTCAGGGGACATCACCAGCTGCTGAAAACCTGTTTGTCTAGGGGCCTGAAAAGAATCTGCAAAGCAAATGCCATGGCACCTTTGGGCACAGGTAGTGCTGGGAAACCATGTAAGATTAATACAAATGAATAGATTGGAATGTACTGAACAGAACTGGTAAAAAAACTTAAAGCTATTTTCTCAGGTATTTGTGCAACCTGCTGATGGAACTGAATGCTAAAAAATGCTCATAGAACAGGTTTAACAGCTCAGCCTATCTTGTCTGTCTCCTATATAAAAACCAGATTTTACTTCAGTGTAGCTTCTTTCTCAGCCACAAAATAAGATTTTAATTTTTCCTTTATGTGCTTTCACAGTGACTTTCCATGTACTACTTACATGCAGTTTTGAACACACACTGTCCAGTGTCCACAGCAGGCTTAATGAGACCAGGCAAACCCCCACATTGATTCAGTTTTCCTTCTCTTAAGACCTAGACAAACATGTCTGCAGCACACGACTGCACCAGCTCCCTTCAAGCCCTGTTGAGCTCTGCTCCACTGTGGAGTACATAGATAACCTCTGTGGACAATCTTCATGTCACCTATGTGTCATAAGTTATTGGGGTAGTGAGGGGGTAGAGGGGTGCTTCTCCTTTTGTGCCCCTGAGAAATTGAGAACCCTTAAAATCTTTGATGTCTTACAGGATTACAGTAAATAACTGCAAAAAAGGCATAATAGGGAACACATGTCAAAGAGGCAATGTTTTCTAGTTCTAGAAAGTATTGGGAAAACAGTGTGAAAATGAAAGGGTGCATTTGTACCAAACATTACAAAAATGATAAATAGAATTTTTTTATACTTATAAAAATTGGTTTTAGAAGTTATGGCTATCCAGTCTACCAAGTAATAGACAAAAATATGCAATTAATGTGACCAATAAAAAAGTAAAGCCTTTCCCCATCCCCTTAATTCAAGGGTAATAATTCTTTAAATAATTTTTTTTAAATGTTGAAGATCACTTGTGAGAAGTGAGGAAAGAACAAGGTGAAGACCAGTTATTTCCTTTCTCTATACACATTGCTATGGAAAGAACTGAGCTCCAAAATTTCCAGATGGGTTTTCCCTGTGATGGAAAGAGTCTGTAAGTGCTTGACATTCCTCCTGAGTCAGCTCTCCCAGTAAGCCAGTCCTTTGCAGAGCAGGGCATAGGAGCATCTACTTCTGCTACAGTGGCATCCAGGACAGTGAATGGACGCATGAAAAATTTCTGTTGTGGAGAGTCCTTCATTTTCTTGAGACAACATACAGTTTTGCAGCTTAACTATGCTGCCTGTAGGTATATGTCTCTTTGCATAGTCATCTACTTAACAAAATTGAAGCTTAAGACTCCCTAAATTTCAGCTTATCAATGCACCAAATGCATGGTTTTCTTGTGCTTATAAGCAACAAAATAGTCTGCCAAATGTAGAAGAGCAGGTAAGCTCACACAGCACTCTTCCTGATGTGAACAGCAGAACGGATGTAACTGAGAAGCTGACAACACTAAACAGTGGCAAATTCTGTTTATCTGTGATTGCTCTTGTCCCCTGTCACACTACTGACTTCATAATGAAAACCTACTATATTCAAAAAATGTTAAAAGGAAAGGAAAAATGTCAAAGCCACCACACTGGATGAATGTCAATGCACAGAGTTATACATATACAAAAGCAGTTTATTCAGAATTTTTTTCCTTTCAGTTTGGAGGCCCCATGGCACTGATGAGAACTCTGTGCAGTTGCATACATTGTACTTCACTGACTGGGATTTTCTGTGGCTGTGTTATTAATGACAAGTAGTTGGTAAATGTTTGAATCATGGCACATGGAGATAATATGGAACAGTACTCCCTGTGGTATTATAAATCTCTAAAACTGATTCTTAAACTAGTTGAGATGTAGTCTAGGATTGCTTGTTCAGGCTTAATTTGACTTATCAGCTATGATACCATTTGTATTTGAAGAGAAACAGCTGCATTTTCAGCTACTAAAGCTGACTTGAGCACTTTATATACAAGGCCAGTTGAATCAACACAGATACAGTCTCTTTCATATTCATTAACTGTCCCAGCTGAAAAATGTTCCAAAGAAAATAAATGAAGCAAACCCAAGCAATAATAGAAGTATAACATTTCAGTGAACGGAAAATTTTCTGTTTCTGAAACCAGTGAGACCCTTCCCCACCCAAGTGACAGAAAACCTTTTATCCCATCATGCAAGTGACTAATGGGTTTCTAAAGGTCTCCTAAGGAACAACATTACTCCCTGTGTCTTAAAGTCACATACCACTACCCCTCAGAGAGGGCAATAAAAATCCAGGCCAAGAAGAGGCATTTTTTCCTGCTGCTGTTTTGTTTTTTTGCCCACTGGATACTGGGAGCCACCAAGCTGGAGTCTCATATACCTGAGGTGGACTACTTCACTCCCCCACTACTGTGGGCCATGCATCCCAGGGGATGATTTTCAGGATCTCATACAAAACTGCAGCTGAGGGAGACAAAAAAGGACTGGACTTAGTATGTTCAGGGGGCTGGTAGTGTGACCACCCTGGAGACTCCAGTGTGCTTTTTTTCCAAGCAAGAGACTTGTCACAAGCTTAAATTAAGAAATAATAAATCAATTAATTTTATTGTTGTCTCCAGCCTAATGCACATTAGCCAAAACTAATCATGATGTCAAAAAAAGAAGTAAGTTTAAAAATATGCCTGAGAACATGCTTGGAAATCACACTCTTGTCTACCAAGAGAAATGAAGGCACTTGGAAAGTGCTGAGGAAAGAAATCCTCGTTATTATTGTACTTCAGTCTCATTATTACTAGTTTTGCCTGTGCTGAAGGGAGATGAGGGAGATGAATAGCCTCTGAACAGCAGAGGTCGCTGGGCAAAGCCCTCCATGTAGCTAGCCAACAGCTTCTCAAAGCTTTATATGTGGCACTGACATCTGGCACGAGTAACCTGAATACATCTTTACATAAAACATGTTGGAATAACGCCTTTCCATAGGCATTTTCCAAGCCTGGACAATGCTTCAGTACTGCCATCTGCATCAGTCCACCTCACCACAAGAGAGAACCCAAACAACGTGGATGAGGAACACTTTTGTTTTCCTTCTAAAGACACCTTTCATCAAACACTGAACACTGACATGCTGCCAAAGCTCCTTCCTACAAACAGCTTCAGAGAATAAACACATCCAGTTCCAAAAGGAATTAAAATTTTCAGTAATATTTTTATATATTTAATTAAGCAGAACAGAAATCCTAAGCAGGATGGCAGGATGGTGCCCCAAGCAGCAGGTGTGCTGGCAGGTTGGAGACCTCAGAGAGTGTAGTTTTCACTTCCACTCACAGGGCCCAACAGGGGCCAAATGATGTCTTTATGGAGATTTTTAATTCAGTATTCTCATTTTAATGGGGCACAGGGGCCAAACCTGTTATTCAGTTTACAATGCAAGATAAAATAGAGGGTAGATACTTAGCCTTTAAACTCAGATAAGCAGTAGAGAGCAGCGTGTAAATAACACTGCTTAGCTGGAAATCCAGCATTTCTAATAAAGAAAAATAAACAGTCATTCTGCATATATTGTATCCATTTCACATAATACACAGCAGAGCATTATAAAGGAAATTGGAATAATCAACTGGACCCTTGTTTATACAAGCAATGTGAGACAGAAATCTAGTTTCCACTATGACACTCCAATTGTGTGAGCTGGATTGTGAGCTATTGAGAACGTTGTGAGATGTTAGTAAGTCAGGTAGAAACTGGTTTTTAGTAACATCTGCGGCAGTTACTAAATAGATATTAAACAGAGGTGAATTTAAGTGTGCAGGTAATTGGGAAACACACAACAGTTACAATAACTGGATTTGAACTGAAAAGCAATGCTTCTCATCTTTTGACTAAAGCATTTTTGAATCTCTGTTACTACGTTACTGCACAGCAAGAGTAATGAAGCCCAGTGAAGAGAAATTCCAATGGCTTACTGCATAACTATTTCTCTTTTCTGCTAACTTCTGGAATAACAGAAGTGACATCTCACTCCATTCCTGACAGATCTGAGACGACACAAGCCGTCATCTCAGCAGGGAATTCATCATGGGCAGTTGAGAACTCCAGCTACCTAAAAAGCCAGTATTCAGTAACGAGACAAATCCACTCTGGGTAAAAGGGTGTGGGACAGGAGTAAAATACAAGTGTCTGTAAAGAAAAGACTGTAAGAAAATTCTTTTGTGCTGTGGGACTTAGAATCATCATGACAAGAAATGGATTCTCAGGTTAAACCCTGTCCCTAGGAGTCAGTACACCAGGCACAATAGCAATGATTACCAAAGTGATGTTTATGTACAAGGACACACGGGGTTCTCCCTTGTCAGCTGACAGGCAAAGGATGTCCCTTCATCACTTCTTGATCACCTGTCAGGCAGTTATCATCAGTGCATTCCAGAGACTTCATGGATTGCTTGTGTCCTTTTGGGCCGTCTCTCCAGCAGTTACCAGCGTGGCTGAAGTCCTCCATGAGGACCAGGACTTGTGAATGCAAGGCTTCTTGCATGTGTCTCTGAAGGCCTTGTGTACTCACACTTCCTGATTAGGTGATCTGCAGCAGACACCCATCACAACACAGCTCATATGCTGGTGTGCTCACTAACCTTCAATCACAAGCTCTCAGCTGGCTCACTGCCCATGTTCTGCCCATCTGCCAAGGCAGACCTCCATTCTTTCCCACAATTCTCTCACAGAAGGGGCTTAAACAAACTCCTTACCATCATCTTCCTGGCTTGTCCCTCTGAAAACCTGTATTCATCCATGGCAATAATCCTGTCATGGGGACTATGCCACCACATCTCCAAGATACCTGTAAATCCATAAACCTGCAGAGGCAGACAGACCTCTAACTCCACCTATGTGTCCCCCAGCCTGTGGAGGGACAGACACTTCTGACAGGCAGTCAGTCATGCTGGCTTCCTACAAAACACGTGATGATTTTCCCTAGCTATGGTGTTTAGTCTGAGTAGGGTGCTATGCTACTTAGACTGAAAGCCCCAACATGTAAAGGTCTTGCTGGTACAACACAGGCTGTACAGAGCCATTCAAATCAGATTATTCACATTTTCCATTTCAGTAATGGAATATTACTATGGACCTGTCTAGCAAACAGAAGTATATATGCACACACCTATAAAAACAAAAAAATTGTACACTAGCAAGAAATGCCAATTCATAATAATGACAGGCAGCACACGAACAAAGAGCTAAGTTAGCTGCCTCTAGTAAGATCCAGTACATCTGCCTGAACAATAAATTACTGTTGCTTTAGTGGGTGTTTGTGAGAAATGCAATGCCATTTACTCCCCACATGTAATAATTTTGGGTATTTGTTATGGTTTCATGTTATGAGAATGGCTGCTCTGAAATAACCAACGGATGTATTTTACAAATCCCCAATGAAATGAATGGTGCATAGAATAAATAAATCTCCTTTTGTATCTGTACAGGGAATCATATAATTTAGTTTGTTCTTTTGCTTTCCTCAGGATGGCTGAACACCTGCGTACCTATAGAAACTAGTGAAAGAATTCCTTATTTTGTTTTGCTTACACATGCAGCCTTTGCTTTATCCATTACACTGTCTTTTTCTCAATCCATGAGCTTTCCTACTTCTACCTTTCCAATTCTCTCCCCCATTATATGGCAGGGGAGAGAGCGAATGGCTGTGTGGGGCTCAGCTCTCTGCTGGAGTTAAAGCATGATAGAACCATTCTCTGCAATGGGTATTCCCTCCCCTGATCCAGCAGGGGCTGATATACCTGAACACAGACAGGCAATATGGTCATTAAATTGCCTGACTCCACCTTCAATTCAGGTACACTGACATCTGGAGCCTGGTGGTGCAATTTCTTTGCACCTACACCTATTTTCTTTGGCAGCTTTCCAGTACACACCAGAACAGATAATAATCCAGCTACTAAAATATGTCTCTAAAAGAAACACAAAAGAGTTAGCGAAGAGTCACAGAAGACAGAATGATGAGACAGAAATGGTGTGACATTAGGCTGGTGTTCAGTCAATAATGGGATTCCATAGGGCTCCATCTTTGGCCCAGTTCTCTTCAACGTCTTCATAAATGAATGACTTGGATCCAGGACTTGAAGGAATACTAAGTAAGTTTGCCAGCAACACTAAACTGGGAGGAGCTGTTGACTGCCTTGAGGGCAGGGAGGCCCTGCAGAGACACCTCAGCAAATTAGAGAAAGGGCAATCACCAACAGTATGAATTTTAGCAAGGGAAAGTGCCAGATTCTGCACCTGGGATACAGCAGCCCTGGATGTATGGACAGACTGGGGAATGAGATTCTGGGCCTGGGTGTCCTGGTCAATGGCAAGCTGAACCTGAGTCAGCAGTGCCCTGGCAGCCAGGAGGGCCAACCCTGTCCTGGGGGGCATCAGGCACAGCATCATCAGCCTGGCAAGGGAGGGGATTGTCCTGCTCTGCTCTGCACTGGGGCAGCCTCACCTCAAGTGCCGGGGACAGTTTTGAGCTTCACAATATAAAAAAGACAATAAACTATTAGAGAGCATCCAAAGGAGGCCACTGAGGATGGTGGAGGGTCTTGAGGGGAAGTCATGTGAGGAGTGGCTGAGGTGACTTGTTCTGTTCAGCCTGGAGAAGAGGAGACTGAGGAGAGACCTCATTACAGTCTACAACTTCCTCACAAGGAGAAGAGGAGGGGCAGACATTGATGTCTTCACTCTCATGACCAGTGACAAGACCTGAAGAAATGGCATGAAATTGAATCAGGGGAGGTTTAGGTTTGATATTAGGAAAAGATTTTTCACCCAGAGGGTGACTGGGCACTGGAACAGGCTCCCCAGGACAGTGGTCACAGCACCAGCCTGACAGAGTTCAAGAAGCATTTGGACAATGTTCTCAGGGCACATGGTGTGACTCTTGGCCCTGTGCTGGGCTGGGAGCTGGACTTTGATGATCCTGATGGGCCACTTCCAACTCAGGAAATTCTATGATTCTGTGATTACTTCTGTTGCTTCTGTTGTACCTCCAGAATGTGAGGAGCAGATTTTCATTAATTTCACTAGCTGTCTACACTACCTTCAGAAAGTAGAAACAGAAAAATCCAGACTCCTGTAAATTGCAGTTTTGCTCACAAAGAGTATTTATTACATAAAACAGACCTCAGGAGGTTTAAATATTCATGGATTAAAACAACAACATCTGCTGCTGTTCTATCTAGCCTAACACATCTTATGAATACAACCCATACCTTGCTAGGGCTCTGTAGGTCTTAGTGGTTCTTAGAAACTTCAGCAAATCTGTTAACTGCCTACCAAATCTAAAAAATAAGAAATCTGGAGAATAAGAAATTATCTAAAGAAATAAAAAAACACTTCTCTTTTATTTTCTGGATTCCACTTTAGGGACATAGAAAACTTTCCACTTCTAAGGAATGTTACCAAATATTTTCATATTGAAAATGAAATTATGATCAGACTGAAGACATGGCTGCCCATTTCAGGAAACACTTCAGTAACATTTTTATTTCTATGGCCAGTAAATAGCTTGATGAAACCACCACAAAGCTGGTAAAAACAAAGTAGAAATATCAAAAGACTATTAATTTGTGGTTTGCACATAAAGGAAATCTTCGTAATCTCTACTTGTAGCCGAGTACAAATGGACATGTTAAAAGTGAGTGCATTCATTCTATTGTAACACCTTTTGACAATTTATGTCAAGAAAACAAAAAATGATACTCAGATTGCTGTGGTTGTCCTAAAAAGTAAGAAGAGAACCACAAAGTATGCTATTATGTTCACTCATTATTAGTATCATTACCTGAATGTTCTTCTACGTATCTTTAGTTTTCCAGGACCATCACACTTAGCTAATGGAAGGACTATTTGGTCCTGAAATAACACAGCAGGAAAGATGTAGACAGAAAAAGCTGTATTTGCAAGAGGAAATATAACATATAAGAATTCTGGAAAACAAGAGATAATTAGTATGGCGCTAGTAAGCTAAAGGACTCTGTTCCTACATTGCTGACACCAGCTATAATGTAACACCAGTCTGCAAGACAGCAAAAGGCAGTACATCTGGCACAGTTCAAACCATAAAATATGTCTAGTTTTTCGGAGTCCCTATATACGGCATATTAAGATTACTGTGTTACTACTTTCTAGAAAACTGAAGTTATTAAGTTCTTATAGTTTTTTTCTCTCATACAGGAGTGCTTGGTTCTCATGGGTATACAAAGAAGGGAAAGGGCTCAAAGACAAATTATTCAATCAAAAGCATGGAGCATAGGATTAGGATTCCCTAAATCCTATATTCTCTGTATCAGGTTCATTTCTTTTCATGGTAAATGTAACAAAGGTTTCTCCTTCATCCTTTCATTGCCTTTCCCTCCTTGTCTGCTAGTCTGATCCTTCATTTATGGCAGTGGAAATCTTTGAGGACACTCTGTATGAATTAATCTTTCTGCCTCAAATTTTGGTGCTTACAGAAGTCCCAGTATAGACACCTAAAAATCATCCTATCTAGAAGACACAAATTCTTCTTTGGAGAATTCAATTATTCCATTTTGGTCTGAATAAGAATTGGAAGAAAATTAACAAGTAAGTGTTATTGACAATGCTTGATAAAGCTGATTATATAATCATCCTAATTCTATATCCATGTAGAAAAAGAGGTCAGAGAATTGAAAATTGCCTTCTGAAAACATGTTCTGGAACAACACAAAGCAACCTACAGAAAATTTATTTTGAATTTGTGGTCCTGTCCAGTGACCAATGGCATGTTAAATTCTCACAAGGATATCCCCCAGACATGCTGCCTGCTGTATGTGGTAGACCCTGTGTGCTGACACCATTTTCTTTACAGGAAATTCATTCACAGAATAAAAGTGATTTAGCTGACAAGATGGAAATATTTGTCTCTTTATAATATTCTGTCTCATGGAAAAGCAGGTAGGCTTTTTCCTGATTATTTTTGGCAGAGGGAAGAATCCCACTGCCTTTATCTCCAGCATGGTATCTGGAACAGAACTACAGTGTAAAACTTCAGGGAATGTTGCCAAAAACATAGTTATCCCAGTACACTTTCAATATTTTCCAGAAATGTAACTAATTTTTTTCAGCTCCTATCATCATCAGGTGTTTTCACAAACTGGGCTTCTGTACATTTCTCTGATCTCTTAATTGCTTTCTATAGTCCCTGAGTACCAAAGTCCTTTCTGTTTCTTCTCTAGTCTTTCCAGTGAATCTGTAGACTTACGCTTTTTTTGTCATAAAGGCATGAGAATGTGTTTCTCCTCTTCTGCCCACTCTCTGAATGTTTCCTTTGTACTCTAAAACAGTCAGAACTTTTTTATATCCAGATGAAATTTCTGCTTCACTGAAACCTTGAAAATATGTAAAATACTTTTAAGAAATTCATGTATGTGTCTGTATCATTGAAAAAAACTTTTCTTATAGCAAATACCCAGGCAAAAATTTCAGCACATTATTGATGATATCTTAGTAACCAGTGAACACAGAATGACATGAACATAGCGAGACATGAGCAATATTTATTGTGGATAAACTCCTCTGCTTAGCCTAGGCAATTACAATTTGTACAACATAAATTCTCCTCTTTATTCATTTGTCCATTCATTAGGATCCAATGATTTAGAGAAGCTGGACAAGGCTTCACCCTACTTTGAACATAATTACCTAGGTGATTGGGAGAGATTGCAGTTAACCATATTCTTCTTCCAGTGAACTCATCACAAGGCTCCCAGCATCACTTGTGACTGACTCCCAGCACCTGGAAAGAGTTTAAAGAGGCAAACAATCACAAGTTATAACCTGGATGCAACTTTCTCACATGCAGTCGCACAAATTTGGCAGCGCAAATTTACCTGTGTGGCTTCCCCTGGGCAGAAGCGCTTTTCTGACAGCTAGTTAAACAGCTCATATCCCTCTGTAGTCCTATGTCAGAGTCCTGAAGACTCACGGCATTGGAGGAAGATGTCTCATTACTAGCAGAGCAATAAAACACCTATTTGTCTGTACACAAAAATTAGTTGATTTGTTGAGTGGTACTTAAGGTAAAATCAGGTAATGTTTCAAGAACATACAAATCTCCAGATTCATGCCACTGCAAATAAGTATGCTTACCATACCAGGACAACTATTTTTCTCTCTGGGAAATTATGTGACAACCTGTCACTGAGTCTGGATTTAATCCTTTAGTCTGGACTATTGCAATGGAAAACAGCAGCTTCTTACCAGCAGATGTCTGAATTTAGGCACCATTTGCAGAGAAGCACACTGTGGAAACACTGATAATCCTCTGCTTCAGTAAACATACTGCTGTCTTCAAACCTGCTGCAGAGAGAGCAAACTCTTGGATTAGGACTGTTTTGTATGCTTACTTTAACAACAGAAAAAAGGACTACAAACTGCTATCTGTTCAAATGCGTGCAGATACTGAATGATCTCTAGACGACAATCAAAATAAAAGATCATATATCAGACTCTAATGATCATTTGATCTCCTCATGAAGAAAAACAAGGATATTTCTTGGGTGATAACAGCGATGTAACTGTGCTAACACAGAGCAGACATCTGTCAGAGCAGTGATGTACTGCAAGCTGTTTGTCAAACCAGCCAGTGTTCTGCTGAATGGGGCTTGGTGCACTGACACTGTTGGCTACAGACTTCCTACTCCCTTACACATTTTAGACTTTCTACCTTCATATTGCAGTATGTGAACCAAACCTTTTGAGTTCTTAGAAAAATTTCTACTGCACAGAGAAGCAGAAGAATTCTCAGAGATCCATTATTTCATTAAAACCAGCAAGTAGAGATGTTTGCTTACACATTGTTAAAAGAAAATACAGAGCCATCACCAGAATCTGCAGTAAACTACATTCAGAATTTTGAGCAGCCTATCACGGAGGTGATATTGTGATGTACAGTTTCATTTGGACATGCTGGACAAAAATCTGAAAACATAATAATTAGAAAGAAGTAAAATTCTGTTCATACACATTTTTCGAGTTATCAATAATTACACTGTGAGGGTACTCTTAGAAGACAAGCACCTCCAGCTGGCATATCGGGCTATTTCTTTTGTTGGCTTTATCTGAAATTTATAGTCCTTAGTTACTTAAATAAATGAGAAAGAGAACTCAGAGAGAATAGAAACAAACGTGTGGATTTAAAATTTTTGCCTATTGATAAGCCTTTAAAGATTCAAGAATACTTGAGAGGTATGATGAGAGAGGAAAACCTGAATATTTTATCCTTAAAGTTCTTAAACTAGAAGATTTTATAATGCATAGTCGAATTATTCTAAACTTAAAGGTTAATTCTTTTTTATAATAGTATTGCTATCTGGGGCTTGCTTACCCTTTTCAACATAATCTTTATACTCTCAGACTGTTTATTCTGTGAAGGCCAGAACTCCCATACCAACAATGAAGATGTCATCTATTGTCATGAAGCAAATCAGCAGTTTCAGGCTTTTGGATTTTGGCAACAAGGCTAATCAATCATAGCAATCCAAGGGAAAATAATCCAAGGGCAAAAATGTTTGAAAAAATAGCTCTTTCAATGAAAAAAATATAAAAATACAAAAGTCAGTGCCCTCCCATGAGAACTTCAGAACTTTTCAGTAGTGCTGTTTTATGGGGAAGCCTTAAAAAGCAATGTTAGATCTATCTCTACCATGAAATTTATTTGACATTATGAATCTTACAGATTGTTTGACCTATCCATTTTGAAAGATCTCATCAAAAGAAAAGCTTTTAAAGGCTTTAAGTTTAGCATAGCATGGTACTTCCTTTGGATAGCTAACAATGAGCTTGACCAGAATGCTAGAGTTTGAATACTACATATTCTCCTTTGCATCTAAAGCTAAAGCCTCTTTTATCTTTCCAAGTAAAGCTGCTACAGAATTCAGCTTTTCATGCCAGTGGCATATCCTTAAAAACTTGTCTTTTCAATCCAAGTCCCTGTACTCAGTTTACCCCTAAAACTGTGCCCCGAGAAGAACTGATTGACCAAGAAAGAAAGAAAGTCTCAGCTGTCAAATACTAAATACACTGAGCTGTCCTGCTCGGTGGAGTCTCTGGGTCTAGAGAGGGTTAAAGTCAGAAGAGCAATAGAGTTAGTGATGGTTGTGAAAGAACCGTGAAACGTTTTGGGGAGAATTACAGCTTAATCACTGCCTGTGCTGTGCCACAGTGATACAGGTGAGTTAATTTCACATCCACACAACTTCCTATGAGATCTGATGTCTCACAGCTGCACTATACCACAGTATGTCCAGCAGCAGATCTCATGCAGGGAATGAAATTAACTTATGTGACTGTCACTAGTCAGAAATGTATGCACATCATCTCACACTGCTTTAAATTTCTGAATATGATTACTCCACTTAAAATTAAAGGAGATCAGAATCATACCTCACCTTTCTCAGAATCAGTCTCACCCACACAAAGGAACATGATCAGAGGAATGGAGCCCCTCGCTTATGAGGAGAGACTTGGGATTGTGCAGCCTGGAAAAGAGAAGACTTCAGGGTGACCTAATTGCAGCCTTTCAGTACCTAAACAGAACCTACGAGAAAGATGGAGAGAGACTATTTACAAGATAATGTAGTGACAGGACAAGGGTGAATGGCTTCAAACTGAAGTAGGATAAGTTTAGATTACATATTAGGAAGAAATTCTTGACCGCGAGGGTGGTGAGGCACTGGCACAGGTTTCCCAGAGAAGCTGTGGATGTCCCATCCCTGGCAGTGTTCAAGGCCAGGCTGGATGGAGCTCTGAGCAACTTGATCTAGGGAAAGGTGTCCCTGCCCATGGCACGGGGTTTCGAACAAAATTTTTTTTAAGTTCCCTTCCAACCCAAGCCATTCTTTGATTCTGTGATAACACACAGAAGAAGCAAGGCTAGGAGAAACTTGTAGAGCAACCTCTCTTGAATTACAGAGTGGTGGCCACAGTGCAGGATAGTAGGCATTTAGTTCAGAAAAATGCATGGAAAATCCAAACCTTTCACCTTTGGTGCACGTTATTGATGAAAACTTTTCATGAGCCATTCAGATGATACCATTCAGAGATCACACACAGAGAAGCACCACATGGTGCTCATAAAAAGTCTACCTCACCCTTGCTTTCTGACCTTGTGTGCCTTGTAACTTCTACAGTTGTTGTAATGAGGTCATACAGCCAGAGAGAGGAAGATTGGAATACAGTTTTGCTGCTCTAGAAGAACCATCATACAACCAATCTCCCAGCAGTGTATACACTTGACAATGCTGGTGTAGAGGGGCAGTGTAGACTGCAGTGTCCAAATACAATGGGCTACCAGTCTCCCCCACTTGCTGAGCATCTCCATTGGAGGAAGAAATACTGGTAACACAAAACAACCAAAAATCTTGCAGAAGGATGAAGAAAACTTGAACTGGTGTTTCCTGATAAAACAGGATTTTTGAATGTGATTACTCCACTTAAAATTAAAGGAGATCAGAATCATACCTCACCTTTCTCAGAATCAGTCTCACCCACACAAAGGAACATGATCAGAGGAATGGAGCCCCTCGCTTATGAGGAGAGACTTGGGATTGTGCAGCCTGGAAAAGAGAAGACTGAAAAGAGAAGAATGAATTTTTAAAAAACCCTAACAAACATGGCAATGCATAACAGCCAGATAGGAACTCAAAGACATTTTCAGAAATAAAATGCTATTCGTTCTATTGTGATTTAGGGATTTAGTGTGAGACTACACTCCGTTACCTTGCCTTCTAGACTCTGTTTTGCTGTGAAACAAAAATACACTTCAATGAAGACCACAGCACAATCTAGTACTCAAGTCAGCCCTAAAATTGTGGGCTTGGCTCATAAATTCACATGAGACAAACTAGTATTTAAAAATATTTTTGTTTCAAGATATTGTCCATATCAAGACAGCATCATACACCTTGAGGAAAGAACAGTACTTTGGTCTCTTGAGCAAATCAGCATAATTTAAATTATTTTTACATTTTTTCCTAAAGCATTCTTGAAATTCAAAAGCCTGGTTGTTGAAACTAGACTATATTACATATACATTTATCTAGCTCCTCTTTGCAGGCCTTTCTTCTTGGCAGGGTTGGTATTGAGGGACATTTCCCATATAGTTGATTAGCGCTGTATTTTCTCTATTAGGCTGGTACAACATAAAGGAAATTTCCTAAAGAGTCCAGTAAAAATTTTGCTGAGGAAGTAACACTGTTGTTCACTTATGAACTTTCTATTCAATTTTAGAAAATAAAATGAATTCTACATACTTTTCCATCTAATCAAAAAAACCTCAAGACCTGGGTTTCTCACTTCCACTCTCACCTTGGATCACAAGTAACTTGCCCACAGGTGTCTCAGTTTGTGATGAGGCACACATCTGCAAGTGGTCTTTCCATCTCATCTGCTCCTCCTAGAAAACAGAGGTCCTATGATAAATTTCTAATACTAAGCCTAAAATCGTAGCTGGAAATCTACAGACACACCAGAAAGCAGGTTCTTTGCTACAATGCTGTGACTAGAAAGAGATAGTAGCAGCAGAATGAAATTTCAAGTGAGGTACTGTAGGCAAGTACGAATATTAGCACAGAATTCCTGTCATTCTTGATAAATATTAGCATGTCTGATTGACTGCATACTTTAAACACAAGCCTCTATATTAAGCACAAAATTCTAGTGGAAGCTAGCCATTTTCACCTGAAGAAGATTTAAACTGAGCTCTTGGTCCTAGACATTTCTTTTTGACAAGGCTATGACAGTTTTGTTGCAAAGCTGTGAGAGCAAATGTCAAGTGTCTATAGTCTAAATTTCACAATATCATTGCACAATTTCCCAAGGTGTATTATACATGTAATAGTAAAATCATGGAACTTGAATTTGTAAATAAGAAATAGATCACACTCACAGATTGTGTTTGTGTATGGATTTCTGACACGAAAAGATATACACGCACCTTAATTAGATGTCACAATTGTAACCTTACCCTTGCTTCTAATATGTCTAAAAAAATCCTAGAAATCTAAGACAAAGGAGAGAAGTTTTCTATGGAAATTACTATTAATTTAAACACTTCCAAGGCCAGCTCTGTTCTGCTGAATTCAGCCGGAACATTATACCATAACTATCTCTCATCTTGACCAATAACTCAAAATTTGATATACATAATTTATAAATAGTTGACAAATAGATAATGATGCTCTTGGAATTGATTTTTTTTGTATGAGGCACCAACTTATTTTCCTGATAACTATAGTAATTAAAAACGGATAAGATTAAGAGACATTTACTCCAGACTTAATTTTCTGCTTTTGGTCCTTCAGCTGCATTCATGAATTACCTTCATTTCACAGCCTTAATGCCTTGGATCTATGTGTGGAGAGCAGTAAATAGTTTCCTAGACAACAGAAAATCAGTGGAGTCTGTTGATGTCCAAATTCAGGGCTCTGAGCAAAAATGCAGCCCAGAAAATCCTAGATGATCTGTGCTCACATTTCAGTTTCACTCTTTCTAAGTAGAGATGGCTACAGAGATTCTGGGTTGTGCCCGTTCCTGTTTCTGCTTTTTTTTTCAGAGGTAAAACAGAGGGTCCATGATACAGGACAAATGACAGAGAAGAACTTCTTCCATGAGCAAATCTTGATGTGATCATTTTCAGTCATTCTTCATCCAGCATTTGAAACAAATTCCATCCTCCCAAATTGAAGGCCCCTTTCCCACTTAAATTGACAGATTTTGGATATTATGGATGCACAAACTTATCAGGTGTCTTACCTTCAAATTTACTCTATTGTTTATCTCACTTATTTTTAATGCTGATTTTTCATTCACCTGAAATGCACAAAATCCAGATATTTGAAAAGACAGGAAAAGGGAAGAAGGATGGCATTCATAGCTAAATACACTAACCAATGTGATAATATTTAAAAGCTCATTTGCACAGAGACTTCCAAAAGCATAATTTCTCTGGAAGATGGCAGCACAAGTGCCAAAACAAATGGAGAGAAAAAGTCAGTAGTGTTTTCCATTCCTAAGCTTCTTCCACAGCTTTGTGCGGCTTTTTATCCACTTCTGTATTTTCAGAAGTCAGTTTCTACTCCTCCACTTTATCGTATCTGTCTCCACTGTGAGCTTATCAGCTGATCCCACAAGAGGTGTTTTTCCAGAACTGTCTAAATCTCCACAATTCCTCAGATTCTGACACCAAGTCCATTTGCACATATTATAAAAGCATCTAGCGGCTTTTAGTGTGCTTTCTAGCTGCATGCTAGCAAGACACAAAACACAAGCAGCTTTTAAATTTGCCACATGGCTTCTCACTTTCCCTCTCTTGTTCCTTTTTCTTGTCTCGCAGTAAACTTTGATTCAGCAAAGCACCAAAATTTACCATGGACTTTAAGATGTAGTTGTAATCCTCACCCAAGTGGCTCCTCCCCACCATGAAGACAAGTGTGCATGAGCACACAGCAAAATGCGTTTTGCTGAACTGGGACCTTGCACTGTAAGTCTTCCAGGGAGGCACCACTCTTTCCATGCACTTGCAAAGTACTTGGCACCAAGACTTAAGACTGTATGGACACTTGAAGGTGCTCCTCAGTGAACAACAGTCACAGTGGTGGCAGCTACCAAATTTCATCATTTGGCAGCCACCTAGAACTAAGTGAGAATCCAATGATGTCTTTACACATCAAAGAGATTTGCTGGGAAGTCATAAAGACTGATATGACACATTTAAATATATATTGCTATATGATAGAGAGAAGGTCTCCTGAAGCCTACCATGTTCCCAGCACCAGAGGTGCTATAGTCCCAGCTCATTCCAAGCATCTGGAACTTCATGTCTAGGGAATAAGAGACACTGCAACCTGGATTATTGGATTCAAAAATTTGCCTCCAAAGAAAGGCAAGGGTCACATTTTCAAGGTGAACACCACCTTGTCAATTGCTTGAAAATACCTAGATGCGCTACCAAGAGCCCAGTGTTCTATAGAGAAGGATAGATGAGTCCAGTAGAGATGGTGGGTTTAAACTACTAATTGACAGATCCCTTATCATTGTGACCTTCTGCAGAGATGACATAAGTATGTAAAACTGAGACGGTCGCAGCAGCTAGCTAGCTGTCAGTAAGATTTGCCTAATGAGACAAGAGTTCTTGAATTATCTGTGTCAATGTACCCCTCTTAGTTCCCACTAAGCTAATGGATTTGTGTGTGCTTTCCATTGTGAGCAAAAGCTGAGGTTTGTTTTTTAAGACTGTCATTACACATTTTTGAGGCAGCATGGTCCACATGTTTCCCATCCTAGGTACAAATACATAGATGGTACCAGATGTTGTCCATTGGACAGAAAGGAGCTAAGCTCCAAGTTGACAGCTGGAGGAGCTGATGAGGTCATCAATACAGTTTAGAGATGGAAAGAGTTCAGTGGAAAAAACATGTCACTTTTTCTTTTTCTCTTGTTTGAAGTCACTGAGCTTCAGGGTTCAGGGGAATTGTTGCTTTGACTTTATTCTTCCGTAGACGGGTGGCTGCCTGCCAGTGGCAGCTGCATATAGGATCATTTGCATTGCATGAGGAGTCTCTTGTTTAAAGGGAAGCTCTTCCTTCCCTTAGATCATCTGCTTCTTTAGAGGCAGGGCCACTGTTTCACACAGATTGTATTCTTCCTTTAATCTTTTCTCTCTGCTTTCTCTGTAGTCGTTAACAAGTATCCAAAGCCAGGTTTAGCAGACTCATCTGGGATAGCTGAAAAAGGCAGTCAATGGACAAAGAGGGAATTATTTGATATTCCTGTGGTTACATACTTCTATGAGAGGATTTTTGCAGTGGACATATGCTCTCTTACATCACCATGTTACAAGCAGGAGTCTAAGAAACTGTTGTTTGCTGCACACAGAATGGATATTTAACCTGTCTCGGGAACAGTGTTCTGTGTTTGCACCTCATGTAGACAGTGGGGTACCCCTCCCAGAGCCCCACATCAAACAACTGAGTGCCTTTCATCTCCAGGAGCAATGCAACTCATTTCTTTTGCACCTGACAAATCAGGGACAATCAACTATTTTAATGGGTTTTGTGGGGGAATTAAAGAGTGAGGGAGAGAGAAAAAAGTTCCCCTAGAATGATATTATAAAAGCTGTGACTAACATATTAGCAATTTGGCTTCATACCCTGCACACGGGAGAGTACCTAAAAGTAAAATAAGATTAAGTGACTGTGATATAGCTCAGGCGCTCAAGTCCAAACTTGCTGGATGGTTGCCTTTTCAGATCTAAGGCATACACTGTAAACACTCCTTTCCATATTTAGGATATAAGTTGTCTTTTTACCTTCTTTTGTTTCCTCCATCTCCTCTTAGCTCCCTCCCAGAACTTTCAGTACACAAGAGTAGGTGCTTTCCTGTTGTCTTATACAGGTTTAAGATTTGCTGTGCATTGCCTCTCTGGTTAAAGACAGACAGCAAGACCCAGCCACAAGTAAGGGCTGTCTCTGAATTCCAGTCTGTAGAGTAATTTTGCCTTCAAAAGGTAAGAATCTTATAAACTATAATAAAAACCACAAGTGGTCAGACCTAATTAAAGTGGCAATAGCATTTTAATACATGCCATCTCATAAAGGAGAGCAGACATGGTTTTAATAAGATCTTTCTTAATGTAATCAGCTAAGCTGATGAGAAAAAAAAAGTGGAGAAGTAGACTCTTTAAAAGCCTTCTTAACTTCCCCTCTGTTTTGAAACTCTTTTGCACCCTCCCAAAAGAAAGGAAGAAAAACAAACAAGGAGAACAAGCATGAGAACATGCTAGACAGTTTGTGAGTTCACTGTGTCTTTGCTAGATATACACACATCAGGGACTGACTACAAAGGGGAAAGGGAAAAAAAAAGCACAAAACCCCCCAAAACAGCAAGAGGAAGCATGTCCAGGCACCTAATCTTTGGGAACCTAGCCAGATTTCATTTATAGCCAGCCGAGTCAGATTTGCCAGCTGAAACTCTCTCCCTCTCTGTGTCTGTAAACGGGTGCAGACATGGTGAGTCAGGAAGTCACAGTGAATTACTGTGGAATACCAGGAAGAACAAAGTGCTGTTAGCAATGGTTGCAACCCAAACACTATCAAAGATCTACTTTTTGATTGTGATTTGTTCTAAAAGCAATTCAAGCAATTCCTGAGTATCAGAGACAGAAAGATGGGTCTGATTATTGCTTGTTTTGTAGGTGGTTTTTGTTTTTGTTAACAGAGGGTCTGTTAAACCCCTGGTGCATAGTAACTATAGATTCCACTTGGTTCATTCCCTTTGAAGTCAGTTTGCTTTTGTTCTTTACCTAGCTTGACACAATTTTCTACAAGCTAATTTGTATGCAGCCCTTATCAGAACCTGCCACCCAGAATTCTGTATGTGAATTTACCATCAGGGAGAATGACTTTTCTGTAGGGACAGAGAAGGATTTTGTGGTGGGAAAGTTGGGGATAGAACAAATACAAATATAGAAAAGAAGAAGGAAGGAAGGAATTTGGAAGGAATTCGGAAGGAAGGAATTCAGAAGGAATTCGGAAGGAATTCAGAAGGAAGGAAGGAATTCGGAAGGAAGGAATTCGGAAGGAAGGAATTCGGAAGGAATTCGGAAGGAAGGAATTCGGAAGGAAGGAAGGAATTCAGAAGGAATTCAGAAGGAAGGAAGGAATTCGGAAGGAAGGAATTCGGAAGGAAGGAAGGAATTCGGAAGGAAGGAATTCGGAAGGAATTCGGAAGGAAGGAAGGAATTCGGAAGGAAGGAATTCGGAAGGAAGGAATTCGGAAGGAAGGAAGGAAGGAATTCGGAAGGAAGGAATTCGGAAGGAAGGAATTCGGAAGGAAGGAATTCGGAAGGAATTCGGAAGGAATTCGGAAGGAAGGAAGGAATCCGGAAGGAAGGAATTCGGAAGGAAGGAAGGAATTCGGAAGGAATTCGGAAGGAATTCGGAAGGAAGGAAGGAATTCGGAAGGAAGGAATTCGGAAGGAAGGAATTCGGAAGGAATCCAGAAGGAAGGAATTCGGAAGGAAGGAAGGAATTCGGAAGGAATTCGGAAGGAAGGAAGGAAGGAATTCGGAAGGAAGGAAGGAATTCGGAAGGAAGGAATTCGGAAGGAATTCGGAAGGAAGGAATTCGGAAGGAATTCGGAAGGAATTCGGAAGGAAGGAATTCGGAAGGAAGGAAGGAAGGAATTCGGAAGGAAGGAAGGAAGGAATTCGGAAGGAAGGAAGGAATTCGGAAGGAAGGAATTCGGAAGGAAGGAAGGAAGGAATTCGGAAGGAAGGAAGGAAGGAAGGAAGGAAGGAAGGAAGGAAGGAAGGAAGGAAGGAAGGAAGGAAGGAAGGAAGGAAGGAAGGAAGGAATTCGGAAGGAAGGAATTCGGAAGGAAGGAATTCGGAAGGAATTCGGAAGGAATTCAGAAGGAAGGAATTCGGAAGGAAGGAAGGAAGGCATTCGGAAGGAAGGAAGGAATTCGGAAGGAAGGAATTCAGAAGGAAGGAATTCGGAAGGAATTCGGAAGGAATTCGGAAGGAAGGAATTCGGAAGGAATTCGCAAGGAATTCGGAAGGAAGGAATTCGGAAGGAAGGAAAGAATTCGGAAGGAAGGAAGGAAGGAATTCGGAAGGAAGGAAGGGAAGGAAGGAAGGAAAGAAGGAAGGAAGGAAGGAAGGAAGGAAGGAAGGAAGGAAGGAAGGAAGGAAGGAAGGAAGGAAGGAAGGAAGGAAGGAAGGAAGGAAGGAAGGAAGGAAGGAAGGAAGGAAGGAAGGAAGGAAGGAAGGAAGGAAGGAAGGAAGGAAGGAAGGAAGGAAGGAAGGAAGGAAGGAAGGAAGGAAGGAAAGAAGGAATTCGGAAGGAAGGAAGGAATTCGGAAGGAATTCGGAAGGAATTCGGAAGGAAAGAAGGAATTCGGAAGGAAGGAAGGAATTCGGAAGGAATTCGGAAGGAAGGAAGGAATTCGGAAGGAAGGAATTCGGAAGGAAGGAATTCGGAGTTCGGAATTCGGAAGGAAGGAAGGAATTCGGAAGGAAGGAATTCGGAAGGAAGGAAGGAATTCGGAAGGAAGGAAGGAAGGAATTCGGAAGGAAGGAAGGAATTCGGAAGGAAGGAATTCGGAAGGAAGGAATTCGGAATTCGGAAGGAATTCGGAAGGAAGGAAGGAATTCGGAAGGAATTCGGAAGGAAGGAAGGAAGGAATTCGGAAGGAAGGAAGGAAGGAATTCAGAATTCGGAATTCGGAATTCGGAAGGAAGGAATTCGGAAGGAAGGAAGGAATTTGGAAGGAAGGAATTCGGAAGGAAGGAAGGAAGGAAGGAATTCGGAAGGAAGGAAGGAAGGAATTCGGAAGGAAGGAATTCGGAAGGAAGGAATTCGGAAGGAAGGAATTCGGAAGGAATTCGGAAGGAATTCGGAAGGAATTCGGAAGGAAGGAAGGAATTCGGAAGGAAGGAAGGAAGGAATTCGGAAGGAAGGAATTCGGAAGGAAGGAAGGAATTCGGAAGGAATTCGGAAGGAATTCGGAAGGAATTCGGAAGGAATTCGGAAGGAAGGAAGGAATTCGGAAGGAATTCGGAAGGAATTCGGAAGGAATTCGGAAGGAATTCGGAAGGAAGGAATTCGGAAGGAAGGAATTCGGAAGGAAGGAAGGAAGGAAGGAAGGAATTCGGAAGGAAGGAAGGAAGGAATTCGGAAGGAAGGAAGGAATTCGGAAGGAAGGAATTCGGAAGGAAGGAAGGAATTCGGAAGGAAGGAATTCAGAAGGAAGGAAGGAAGGAATTCGGAAGGAAGTAATTCGGAAGGAAGGAATTTGGAAGGAAGGAATTCGGAAGGAAGGAAGGAAGGAAGGAATTCGGAAGGAAGGAAGGAAGGAATTCGGAAGGAAGGAATTCGGAAGGAAGGAATTCGGAAGGAATTCGGAAGGAATTCGGAAGGAATTCGGAAGGAAGGAAGGAATTCGGAAGGAAGGAAGGAAGGAATTCGGAAGGAAGGAATTCGGAAGGAAGGAATTCGGAAGGAAGGAAGGAATTCGGAAGGAAGGAAGGAAGGAATTCGGAAGGAAGGAATTCGGAAGGAAGGAAGGAAGGAAGGAATTCGGAAGGAATTCGGAAGGAAGGAAGGAAGGAAGGTAGGAAGGAAGGAAGGAAGGAATTCGGAAGGAATTCGGAAGGAAGGAAGGAATTCGGAAGGAAGGAATTCGGAAGGAAGGAATTCGGAAGGAAGGAAGGAAGGAATTCGGAAGGAAGGAAGGAATTCGGAAGGAAGGAATTCGGAAGGAAGGAAGGAAGGAAGGAAGGAAGGAAGGAAGGAAGGAAGGAAGGAAGGAAGGAAGGAAGGAAGGAAGGAAGGAAGGAAGGAAGGAAGGAAGGAAGGAAGGAAGGAAGGAAGGAAGGAAGGAAGGAGTTACTGCAAGCAGAAGTAACAAATATGGGAAGCTGAAAATATTTGGAGAAAGCCTGACAATAGCATACCTCTAATATGATGGCAGAGCAGAGGGAGGGATAAAGCTGCAAAGAACAGCTAAAAATCATGCTTTCTTTAAACGTCCTGCATTTTTCAAACTATTCTGCACTTCTCATGCTGTGGTATCCACCAACTGAAAACTAAAATATTCTGCAAAACCCTGAAATACTCAGAGACTCAGAAAAGCAGAACAGCAAAATTATGGGCTATGTCTAGAGAGTAGAAAAAAAAAGTGATCTAGAATCCTGTCTGCATTACAGAGTTAGCGAGACTTGTGTTCCCTCTGCTTTGCTGTCACTTTTTTCTATTAACTACCATTGACAATTTGGATTCAAAACTAATTTAGTGGGGACAGTAGAAAAATTTTTGTGTGTACTAGCTACTGCTCCTGTGTCAAGGCCACTTACGGGATTTTGCCAAAATGTTGCAAAAAATTAAACAAAATTACTTCTAGGATGAACACTGTGGATTTTGTTTTGAAATCATCTAAAAGAATCACATTTAGCCTTCAAAAGAACTTTTATGAAGAAATACTAACAACAGCCAGAGTTACAATCAGTGGAAAATATTTTGGAAGGGCTATTAAAACTCATTTAGGGCTCAAGCCAATTATTTATTATGGGCCAAAATGAGACTTAATACAGTGGCAGGGAAGGAACAGGGCAGCTTAACCACATCTGCTTGCTGTTATTTTCCACCACTGTCTTTGAATGGTCTCATCGATCTGAGACAGAGGAGTCTGGAATAGACAGACCTGAAGTCTGATCTATTCAGACAACGCCTGTGTTTTATTAGGCTTATTTTGTTTAGCAGCAGCACTGTTTCTGGCATTGCACTGTTCCCAAATACAGAGAGCCCTGACTAAGCTGAATCATCATGAGATTGAACTGATGCTGATGGGAAAGCTCAACACTCTGCAAAGCTCATCATTTCTCACGTGACAGTGCCATGAAAGCTTCTGCCCTCAGCTAGCCGATGCTCAGTATTCACATGGCCTTCTCACAGCTCCTCTGAGTAAGAAGCCTGTTTCCTGTGACTGCCCTCAAGAACAGCCCACCCCCCTTGTTGTTGGACTTTGCAGTTCATCCCTGCCAGCAGAGATGTTATACTGTTTCAGAGTTGGTTGCTGCATTTCCCTGTAAGTGTGTGAAGAATCTCCCAAGCCAAGGGTTCAAATGGTGGTAAGGTTTCTACTCTGTAATGTGACTATGCAGAGACCTTCCCCACAGCTCTCACCTTCCCCCAGAAACTCAAGCTCAACACTCAGAGACCTGCCTGTGAACAGCCCAGCTGACCATCTGGCTCTCCTCAGCCTGCATAACCCATGGCGGCTGCGCTCCACATGCAGCCACAGCTCAGGTCCAGCTTACTGAGCTTTTAATATATGTCACTGAGCTCTCAGAATCAGCCCATTGCACCTGCTGCTCATGTCTGGAAAGTAAGGCTGAAAAAGAGACTACAAACTGTGAAGCAGCTTCACTGCATCTTGAATAGCCATTGAGCCTTGACTAGCCATTTCCCGCCCAAAACCAGACCCTGACTGTAGAAGCAGTGCTTTCCAAGGACACGGTCTCCTGGTGGGCATCTTGCCCCAGAAGTTCACCCAGAAATTGGGGACCTGCTTGGAGCTAACGTCCTGGATTTCAGGATGAAGTGTGTTGTCTGAGAGGGTCAGTTTCTTTCCTCTTCTGGCGTGTTGGCTGAGGGGTTAGCCATGCCCTTCTAATACACAGACTCAAGCAGGAGGTGGTGGTGGTCCTCCTTCTGCTTGGCCTCAGTGTTGTCTGTTTAAGGTTTGGCTTCAGGCCCAGTTTTGGCTCATTTCCTTGTGCTCTAAAGAAAAGCAATAGTGGCAGAGAGACTTCCTTCAAGTCGTCATGAAAATGGCAGATGAAGATGGTGTATTCAATGGTTATGTTTACCTTTTAAAAAGATGATGCAGGAATCATAGCATCATTTAGATTTGAAAAGACCTTCCAGATGATTAGGTATAACTGCTAATGAAGCACTGCCAAGCCTGTCCAGCTGCCCAGAGGCCAGAAGTCTTCTCCGTTTTCCTTTTACTAAACAATTTCACTAAACCATGAAGTCATGAGTGCCAGGTGCCATGCTTTGTTGTGAATTTGGTGCTTCCTTCTAGCTTCACACAGTGAATTTTAATGCTATTACTGGATGGAACAATCTGTTTATCACTCATGAAAGAGAAGGTTTGCTTAATTACAGTTTCTACATGCTTCACATCTAACTGACTTGCTACTGTTATGCAGGCTAGTATATAAACATCAGCCTCATTGGTTAAAATGAAGTCTTCTGCGTAATCAGTCTCAAACTTAAACCAGACAAGAGTAACTATAAACCACTTTTTTTTTTTTTCCATTAAAGATCTGATTTTCCTCATTTCACACTTTATCTAAAAGTAGTGATTTGCTTTACAAGCTGGACTTTGCTAACTCAAGAGATTTAACTTTTAGTTTGCTTAAACTGGGATTGTCACAAGTGTCACTTGAGCCCTGAAACCTTGATAGTGTTTCAGAACTTCTCATTCAGCAATTGAGTAACAAGTATTCCTGCTAATGAACAAATTTTCTTTACCCAGATCTGCAATTTTTTAAAACAGTTTTTCCTTACTCAAATATCATTCAAAGCATTAAGGGTTCCACTGAGAACAGATTTTTTTCTGCATCCATCTTCATTTCTTTCAATTCCAGGAATCACAAGATACACATAAAAAAATTTCTTGTTAAACCCTTTTATTTGTTAGATATTGAAAAAATGAAACTAGCTAGCCTAACAAGCTCCCAATGGTGCTACTGTTGACAGTGCTTTTCAGGCCTGAGTGAGAGAAAGAATTATTTTAAAACAGAATTTGTTGTCGGGGTCAGTAGGCACTTTGGGCTGTGTTGCATGCTCAAAATCTCTCATTATACATCCTACATCTCTGTTAGCATACCAGCTAGCATACTTCTCCAGAATTCATGGGCCCCCTCTATCTACACAAATACATTTCTGAAAAGTGGCACTTTTGAGAATATTTGTGGCACTCTCTACAAAAGATACTGCAAAGTAGGAATGCTTAAGATTTACTGTGAGGAATAAGACAACTCTTGGTTCTTAATTAAAATAATTAAGAAAAACTTATTAAAAGAACAATCAGTAAAAAAAAAATTCCAAGTACAAAATAATTATAAAGCAAAAAAAACCCCCGCGTCTGCAGTGATTAGAGACCTTGTTGGCCAAACTGGCTCAAAAGTCCCAAGGCAGAGGCCTTAGAACGCTGGGGTGACTTCAGCTAGCCCAAAGTCAGAATGGTTAAATTGCCTCTTGAAAGAGGTAGAGGCCTGTGCTCCCAGCATCACGCTTCAGCAGCAGCTAATTTGAGGTGAAACCGGCACCTCTGAGCTGGTGCCCAGCAGAGTCTGGGTCCCACCCATGACCGCCCACTGTCCAGCCTCCATGGTCCTGGATGATTGGTGGTGTCTTGAGGTGAGGTAATCTCAGTCTGCCAATGGCTCGTTGTTGTCTAGGGGAAAAATTTCATCGGCTCCAAAGGCGGGAAAAGTCCTCATTAAAATTCCATGTTGCCCTGGTGCTGAGTTGCAGGCCAACAGCCAGGTTCTAAATATAGCTCTCTGTCAGTTAGAAGGTCTGCTTTTTGGCAAAGCTCAAAACTCACTTAAAACTTAAAAAGTTTAAGAACACTTGATAAAAGGTCTGAAACTGGGTTATAAATATTTCAGAGAACTCTTAACAACAGGGTAGTTAACTTGGACGCATACAGGAATTAAGACATTGTGGGGTTTTACACTTTTTAGGGACTAAAGAGGGGAACAACTTGTGGAACTTTATTAACAAGGGATTTTTAACGAGGAATTATGTGAAACACTTTTTAATCAACTAATCAGGGGAATAACTTTGGAACTTAATAACTCTCAACTGGGTTGATGGGTAATTTGAATAAGCAATAGTTAAACAATTAACAATTAAAATTTGAAACACTTAATACACAAAGGCCAACACTCCGTTTCATATATGACATGTAGCCACTGTCAGGACCTCAAAACAGGGCCTGATCTACATTGACAGGACAAAACTCTGTAAGATCAGTGCCTTGTGTTTATGTCAGGTTTTCCTCCTGTGCTGGTTTTGGCTGGGATGGTGTTAATGTTCTAGATTTGTGCTGGAGAGAGTGTTGATAACTCAAAAATGTTTTCATTATTTCTGAGCAAGTGTCAGGGCCTTTTCAGCTACTCATACCACTCCATCAGAGTGGGCTGAGGATACACAAGCAGTTGGGATCCCAGATCACATGGTGTTGTGTTCATTTTATAGAGAAGGGAAGAAGAAGGAAGCAGGCGGGTCATTTGAAGTGATGGTGTTTGTCTTCCCCAGTCACTGTTACACATGACGGAGCCCTGCTTTGCTGGGAATTGTTGGACACCTGCCTGCCCATTGAAAGTGATGATTGAATTCCTTATTTTGCTTTGCTTGCATTAGTGGCTTTTGCTTTACCTATTAAATTGTACAGAATTCATGATGTTTTTTTACTTCTATTCTTCTGGTTCTTTTCCCCGTTCTACCAGGGAGGAGTGAGCAAGTGCCTGTGTGGTGTTTAGTTGCTGTCTAGGGTTAAACCATGACACCCCCACATATGCAAACAAAATGCTGTGCGCTGACTCAGTGCAGCAGGAGAGGGCAGGGAAGTGTTTGATTGCACTTCAGGTGGTCTTTCTACCCTTATGTAAGGCTTCAAAAAGGTTGCTGATACACTGATACATGAAGCTGATGGACAGGGCATGTGGAAATATCTCTATGAGTCATCCCCATTTTCTTCAATAAAAGCCATGAAGAATCTGTAAACCATGATAAAATTACCTTTGTTGCCCACAGTATTTATTAAAAGTATTTATTAAAAGTGTTACATGGGTTAGCAAGCATAGTTCTGGAAGTGATGTTCTTGCTAAGGGGTGTTTACAGCTTCCTCTGTGACTTGACAGAACCTATCAGCTGGCCAGTTTGAATATGGACAATTCTTTAAGCCACTTAAAATTGTGATCGCCTCTGTGGTACACACTTAAGAATAGACAAACCACCCCCCCCCCCGCCCCAGCTCTCTCTCTCGTTTCCAGTGCTGGGACAGGTGGCTGTGGGCCTCATGCAGGGGCCAGCGGGCCCGGCCAGGCTCTGCTCAGGCCAGGCCGGGCCGGGCCACGGCCATCCTGGAGCCGTGGGCCTGTTCCACCCACGGAACACCCCCCCAGCCCTGCTGTGGGCAGCTGGCATAGCCCGCCAGTGCGGCCAAGATTCAGCTGAAGCTGCCCACCGATGTCCAGCAAAGATCATATGACCAACAGTGATAAGTGAAATTCCAGCTGCAAGGCCTTGGTGAGATTAACCCTTTTAGTGCTGTGAAGAGCTGAAAACCTGAGGGAGAAGAAAGAGGAGATGCTTAAAGCTGAAATTCTGTTGTAAAGCTATGATGTATCAGAGTACCCGTTGTAATTTCATGAAGGCATGGGGGGTGGAGTGTTCAGCTTATACTTGTGAGCAAAAGCATCTGTGCTCAGATAGGCAGATGCTGACACAGCTGTAATTTCATGAGAAGTTTGAACAGGGACAGATGGAAGCAATGAGGACTTTTGCTCCAAATGGGAAAGGAGAAAACCTCAGTTCCTAGAGATGCTCCCAGAGATAGTCCTAGAGATGAAGATGAGGAGGACCCTTTGCTCCCAGGGAAGAACAAGGGCCTCTGTTGTTAGAGATGAAATGCTCCCAGACATGGGTGAAGAGAACTTTTGTTTCTGAACGGCTCAACCTTAAAATTGCACCCCAGTAGCTCAAGATTGGACCCTCGAAAGCAGTTATGGGAAAAGCTGCAAGTCATGGGAAGGGATTCTCACATGATGCGAGCAGAGAACCAACCCAGGCGGCTGGCTCATTGCGATAGTTTCTCCATAGCATGAACAAGAGAGACTCCTCTTCCTAAATGGACTGAACAAGGTTATTATGGAAGTGGTAAACAGACTGAACATCTCAAGGGTTCTCTTTTTTTCCATTGTCACTTGGAGAAGGGAGAAAGGTGAGGGGAGGAGAAGAGTTCTGAAGGTGTGGTATGATTTTTTTTTTTCCTCTTTTAGGTCTGTTAATAAACTTCTTTATATTCTTTCAAGTTTGGTGCCTGCCTTTCTCCTAATTCTTATCTCACAGAAGATAAACAGTAATGAGTATTTTGGACCAAACCACTACACTAAATTGGTGTTTCTGCCCGGTTACAAACCGAACCCGCTACAATGGCTTACATAAACAAGATCATGCACTGTCCAGTATTTTAGGAAATCAGCTGGAGTTTCCTCATGTTGGCAGGTCAAGGCTCAAGTGTTGTTTTGAGAGTTATTTCAAGATACTGCCTCTGTGTGTGCTATGCCTCCACCTCTTCTATTTCTGGCCACTACAAGTATCTGCAATAAAATGCAATGACTAATGCATAACAATATTCATTCAGTCTCTCCCTGTTTTGAACTTTTTGGTATAAGACAACAGTTTCCCCATTGTATTTGGCATGTGAAGCTGTTTCATGAAGTTACCCTTATTTATACAGAGCTTTAAATTACAGCCTATTTGCAAGAGTTTTGTTTCATATATTTAAACATGTTTTTGAGACTGGACCTGCAGACCATTTGACCATACAACATACATTACAGCGCAAACAAAACAGCTCTTGATACCACACACAGAAAGTGTGTTACATAGCTGAATTCAGCAGAATGGACTGTCTTGGTGGTGAGTCCAGCCACTTGCTACATGCACCAGACCTGAAAGGGTGGTCCTGCGGCAGCACATGCCCTGACAAGATGAGTTCAGGTGGAAGACTGAAAGGATATTCCTGAATTTGTCTGCAGCTTCTTCACCTGGCTCATCAGCAGAGATGTATCATCACTCAACTGATTTGCACATAGGCTCCTAGCATTTGCAAGCCCATGCTGAACAGTGCAGCCTGGGATATACCACAGACCCACTACTGTAGCACAGGCTTAGCAGCAACGATGGCAGTTGTGCTCATTGTGAAAGCTGTCCTTTGTTCTTCCTCCTGCCCTAGCAGCATTGTCGCAGAGATACATTTGCAGGTAAATCCGATTTCAGTAAACTAGATCAGGGAAGGTATGGTTTGCAATACAACCTTAACCAAAATATTTCTTGATTTCAAATCCAGTGCAGGTGCCTTGTTGCACTGGTAGAACTTAAAGGGGCAGTCACTAAAAGGAGGGAGGAAATATTTATGTTGATATCACCCCTTTCTGTGATCAAACAATTGTGCTCTTGCACTGGGAAACCTGCAGATGTCCAGTAATGTGGAGGGTACCCGGTGTTTGGGCAGGTCCTGAACACAGCCATAGTATTTGGAGAACTTTGCTGCTTAGAGATGGCTGGGCAGAAAACTACGAAAGGTCAAAGCTGGAAGAAATTGTGTCTTGGAATCAATTCAGCTTGTTTATATAGACCTTCCAAATGCATACCTGATGTACTCTTTCAGAGACCACTGCTACTATCAAGCATTTGATGACAATAAAGTTGTGAAAGATTGTCAGGAACATTATTTAATCTCCTTCATATTTTATTCCTCTATACCCAGGCTAAAGCTAGAGGTAGCTCACAGCAGTAGCTGATGGATTATCTGACAAATTGTTCAAGAAATTTGGAAGGGATTTATTAGTCCAAAGCCAGTGTACACTAGAACTAGACAAACGATCCAATATTCCTATTCCATTCTAGAAGCCAATGAGTTTGTTATGGAGGAGAGCCGAGAACTATTCTGAACAGTGCCAAATATTTTCCAGAGTCAGAAACTACTGAGAAGAAAGCTCCTTTTTACTGCCAAATGCCTGAGGCCAAAAGGGAACATGGATAAATTTCCCTGTGAGAAAAGCTCAATCCAGCAGATGTGGAGGAGAGACATTTGGGCCAGAGGGGCCAGGTGGGTAAATGATGCCATGTAGAACGGTAATACCTGCTTCTTTAGGCAAAATATTTTAAGAAACTACAAGAAAAGAAAGAGTGTAACTCCTAATGGCGACCTCATTAGCCAGCACTCAGGGAGAAGGGTGAGGAAAAAAGAATTGCTGGAAAGAGAGAGTTCCTCCAAACTTCAGGTGGCACAAGGAGGACATAAATGATCCATTTGTTAGATTCCAACACACATCAGAACTGTTTATCAGCAGTTGTGAGGGGATTACACAATAAAACTTTCACAGGCTTCCCCCTTGGTGGTCTCTCTGCAGAAGTTAAGATCTCAGAAGAAGTAATTCAAAGACAGCCTGCTTTTTTCACCACCAGCATGGTTCCCAAGCACTCCTTACAACCACTTTTGGCCACCTCAGCCTGCCCTCCCCTGAAGTTTGGATTCATTACTGCAGCCCACCATGCATCTTGATGCCTATTAACTTGAGCTGGTGTCAGACCATATGTTTGGAAATGCCAGTGTTGCCCCCTCTTTCCAGAGGCACTGACAATGCAGTGTTTCTGTGTCTTTCACCCTAGCAATCACCCTTTCCTCAGTGTTCTTCCTTCCAGCTGGCCACAGCATTATAGCCCCAGCACGCCAGCTTCATGCATGCCCCTAAAGTGCATGGTCACCTGGTGACCCAGCCAAAGGCTGTCTATCACAGATTACCTGCATGAGACTGCTCAGTAAAATGCTTTGGCTTTTTAATAAAAATACCTGAATTAGATGTTGCATTATAAATTTAATAATTCATTCTCTTAGAAAGGGAAATGCTTTGTACACAGATGGTCCATCTGATGTTACAAAGAAGTGAAGTTATAGATGATTATGGGTGTGTCAGACCACCAGATTAGTCATGGCTCCTTCTAGTGAGAATTGGCATTTGTCCTCTTGATAACTAACTAACATTCATGACAACAGAAAGATAATTACAAGTCAAAGTAATTACACTGTGCAGGTAAAATATATCTGAATAAAAGCTTTGTCGATAAGGTGAGAGCAGTAAGAACAATTTAGCCATCAATAATTTTGTGGTTGTATCCCCTAAAGATGACTAGTTACAAGACAAGGTAGCAGCCCCCTACGTAAGGCAGTCATAGACCTGCATGACAACCATTAATGGGGACCAGATGTTTAAACACAGAGGCATGACCTTGCAAGACTTTTGGAAACATCTAGGCAACCTATATGAAGAAGTTATTCACTTGGACAATAGGGAAAGATGTACTTAGGCACCCTAGTCTAGCGCATAGTAATTATTTAAGTCATATATACAGTAGTGTGCTGTTCTGACCTTCTCAGACATCTCTTGGAGAAGGTCACTGTTTCATGAAATATAATGAGTTTTAGAATTAGATCCAGTTGCACTTTACTCATGCCCTGACTTTAAAGGTTCTTAGATCAGCCTGGCAGGAGGTCCTGAAGAGAACATTTTTACTTGTCTGTGCCAAGTCTCCTCTAGTGGTAGCTGCAGACCAAAAGTGCTGCACAAAACTAGAAAGGTACTATTTCCAAGTATTTCTTTTGAAGCAGGTTTTCACAATACTGTATTGCTTTGTCAGCTTTGAAGAATAAGAGAATTCTTTGAGTATAAAAGGCTGACAGCCAAAAGCATCTGCAACAAATAATGATGCTAGAAGTTGTTTTCTTTGAAGAACAAACAGAATCAATAGGAATTTAGCACTAAGTGGGAACTTCCAGCAAACAGAGCAAAAAGAGCCAAGAAAGCATACATTTTCTCTCCAGAAACGACATTGGGGAAAAAAAAGGAAAAAGAAAAACAGAAACAGATCTAACTCATAGTGAGAGAAATGAGACCTTTTGCTTTACGGTGGCTGTTATTGGCACTCCTCACTGCACAGGCAGAATAGCAGCAGTTGATCTTTCATGAACAAGACTTAGCACTGCCGAGATGCATAAAGAAAACACAAGCCTTGCTCTTTCATAGTGCAAGTAGAGATATTGCCCATTAAGTGTTCTTGTAGTCACTCATTCAGAAAACAATTTACTGGGATAGACAAACTGTGTCCTGAATTGTTCTGGGCAACCTGTAAACTGGAGCTGTTTAGCTTCAGAAGCCTGGGCTGAACTTTTTCCTGTAACATTTTATTTTGAATACAGATATGATCAAAGAATCATAGAACGGTCTGGGTTGGAATGGACCTTTCTTAAAAATTATCTAGTTCCAAAGTCCCTGCTCCATCCCTCTAATCATCTTGTTGGACCTCCTCCATACTCTCTCCAACAGGTCCTTGTCCTTCCTGTGCTTGGGACCCCAGAGCTGGATGCAGCACTGCAGGTGGGGTCTCACCAGAGCAGAGAAGAGGAGCAGAATCCCCTGCCTTGCTCTTCTGCCCATGCTGCCCAGGACACATTTGGCTTTCTGGGCTGGGAGTGCTCATTGCTGGGTCATGTCCAGCCTCTCCTCCACCAGCAACCCCAAGTCCTTCTGGGCAGGTGTGCTCTCCATCTGTTCATCCTCCAGCCTGTGTTGGCACCAGGGATTGCCCCCCACAAGATTCCCATGGACCCACTTCTTGTCCAAGTTCCTCAGCATGGCATCCTGTCCTTCAGGTGTGTCAGCTGCACAATTCATCTTGGTGTTATCTGCAAACTTGCTGAGGATGCTCTTGATCCTTTTGTCTATGTCATCAATGAAGATATTGAACAACATTGGTCCCACTATGGACCCCTGAGGGACATCATTCATTAGTGACATCCATCAGGACTCTGAGCTATTAATCACTACCCTCTGGCTGTCACTATCAAATCAATTCCTCATCCACCTAACAGTTCACCCATCAAATCCATCTCTCTCCAATTTAGAAAGAAGGATGCTGGGGGGGGAGGGGGGTCTGTATCAAGGACTTTACATAAGTCTAGATAAATGGCACCTGTAGCCCTTCCCTTGTCCAGTGATGTAGTTTCTCCAACAAAGGCCACTAAACTGATCAGGCAGGACCTGCCCTTGCTGCAGCTCTGCTGGTTGTCTTGAATCACCTCCCTGTCCTCCATGTGCCTTAGCACAGCTTCTAGGAGGATCTGTTCCAGGATCTTCCCAGGCACAGAGGGGAGGCTGACAGGTGAGTAGTTCCCAAGGTCCTCCTTTCTAAACTTTGTAAAGAACATTGTACCATGTTGTCCTTTTTCCAGTCCCCTGGGACTTCACCTGACTGCCGTGACTTTTCAGGTATCATGGAGAGTGGTTTGGCAACTACATCAGTGAAATTGCTCAGGACTCTGGAATGTATCTCATCAGGTTCCATGGACTTACATACATTCAGGTTCCTCAGATGGTTACAGACGTGATCTTTACTTACAGTGGAAGACACTTTGCTCCCTCAGTCCTCATCCTGCTGTCCATCTACTTGAGAGGTGGGAGAAGAAAGGTTGCCATTGAGGACTGAGGCAAAAACATTTTTGATTGCTTCAGTCTTTTCCTCATTCATTGTTACCAGGTTTTCAGCATTGTTTATCATTGTTTACACCTTCTTTGTCTTTCTGGTTAATGTACTTGTAGAAGCCTCACTTTAGCCTTCCTTATCCCATCTGTACACAACCACACTGAAAAATACCTTTAAAAAAATCACAAAACCTTAAGTATGTACACTAAAAGGGATTTTTTAAAGGCAAAATGGTAGGGTCTCATGTGTATTTTACTTATTGCCTTATCTTACCTCCATTTTCTGAAGAGCCAACAGAGATGCCACAACCAAGGCAAACTGTCTTCCTTCCCTATCTCCTGTTTGGAAACCCTTCCTCTCATTGGTTCTTTAGTGCTGGCTCAAGGGGGCAGGAGAAGAGCAGAATAAAAAGAACCTGAAAAAGAGTCAACAGATGGCCCTGGAGAGCAGTGGAGATGGAAAAAAAATTCCTCTGACTCACAGTAAGGCAGTTTGAGCAAGGTTAGGGAGTGAGGAAACATGACAAGCCAAGAAAGAAGCAGCTGCAGCAAGGGGAGGAGTAAGCATGCACTCAGTAGTCTTCTGTTTCCTACCAAACAGAAAGGCTGGGCAGCTATTTCCCTCTCCTTCACCTGTCTCTACCCCTGCCCCTTTCACTTATTTCATGTCTCTTCAATCCATATTTAATCTCCTGGTTCCATCTTTTTATACTTCCTCACAAGAGAATTTGGGCTGCTGATGTTAGAATTGCAATGTTTTTAGCTCCTTTTGATGGTTAAGGGCTAACAGAAATTGATCCTGAAAAGTACAACACAACAAAACAAACCAAACAAGACTGTTTCACATGGAAAAATATTAAGCTTCAGAAATGGAAATATTTTTTGGCCATGCTATGGTTTTTAAAAGCTTTCCTGTTGAAGACTTTCTCAATCCAAGGCAAATTTTCGAGCAGAAGCTTGAGGAATAACTTTAAGGAGTGTGATTTTATAAAGCCCTGTCTGTGGTAGGCACACTGAGCACATCTATATACTGCAAATATGACCTTAGCCTCTTAGTCTTCTCTCTTTCATTTTTTTTCCAGAAAAGTTTCATTATGAGTCTGGTTGACATTTCTGAAGAAAGGGATTTGCACTTCCCTGTGGGGTATGCCCAGCCCCTGCCCTGGAGGGATCTCTGCTGAGATAAGAGATTTTGCAGTCGCCCAGCAGGACTCCCTGGAAAGGCAACCACTTCTCAGTCACAGCGAGAAAAGACAGACCCACAATCCTTTAGGAGACACTATGCAGATCCTCTGTAACCCATTGGTCCCCATCCATCCCCTGTATCCCTATAAAAGCAAGCTCTATGGGCCCCTGTGGCTCAGAGAGGGTTCTCGTCCCTGGCTTTCCCCTTTGCCGGAGGGGACCAACAATAAAGCTGCCTCCGTGTGGAACCAGCCACACGGGCCTCTCGTCTCTCTCTGGTCTGGCTTGGCCTGGAGGCTGCCCTGCAGAACTGAGCTGAAATCACGAGCTGATAATCACTAAAGAGCTGACAGTCTCTGCAAGGGCCCTCCTGCCAGCAGCTGAGGGAAGACACCGGGCCTCAGGAAGGCGATTCCTTTCGGGACCATCTCCCCGGACCAGTCACCTCTTCCTGGGTCAGAGCCTCTGACCCCAATCACCAGCTGTTATACTTCCCTTAATAGCCCTTGATCTATTTCATCATCAAGGACACTTACAAATTCTCATCTGCAGATGTGAGTTGCCCAACAGATAGGTATGTCATAATTCACTCCTGTGAGGAAGAGAAAGAGGCCACTTACAGGGACTACTGGTCTGATCAGAAGAAAGTGCAGGCATTAGAAGTCCACTAGCTTAGACTAAAGATAGCTGGGAGGAAAACATGGCTAATTCCTTAGTCTCCAGTCCATTCTCCCCTGTTGCTCTACAAGAAGACTAAAGTCTGATTCCAGAGCAGATTGCAGATTGCCTCCTTATGTTTACCTGACTGCCTACAGTCCCATGTGGTTGCTTACTGTTAGCTGAAGCTACACCAATCTCTGGTGACCCTGCACTTAACCTTGTCCCAAAGCTGTGAAGACAAGGAGAGTTGCAATAGAAAACAGTGGCCACCAGCGCTTGATGTCAACTGATTTTGATGGAAACCGTGGAGATTTTGGAAGGAGGGCTGCATTGAGACACCGTAAGCAGCACATACAGGAGTCAATGTTTTTTGTAATCAGGCAGCATCAGTTTCTTTGTAGTTTTAAGCCCACATACTATATGGCCTATTTGGGAGACACTCCATACTATGTCTTTCCATGCTCACAGCACTAAAGCTTTGAAAATTGCAGTAGGAAACATGTCATTTTACATGGAAACAAACGCCTGAAGTCAGCTCTCTTTGCTGTTGATCCTCAGAGGGACAGATCTGCTGAGGAACTGAACTGTATTTTGAGATGACACAATCTTTAAATATTGAAAAATATGTAAGCACAATGATGTGTGCAGCCATACCATCACTTATAGACTCCAAGTGCTGTAACCTTCTCCTCTCCCAGCCACAGGTTAACTCTTGCCTACCAAACTTCATTTTTTTCCAAAAATGACCACTTTTTTTGTGCAACAGCTGAACATAATCTGGCTGAGCTTTCTGCCAGAGGGTTACGAAAACCAAAGCTGATAAAAAGATTCCATTTGAGAGACAAAGCTAAATGCCAGCACTGAGTGAGTGGACACCATTTCTGGTGGTGTGTGTTACTAGGTGGTCCATGTAAATGCAATAAATTTATAAACAGAAATTTTTTTATGAGTATCTAAAATACAGGCCTGCAAATCCTCTTGGAGATTGTATTGGGTTTGCATGGGCAGTGTTTTTGGTAGCAGGAGGGGCTACAGAGGTGGCTTCTGTGACAAGCTGCCTGAAGCTTCCCCCGTGTCCAGCAGAGCCAATCCCACACGGCTTCCAGAAGAACATGTCACTGGCTAAGGCCGGGCCAATCAGGAATGGTGGTAACACCTCTGTGACAACATATTTAAGAAGGAAAAAAAAGTGGCTGGAGAGATGTAATTGTGGCCAATGAAGAGCTGAATGAGAATATGAGAGAGGAACAACTCTGCAGACACCAAGATCAGTGCAGAAGGAGAGGAGATGGTCCAGAGCTGAGATTCCCCTGCAGACCATGGTGCAGACCATGGTGAAGCAGCTGTGCCCCTGCAGCCCATGGATGGAGGATTCAGGAATGCAAAGATCCACCTGCAGCCCACAGAGGAGCCCCACACTGGAGCAGGTGGATGCCTGAGAGGAGGCTGTGACCCCATGGGAGGTCTGTGCTGCAGCAGGCTCCTGGCAGGGACCTGCAGACCTGTGGAGAGAGGAGCCCATGCTGGAGCAGGTTTCCTGGAAGGACTCGTGACCCCATGGGGGACCTACACTGGAGCAGCCTGTCCTTGAAGGACTGCACCTCATGGAAGAGTGACCCACGCTGGAGCAGTCTGGGGAGGACTGATGCCCATGGGATGGGCTCACATTGGAGATGTTCATGGAGAACTGTCTCCCATGGGAGGGACCCTACACTGGAGAAGGGGAAGGACTCCCCTTCCTGAGCAGTGGGAGAAACAACATGTGATGAACTGACCATAACCCCCATCCCCCGTCTCCACACACTGCTGGGGGAAGAAGGTTGAGCAGGGAAGGAGGGAGGGGTGAGGAGAAGGTGTTTTCAAGGTCTGTTTTTACTTCAGAGTATTATCTTGCTCTGATTTTTTAGGAAGAAATGCAGTTAATATCCCAAAATTGAGTCTGTTTTGCCCATGACAGTACTCGGTGAGTGATCTCTCTCTGTCCTTATCTCAACTCATGAACCTTTCCCTGTATTTTATCTCCCCTGTCCAGCTAGGGAGGGGAATGATAGAGAGGGTTTGGTGGATACTGTGTTAAGGAATGCTGCACTCAACTACAAATTTTAACTTAAAGGTGGGGTTTGGGTGCCCAGTTGCGAGCTCTGTGCTTGTAGCTCTTCTGGGAGATTTAAATCTCTTTAAAAGCCTGTTGTGGACCAAAGTTTCAGCTGCATTGCCCTCCAGCTGTAGCTCAAGTCAATAGGTTCAGTAGGATAATAATATTTTGGAAAGCATGTGTTCTGTTAGAACACCTGTCTGCAAGAAACACCACAACTCAGCTTTCTCACATGAACTTGCACACATGCTCTTTTAAAATGCAATAGCCATGTTTCTCCCTTATTTTTATGACTAAGTACCTCACAACATGCAGAAATAATTTAAAATACCAAAACTGCAGGATCAATTACAAAATACACAAAATGGCTACAAGCAGCAGGAGATCAGTTTGAAAGTTTGCAGTGAAGGTACAAAAGGAGCTCTTCTGAGCCCCAGCTGCAGCCACCAGAAGCTGCAGTTGACTCTGCTTGCAGTCCAAAAGTCATAGGTGTACAGCACACCAACAGGTGGGTAAATGTGAGTGGATAGGGAGAGGGGAAAATGGTGTGAATGGTAAGTTGTGTGTCCAGAGTACACTTACTCAAATACATTTTCATTTGCATGATACACATTCAGCTAATGAATTTACGTAAGCTGTATTTTGAGAGATTTAATTAGGAAAGCATTTACTACTAAATTACTACATGAAGGACTGTGAATGGGAAGTAGGGAACCTGAAACCAAAGAGCTGATCTGAAGCAGATTTGAGAAATTTCTCTGTATGTGCAAAGATAGTAATACAGTAAGTAAAAAGGCTCTGCATTGAGATATACTTCTGTCGTTCAAATGGCTCAATTTGGCATTGCCCTTTAACTTAAGGTAAAGTTTATGTGACCCATTAAGCAAATGCACTAAAAACAAGGATTCTCTGCAGAGGCAGATTTAGGTTGAAAAGTGGAACTTTGCATAAAACCTCAGCTTCAGTGAATTGTGCATCATAAAACCCCATGAGCACAGGACGTGCTTTAGGTACACACCTACAGTCTGCAGCTATAGTTTTCCCATCCCAGAGAAAGTCCTTCCCTAACGCTACACACACAAACACACACACCCTCCACTCTCTCCCAGCACTACAGGCTCTGCGTATGAAATACAGCCACTCTCAAAAAGCCCAAGGTTTTGCTGCACCAAATGGATGATCCTCATCTGTTCAGAAGACCTACCAGATTGTCATAAACAATGGGATTGTGCCAGCCAGATGAAGACTACTCTCAGAGGGTATTTTTAGATCCAATACAATACTTTTGATCAGTCACACCCTCAGTTACCTCCCCTCCCAAAAAGCTTTTCCTTTTGGGCCATATGTTAGGAGATGTCTCAAGTTGCATCTTTCCTCCACAATGTCAAGTGATGACAGGTGAATTGTCACCCTAAGTGCTGTGTTGTATCAAAGGAGCAATTCCAAAGCTGCACTCCAAATGGCTACAGAGGAAACACCCTGGTGCTAACTAAAAACAGTATTTAGGAAAAGTAAACATTATCCAACCTTTCTCTCTTTTATCTGCCAAAACATTCATTACTTTCTTCGTTAATTTTGCTTGTTAGGCCCTCACTGTTGAACTATCACATGGTCTAATTATGGTTACAATATACATATGCAAGTCACTTCTTTTGCTAAGCAGACTGGATTGGTTTTGTTTGGTTGATTGCTTGGTTGGTTCTTGAGTCACATATCACACAAGCCACTGTGTTTTGGACAATTTTTCTTTATTGTCTGTGAAGACAAAGCTCTGTTTAATTCAGGTTTTAACATCTTCTAAACCTTTCTTAATCATATGAGGTGAAATCTTAATTACTATAGCTTACCTTTCAATTTCCCAGTGTACACACATTCTAATTATTTACAGCTCAACATCACTATCTCCATAGTATTTATATTCTTCTGAATTAAAAAAAACGTTGTTAAAGAACAGACTCTCTAATGGAATAAATGAACCTAGCTCCACTCTCTTCTGTGTATTGACATCAACTCCACCAGCAGGAATCCAGCATTCAAATGGTAAAAAATGTCACTCTTCCCTTTCCCTATTATATTCTGAAAAAGAACAAATAAATCATTCTGCAACTGTAAGAGTATCATCACAAAGACACTTATAAGACTCATGCTTACAAAACCTTTCCTTTCATTCTGCAAAACCCTCATAGTCTAGTCATTATTTATTATTAGTATTTTTTAAGAAAGACAAGTTATGCAAAAGTTCATAAAAAATCACAAAACAAAAGAGCAACAGCAACATCACTGGGGCAATAGAAATAAGCGGATTTGGACTTTCATTACAGCCTGGAGGAAAGTTTTGTATTGAATTCATTCTTTAAAAAAAGCAAAACAGAAAAAAAATCAAAAAGGAAAAGAAAAAGAAAAAGAGGGGGGCGGACAAGAAGAAAGGAAGACTGAACAAGTGAGAGTTTTGTTGATGGTGGTAGTTTAATGACTTCCCTTTTCGGTGCTCTTTGACTGCTTTCCAGCCGCTCCCCTCCTGGGCCCATTTCTGTGGCACACTGGGCTTGGCTGGGTGCCAGGGTGACAATCAATGTTTAAGCAGCCTCGTCGGCCAGAGATTATTCCTTGGGTCCCTTTGTTTTATTAGTGAGGAGGTGGGGGGCCACAGGGGTGATTTCTAAACTGAAACAGGATGTCCCGCTGGTGTCCCAGGCTGTGAAAGTCTCCATTTCACCGGCTGTACCGGTGATGCAAGATGGCTTAAGTTAATCCAGTGAGACTATGCTGCAGATTTCTTCTTTAGCTTTTTTCCTTTAAGACACAAAAACCTCAGAGGGATGCCGCCTTAACAGACAGCTCTAGGGAGGCTGTTCCTCAGGATAATAAACCAACTAGAAACTATCATGTTAAAACATGTATCTGAATATACCTATTATCCACAGACAGAGCTTTCCAAATTAACTGTGATTCAGTCTTCCAGGCAATTATACAAGATGCTTCAAGGAAATAAGTGATTGTGCAGGTATGCAAAATCACACACAAACAGTTATTAGTCAAAGAGTTCTCAAATTCAGGCTTTTAGTTTTCTAATACCTTGTATAGCAAATGACATGTCAGCAGGTTAAAAATCAGAAAATAGTAAGTTCATCAGAATTTAGTTCAGCATCTATTGTTTTTTGACAATAAAATCTCAAAAAATTGTATGGTTGTTATACATGAACAATATTTACTGAGTATATTTGTATTGTCCATGTTTTTTATTAAAGAAAGCAAAGAACAGAGCAGTGATTAGAAAATATTCTAAATACAACATTGTTAAGCTCTTACATGTCTTTACAGAAAGCTTTCTCTAATAAATAAGTAAAGTTTTTTCTGTATATCCTGCTGGTATAAAAAATATAATTCACACTACAGCCATTTTTGGCTGGTTTAGGTAAAATATGCCATCTCTCCTTATTATGAAAGGAGTTTCTTTACTGTTGTCATCAGAAATTGTTTGTAAACATAGTGACATATTTTACAGGTCACTTCTGTTCACTGAGCTACATTTTTGTATGGGTACTAAAAGCTGACAAAATTTAGAAGATTCAGCCTTTGTGGTTTTCCAGCCATTCCCCAATCCATCACCAGAAGAGAGACCACCACACCAGACAGAACTTCAACCACTTGCACAAAATTAGTCTCACTGGGTCCATAGCAAAATTGGTGTTGAGGAACAGTCTTCCTCAGACCCGAAGCAGCAGCTGGTGCCCTGCCCTGAACTATTGTGGATATATACCACAAGAGTGAATTTCATTTCCTACATAGCCCAATGGATTTCAAACAGGTTGCTACATGGAAAAGAAAAATGAATGCACAATTTATGTCCACACTTTGTGGATACAAAATGCAACAACATGGATGAATGTGGAATTACCAGAAGAAAAAAAAATCATAAAAAAGACAGGTAAAAATGACCCCTCTACCCTTACATCCTTAATAGCTTTAAAACTGAAAATTAGAATAAAGGAGAAGGTTCGTCAGCCCAGAGAGGCTGAATGGATAGACAGACTTTGGCTAATTCTGAAGCATGTTGCAAAACACAGTGTGCAGATCTTAATTTCTTGCTTGAAACCTTGGCTGCTGCTTGCAGGCAACATAAGATTAGGTATTTCCCATGTTGTCAGGGAACAGCTGCATTTCACAGCTATATTTCACAGCCACAGCTAGGTGCCTGGGCAAGACCAGTGATGTCACAGAAAACGAGGCTTCTATCAGTCATGAGTTTCTCCCATCCACTGAATGGACTCACTGCAGTTTGAAGACACTTCTCTGTCCTTGTGATACTAACTGTCCTGCATTTTCCTGCTTCAGCACTTAACACAACTGGAAACACTTTAACAGAAATAATGTTTTACCAAATATATAGATACTGTAGTTGTCATGGAGACCTTGTAAAACTGGAATGGAGAGAGGGAAGCAGCATTATCAGTACAAATTATGTGAGATGTGACCCAAGAGGCAGTGCCTGTATTACAGTGTAAATTGCCCTCAGTACTGTCTGTAATCCAGGCCAGCTCCCAAGACAGCTAAATATCATCACACCTTGTGGTAAGTGTCTCACTGAACACCTTGGTGAAGAAAAGAAAAGCAAAACACCATCAATATGAAGATCTACATGTTTGAATCACTCTGAGATTTCCTTATTGCTGGACAAGGAGAATGTGTACCTTCCAGGCAGATGCTTCAGGACCTACCTACATTCTGGGAAGAGCCCAGAATGAGGCAGCTTCCATCTTTCTCCTGGTTTCTTTGCTGTTTTATTTCCACACACCATCAGTTATGCTTTTCTGACCTTCATATTTATTTTTACTTTAAAAAGAGCACTCGAACCATTAGATGTAATGGCTATAGTCAAGTAAATAACTTGGAAACATACATATATTACCTTTTCCACTTGGGAAGTAATGAGGATTTGAGGCAGCACAGAAGACAGACACTTTCATTTCGCAGTCAGGGTGAAATATGATGTATGCACAAGCATATGCTCACATTATGCTTGCTGAGCATGAAACCATTCCTGAGGAAGGAAGAACGAAAGTTGTCAAAATTTCTCAAGAGACAGACACACAGCCGAGCATTGCAAGCAACTTTCACCTTCATTGCCATGCAATACATCTGCTATTTATTTCCAGAAATCAAATATAACAGATAGAAATTTTTTGCTTTTATAGCCATGTAAGTATGGTGATAACCACTCCACAGAGCTGTGGCTACACTCAGAGCTGAAAAGGAAACTTGTATGTGTCCATAGGTCCCCATCCAGCTTTGTTCCCTATATCCCTCTGAGGCTGCACCATTTCAACCACTAGTAGTCCTACCAGCATTGCTAAAGGTCATTATCACCCCTTCCCTTCTTTAGAGACTACTTTTCCAGTTCAAGAGTAACACATATGATCATATGAGCACAGATGCTTATATGAGCTTGAATTTTAATGGCAGTGTGAAACTGCATGCACAAAGTACCTGAGTGAGAGCACGGTGACAGTTCACACTGAATGAATGCAGCACAGATTATTCCTTTCCTTATGATCAACTTGGTTAAAGAATTATTTCAATTCCTAGATCTCAACAGCTAACGACAGAGAACTCTACTGTATAACAGAATTTCTTTGGCATTATTTTGTGATTATACACACCAGAACAAATTATGATCTATAGGTGCACAGAAGACGGTTCTGGCTACTAAAAGGGGAATAAAATTTACTGTGCACTTTAAGTTACTAAAGAAAATTTTGTGGGACTAATTGGGCTCAAAAACAGATTGTTTAGTCCTGTGTTATGATAAAGTCTTATTTTTTTTTAAGTCACTGTGATTCTGACGTGTCAGAATTTTTTACCATAAATTGTATATATATATATATATATATATATATATATATATATTTGTGCATGCCTGAAGATAACTTCATGTACATTTTTTCTGTCTAGAGCAAGATTTACAAACCTACAGAAGACATTATTACTGATCTCTGATTTAATCTCTGATGAAACCTAACCATGCCAGAAAGTAATTTGTAAAGATCTCCCCAACTCTTGGGACTCCTTTCTCTCTTGAATTTGAAAAAGCATCTGACAAGCTCCTTTTTCAGCTAGACCATACTTTTTTTTAAGCCCGTGCTCCACTGAGACAGCAGAACCAAACTACAGTAAGCATTCAGAGCTCCAAGCTCAGTTTTAGAATTACAGGTGATTCTGCAGATGCTGCAGAACTTGCGTACAGTGAAAGTAGCGGGGATTGGTTCCCCATCTCAGGTCCTGTCACAGTGTCCTGGCCTAGTGGTCCCTGCCCCCACTTCTTGATAATGTCAGACAGCTGCAGCAATAACACATTGCAGCCAGCACAGCCTGCATGCCACTGCTAGTTTTTCATGGCTTTGTAGTAGACTTTATAGGCAACACACATTCTGTGTGTGTGATGAGAGGAAGGGAAAAAGTGAAAACAAAATGTGAAGTGTTATCTTTTTTCTTTCAGGATCAGAAAGATCAGATAAGGCAACATTCAGCTTGCAAAGACATCTTTGCAAAGAGCTGTGTTGAAAGAAGTACTCTCACATCACAGGGTAGAAGGACTGCTCCTCTGTGTGGTTTTCCAAAGGTTGGAACAATCACTTTTACATTCTCACTTACTGTTCCCCACCAGAGAGCAGAGAGTCCACAGCGTCTGAAGCAGCTATTCTTCCCCCAGGCTCCCTAGAATCAAAGATAACTGGACACTGAGGGTGACAAGGCCTGCTCATGTGGGGTGGTTGTCATGTTAGCTTTCTTTTTTCTTTTTGATTCATACTCAGAACTCCTAACATTTTCCAGTGATGGAGCAGAACTCCTGGCTACCTGTTCGGTAGGCAACCACAGCATATCTTCCACCAAGCAGTCACTGTACTGTGCTGTAAAACAGTGTTGGAAACAAATGCTGCTTTGAATATTTAATATCACTGAAGATCCAATGCAGAGTATTGGTCTGCTAAAGGTGTAGAGAAGTCACAATCAAATTATCTTTTATTTTCTAGATAAAAAGCAGGGAAAAATATGCAAGCACTCAAATATTCAGCAGTTCACAGTGATTGTAACATCTTTCTTCTTCTATAAACATGCTCTTCTATTGTTAACATTTCTGTTCCCTTTCTTAGTTCATAAAACCATAGAAGAATAGAATATGCTGAGTTGGACAGGACTCGTATCATCAAAGTCCAGCTCCTGGTCCTTCAAAGAACATCCCCAAGAGTCAGACCATGCACCTGAGAGCATTGTTCAAACACTTCTGGAACTCTGTCCGGCTGGTGCTGTGACCACTGCCCTGGGGAGCCTGTTCCAGTGCCCAACCACCCCCCAGGTGAGGAAACTTTTCCTAATATCCAACCTAAACCTCCCCTGACACAACTTCAGGCCATTCCCTCAGGTTCTGTCACTGTGCACCACAGAGAAGTGATCAGTGCCTGCCCCTCTGCTTTGCCTCATGAGGAAGCTGTAACTGCAACGAGGTCTTCCCTCAGTCTCCTTCAGGCTGAACAGACCAAGTGACATAAACCAATCCTCATGCCTTCCCCTCACAGTTCTTCACCATCCTCATGGCTCTCCTTTGGACACTGTCTGATGGTTTAATACCTTTTTTACATTGTGGCATGCAACACTGCCCCCAGCACTCGAGGTGAGGCTGCCCCAGTGCAGAGCAGAGAGGGACAATCCCCTCCCTTGCCAGGCTGATGATGCTGTGCCTGATGCACCCCAGGACAGGGCTGGCCCTCTTGGCTGCCAGGGCACTGCTGACTCATGTTCAGCTTGCCAGGACCCCCAGGTCCCTTTCCATGGCACTGCTTGCCAGCATCTTGTTCCCCAGTCTGTCTGTACATCTGGGGTAAACCCATCCCAGCTGGTAATATCCCAATCATCTACAATTGAAATGTTGAGTCTATTATTTTTTTTCCATTTTTTAATTTGTTGGAGGTTTTTTTTTGTTTGTTTGGGAGGGTTTTTTAGGGGGGGTTGTTTGTTTGTTTGAGGGTTTGTTTGTTTGTTTGTTTTTATCTAAGACATGGCTCTGATTTCCCAGCAACAACATCTCAGACATGCTGTTTGACAAATCTTAGAAAGTGCCTTTTTAAAGCATTATTCCAACATGCTTCACAATATGTTTCCATTTTATTCTTTAATATACAGGTTACATTTAACTAATTCCTCGTGTCTGTACTGTGTGTGAGACTGGCACAGTGTGGGTGCTCTGCCTTTGCCACATGCAACTGCAGCAAGTCTGCTGTGAGGTAGAACCCTTGTGGCTGCAGATGAACAGAAAGGAACCCATATATTGTCAAAAATTCAAAATCACAATCTTTCAAGCATTCAGTGGCTGAATACAAAATTGATACTTCAGGATGATACTTTGTGATACATAAAAAGACAAAGACAGAGAAAAGGAATATTTGCTGGAACAATGAGTTTCTCTGTTCAAGGCAATGAAAGAGGGAAATAACAAGCCTCTGTAACTATTTTAAATGCAAAACATTTGAGGTCAGTGTTTCCAGGGTCTGTAGGTTTGGGATTTTTGTTTTGCCTTATGTTTTTTATTGTTTTTTTCTTTTACATGGTGACTCTCCTTCATTTATTTGGTTTTGGGAAGTAGTAAAGGTGGCACTGAAAAAGTCTTGGCCATGAAATCTGTATTCTGGTTCCTTTTCTGCCACTGACATTTCACATGACCTGAAGCAAATAATTCTAAATCTGCTTTTTTCTGCACCCTAGGTAGCTGGTTGCCAGTCTACTTTCACAGATAATAACTAACTTTAGGGAGTTCTCCAAAGGTTTGAAGATGTTCCTCTGTAATGCAGTAAAGACCAGCATTATGAAGTCACACTTAGCCTTCTATGAGGTGGCTATCTCAGTGGATGAGGGGCATCAGTACATCTTGTTTACTGTTGACTTTAGCAACACTTTTGACACAGTCTCTTGTAACCACTGAAGTCAGATAAATGGACTGTGAGACGTTATGACAACTGGCTTAACTGCCAGGCTTAAAGAGTTGTGTTCAGTAGCAGAAAGTCCAGCTGCAGGTCAGTCAGAAGCAGTGTGCCCCACGGGTGGATCCTAGGGCCAGTACTATTTCATTCCTTCATGAATGTCCAGAAAGACTAGACAGAGTTTGCAGGTGACACAAAACTGGGAGGTGTGGTTGCTAGAGCAGCTGGGTACCAGCTCTGGATGGGTATCAGCCATCCAGAGGTATCTGGACAAACTGGAGAAATGTGCTGGCTGAAATCTCATGAAGACTGACATAAGAAAATGCCAAGCCCTGAACCTGGAGAGAAGTTAACCCATGCACCAGCACATGCCCAGATGTTGACTGTCTGGAAGCAGCTTTTCAGAAGAAGTCCTGAAGAGTCATTGTGGACAGCATCTGACTATGATGCAGCAATGTGCTCTGAGAGCAAGGAAGGCCAACAGCCCCCTGTGCTCCATTAGGAAGCTTCCAGGAGGTAGAGGGAAGTGATCCTTACCCTCTGCTCAGCACTGCTGAGACACACCTTTGTGCTGGACGAGTTCTGCTCTCCACATTAAAAGGGTCACGTGGACATAATGGAGAAAGCACAGTAAAGGCCAAGAAAATGGTTAAGGAACCAGAGCATCTGTTGTACGAGGAGAAGCTGAGAGAGAGCTGTGGTTATAAAGTCTGGGGAAGGGCAAGCTGAGAGGCATGTGTGTAAATATCTGAAAGAAAGGTGTAAAGAAGACAGAGCCAGACTCCTCGGTGATGCCCAGTTAAAGACCACCAGACAAGGGATGCAAACTGAATTTCAGGAAATACCACCCAAACACCAGAAAACCCTTTGTTGTGATGAAGTTGGTCGTGCACTGGACCAGGCTGCCCAGTGACTTTGTGAAGTCCACCCTTGGAAATTCTCAAGTCCTGACTAGACTATGACCCAACTAATATGCTGTGGTTAAGCCTACTCTGAGCAATGTGTGATGGTCTAGATGATCTTCAGAGACCCCTTCCATCTTCAGCTGTTCTGTGATTCTGCATGTGTTGGGTATTAGCCTTGCAAGCTAGTGGCAGAGATATCCGCCGGTGGTTAGTTGGCAATAATATTTTGCAAAATTTCTAACAGAAAACTTACAGAAGCAAAAATCTTTGATGGTGTTTCTTGTTGGAATAGCTACTCTGGTCTGTGTTTTGGTGGTTGGCATTTTTCACCAGGTGATTTAAAATGGACAAAAAAGGTTTTTCATCAATGATGTAACAAAAAGAAATTGCTACACTTCAATTCAATTACATTCTTTCTATCACAGATCTGCTCATATCATGCCTGGGTCTCTTTGTTCGCCAGCTGTTGCTTCCTGAGCCTGACTCACCTGCCTGACCATGGCCCTGCCACCTTCAGCCTCCAGGGACATGGGATGATTCTTCCCCTTGGTCAGGAAAATGTCCGTGTGTTTTCTCTACTACATAGATCTTGCACAATGTAACTCTGCTTTTGAGACAACTAAGAAAGATTATGCTGAAAGGATTGTTACTATGGGTTCAGGTACACCAGCAGCACTGTAATCTCTTCCAGTATACTTCTCAGCATGATTTCAAAAAACAGTAGCTTGTTTAATGGCTCCTCAAGACAAATCTGTCTCAGCATGCCCATTCCTGACAGGTTACAGCTGAAAAGAAGTATCCCATATGGATTACAAACAGTCATCTTCCTTTTCCAGTTGGAAAGATACCTAGAAATACAGATAGTGAAGCAAAGGATTTCCAGCTGTGGCTTTCTTCTTGAACTACACTATGTCAATAGGATGTCATAGAAGAGATTAAGAAGTTGTCGTGAGCTGAGATAGTTCTTTCTTTCTTTCTTTCTTTGTGTTCTTTGTGTTAATCAGTCAAAATTTAGAGATAGCAATGCTGTGCTAAGCTATGGTCAATGAAAGTATTTGATTTGTGCCTGTGTGAGAAGCTCTAAATTCACCCTGAGAGAGGAAATGGTACCCTGTTTCTACATGGATTTTTTTATTGGTATTACATACATGGTATTGTGTTTGGCATAACCACAAAAAATAACACATTCCACATTACAATTGCCATCTTTTCAAGGAACATATGTCTATTTTCCCTGCTTTATGCAGTGAAAAAAAAAAAAAAAAGATAATATAATGCATTCTCTTTCATCATCTCATAGACCAGAACTCAGCTACGACAACCAACTTAGGCTTTCCAGACCTGTTGCATTTGTAGCTTAGGGTAGCTCCTGAGCTACAAATTTCCATACAGAAATAAAAGGCAGAGATAAATTTCTTTCATTGGCACTTTTTACAGTGACACAGGATAAGACTACTCCCTAACATGCAAAATGTAGCACTTAAAATTGGGATCAACCCTTTGATGGTTCCACTTTTAAAACAAACACAATAGATGCAATTTCATCTATGTAACATCCAAGCATATCCATCTGCTGCTGAGGCACAAGGCTGTTTCTTTTACTTAAGTAATAATTCTTGTCAGTTATTTTGAAGAGAGGGCTTAGAATATATTTTATGCTTCAGTTTACTCTGATCATAGCAAAGGTTTAATCCAAAAGGCACCTGAATTTTTACAACAGGTTGCACATATTTGCATGTGCTTCAACACTGCTCTAGAGGAGAGAACAAGAGCAATTTACCATTCCCAAGACAAAATGAAAACCCAGGTTCTCAAGGCTGTGATAACATTTTCTACTGAGATTTACCATGGCTTTTCCATCAGTTAAGGAGATAGTACATAATATAAAGGCCAAGACATCTTCTCCCCACATGAGGAGGTTGGACTGCAAAAACACTGGCAACAAAACAAAAGAAAATTCATCAGCTAAATTAACAGATGTGATGCATAAAGTCCTTTACATTTATTAGCCTACGATGTGAAGATGAGCATGTTATCAGGATTCCTTTTTCAAAAGTGGAACACTGCTGGCTAAAAGTATCAAAATGTTTAGTGTTTAAATAAGGAATCTGGGCATTTCACTGTCCGCTCCACATGAATATTCTACCATGAGAGCTGCAGTTGTTTCAGATTTCCTACTTACACCAAGTGGAATTGATGCCAGACAGCAGGTTTGCTTGTACAGCTGAGCTAAGTTTACAGCCCCTCTCACTTTTATGGACCCAGAGAGCTGACTGGCTAGTATGTTTCATCCACTTGAAATACAATCAAGGCACAGCGTGGAGAGCAAAACTGTTGCCGAAGTCAGAAATTATTACATTTTTGTAATTTTGTTCCTGTAAAGCAAATAGTGTTCCCAGTGTCCCCAGTGTTTTCAGTGTCTGCTCTCCAAAACTGTCATTCAGTTCATCATGCTTATTATGCATAAGGTCGTGAGTGTTACTGAGCGTTACTGAGTGTAATGTTTATAGCTAGGTAGATGAAGTTAATGCGATGTCTTTAATAAACTGCGGAATTTCTGCATCTACTGTTAGCACAGTAATTACAGGAGGTAAATAATGGAAAAATAATGTTTTTCTTTAACCATATGCCTACTTTTCAAGGAAGACTTGTAGTATAGGAAAAAGCATATCAAATGTAAATAAACTGTCTGGACCTTCAACATGAGTCCTAAGGAGTGTTTCAGGCATCATGAGTTTAAGTCTGACCTCTTTGATTTTTCTTCTTTTTTTTAAGAAGCAAACACCAATGGTCATTAGCCTTTCATAAAGCAACAAAGAAAACAAAAGTCATACTTCTTTTTTTTTTTTTTAAATAATATTGATATCTTTTGAACTGTAACATCCTTACTTTTAACAGACTACCCCTAGGCTGAAATTTTTCATGAAAAATACGAGCTTCTAAAAACAGCAATTATATCAAAAGATATTACAAAACATTTGCTGCTTATTAAATCCCAATTTGAACGCCATACACCAACATAGTTGTTCTGTAATAATGTAATATTTTCTTCACTGAAGTTCCGTTGAAATCCCAGAAGTTGTCCTGTGGAAGCTGTAGGAAAATCATAACTGGCATATCCAGTATGAGGAGATATCCCAAACCAGAACTCTGGTAGCTTACAGAGTGATAGCAAGAAGTCTCACAAGGCTGGATGCAGCTCATGAGCAAGTTGTACTAATCCTACCCATGTCTTCAATGGATGTGTACTATCGCCAGTTGTTAGGCATTTTAACTGGTCTGGCCTGCTAGTTTCAAAATGCCTTACCAATGTCTCCCCTTTCCCACGGCACAGGAGATGTCTGAATAAATGCTAGTAAGAGTTGCACTCTTTTGCCATTGTCTGCCACATTAGTGGGCTTTGACTCTGAAGTCATTACATGCAGCATTTGAATGCCACAAAGTCTGGGATACCGGATTTCAGCAGCTGAGCTGTGCATAGCTCCACAGAAAAGCACAGCGTATCATTTCCCTTTAAAGTATGACAGGAAATTGTATAGGCAGAACATAGATTATCTGAAAGTGGTGCTTGACAGAGAGGTCCAAATGCAGCCTTCAGTTAAGACAGATTTCCACAACTAGGATTCACTGCGTATCTCATTAACGGCAAAAGTACAGTTACACAGACTGTATATGATGAGAAACCAAGAAGTAAATAAAGTGGCATTTAATTTTGGTCTGTAGTTGAACTAAGATATTTGGTATAGTCCATTCTAAGGATTATTGCTGCATGATATCTATGTTTTCCAGATGCAAGGGAGGATGTCAAATATACTGCTGGGTTGTACTGTCAAGGGGTTAGAGGTAAAGGTTTTGATTTGGAGGATGCATGAGGGCTAGGTGGGCAGCAGAACATGACCAAGGGAAGATTGCAGAACCTCCTGCCAGGAAGAGATGTTATCCGACATCAGTAAGGGTCAAAAACATTGCAGAGTAGAGACAGTGCATGCTGGACTTAAATAGAGACCTTTAGAATATGTCTAGAGATAATAATTCTGAATTGCCATGTGGTAAAGCATAGGTTTCAGATGATTTTTGTAGGAAAATACGTTCAAAGGTAACTGAAGGTATGGTTTCTCATCTAGCCTGTCCATTTCAACATGTCGTAGGATGGTATCTGACACATTCTTTCCATGGCAGCAGCACCATGTACTACCAGTCCTACTAAAGGTGTATGGACAGATAATACCAGATAATACCTATCTGGTATTATGGACAGAAATTCACACAGTGCAGTGTATTTTGCAGGTTACTGCTGTCTTGTAACTATGATAAAGAAAGTACTGCATGGGCATTTAAGAAAATAACATGGAGTGCACTCATTCATGTGCTAATATGTCTGTATATTTTCAGCCAACAGACCCTGCACCTTAGCAGGGCACAAGTGTCAATGACGTAAGTTCACAAGTTACTTTCAAAAGAGGTAAGGTTTCAGAAAAAAACCTCCAAGAACTAAATTCACAAGGATTTAGAAATAATCAAAGGCATTTCTGAAAACCACTGAGTTTAGCACTTCTCTGTTTAATCAACAAGCTTGTGCTAGTGTTTAAAACTGGTTATATTTTTATAAGCCAGGAAAGCATTCATAAGGTCATATCATTACACCATGCCATATCTGTAATTATTAAAGCTATTGCATACTATTGCTTCTGATTTTCATCTTCTAAAACAGATTGGCACAAAACAAGTAGTAGGAAGATAGGTCAGTGCTTTGCCAGGCAGACAAAGTTTGGTGTTCTCTGTTAGATTCAGTTCAGGATTAACTGGATAAAATTTTCATCTCCATTCACCAAGGGATCAGACCTCTGTTTTAATAGCTCCTCCTGGTTCTACAAAATGGTTGACAAAGCTAGCATCCAAGACATCTCCTGAAGATAGGGCACTAAAACACAGAGAGTAATTTCTAAATATCACATGTTGTTGCCATACTGAAGAAATAAGAGAATTACACAGAAACACAGAATCAATTATCTTGAAAAAACCTCTGAGATCATCAAGTCCAACCTACAACCCAACACCACCTTGTCAACCAGACCACCATGGCACTAAATGCCACATCCAGTCTTTCCTTAAACCTCCAGGGATGGTGATTCCACCACCTCCCTGGGCAGCCCATTCCAACACCCAATCACTCTTTTCTGTGAAGAAATTTTTCCTAATATCCAACCTAAACTTGGCCTACTGCAACTTAAGATTGTATCCTCTTGTCCTAAATAAATCTAAAATAAGAATCACTTCAAACTTGTGCAATGTGTCTATCTGTACTACAGCCATAAATAATTATTTAGAAAGCCATGTGCAAAGTAGCTTACTAAATAGAGAACATAAAAAAATGGAAATCTTTAAATGACGAAAAGGTTCCATCCAAAGACCTGTAATTCTTATCCTTGAATAAAAGAAAATTATTTGTTAAACAGGCTTTTAGATGCTTTAAGGCCAGGGTATCATTATCATGCATTCCAGATCAAAGACTGAAAAAATGTGGTTTCAGATACATTTTTTAAAACCAGAGTTTAGGTACAATGCCTGCAAGGTACTTAGGATAACATCACAACAGAAACAGTTTTAATTTCTATTTATTCCTTTAGAAAAGCAATGAAACTTTAAAAAATGGGTCTTATGATAGCAGGAAAAAAAATCCCAAAACAAAAAGGCTGAAAGAATACTTCTTCTCCATTCCAAACTTTGATGTACATTTTGATTACTGCTTGATTATAACATCTGCTTGGCCTGCTGAATCCTTACTTCAGGCTTACCACAAGGTAGCACCTCAGTGAATAACTGTCTTAAGTGAAAAGGTAAACATTCTTTCAAGACTATTTTTAAAGCAATTACAGCAGCAGGCTACGGAATACTAACCTTGATTTACGGCATTCTATTCCCTAGAATGAAATTATGAACCATTCAGACTGTTCCCACATTTCAATTAACATTTATGGGTTTCCTTATTTGCAAATAGAAGAAGTCTGTCAGGGAATGGATCTATCAGAACGTGGTTAGTTCATGAGCCAAGTTTTGAAGGAACTGCTTATAGCATATAGTCTTCACATTCTGATCTGCTGGAGATACTCCACGAGGCCCAAGTCCATGACTTTGCTCCTTGTTGTCAATGCTACCTGTCTACATAATCTTCGGTGTGCTATTTTTACAGATCCATTGGCTATGTAAAGCTTGATTTTCAGAAAGGTTGAAAATTTACTACATCAACAAAAATCAAGTGTTATCTAAATTAATAAATAATGTTGAAAGATATTGCTGTAACACTGTATTACACCTTAAATAGTGGCTTCTACCTATTTAAAACTGAGGTAATGAAACCTAACCTTTGAGTGGGACAGTACTTTGTACCCCACCCAAAACTGATGGAAGGCCATGAAAATGCTGTAACTAGTTTTACTGAGCTTATGGCCAAATGCTTTGAGCCCATTATTTATAACAGAATTACCAAAAATATTCACGGGGGCTTTATTTATCACTATGCTGCTTTGGTGATCATTTTCTATGGTGATTCTAGGTGGGTTTTTCACAGGGTTTTGATTTTTTTTTGTGGGCTGGGGGTGGTAATTGCCTAGCAATTGTCTAACTATCTTGCATGCTTCTCAGTGTGCACTGACTTTACAAGGCATAATAGATTTAGATAACAGCCATTAACACTAGAAACATTTGTTTTCGACTCTGAAACAAGAACTGCTTCTGAATGTGTGGGATTTAAGATGCACAATTCACATATATTTGTCTCAATGATTCCTTGACTGTTTTAATACCAAAAAAAGTGACATCTGAAAAGGCAAATCAACTGTACATTCCTTTGGGAAAAAAACAAAACCAAACTGTGCAGATGTCTCCAATCTTCTCCTCCATTTTCATAAAATATGAGGTGGCTGAGAATGAGTCAAGGGGAATTTAAGATCTGAGTTCTCTTTTTCACTTTACAGATGTCTATTTCATCCAATTTTTTTCATTATGATCCATAGCAAAAGAGATTCCTTTGCCTTTAAAAGCAGAAGAAAAGTCAGATGTGAAGCTAGATGATGAAGACAACTAAAACCCAGTGCAGGTGCATCTAATGGGGAATATTGCCAAGATCTTTAGAACTTTAACATTTGGTTTTAGAGGAGTGAGTGCCTACCCATGCAAACTGATCATGATGGTGATCCCTTCATCAGAGATGGGGGTCCACTGGCTCTCGGACATGACACTGGCCTGTGACAGACACTTTGCATTAGCATGCTTTGTGTATTTCATTGCTCTTTACAGAGTATTTTCAACAAAGAAAGGCAGAAAAGCAGATGGCAAGTTTTTCCTGTTCATTTTACTCAGTCCATCTTGTTCACTAAATATAACAGGAAAATAAATATACTCACTTTCTCTTCATTTCCTCCTTTTTGTCTTATTCCCTGTCCCCAAATTTGCCAACAAGACATTCCTGTCTGTAGTTAGTGGTTGAGGAGAACAACTATCTTGTCTAAATTAAGCTGTGTCCTGAAGTCTGAAGTTCATAAGACAACAATTTTTTTGGTAAGAACTAGTTAATTCTTGTTTGTCAGCTGTTCTCTTTACCTTCCTCTCCAGGATTTTCAGTGGCTCCTGTGAGAAACAAGGCCCTGGACTATAAACACCTTGGCCTGACAAGGATTTCTGTATCAAATACAGTTAAAATGGGTAGTAGTATAATGATTATGGATTCCCCAAGGTCTCACATATTATAACTTCCTAGTTCCCCTTAAGCAAGAAAAGGGAGACCCTTTCACCTCACTTTATTTTTAAGAGGTTGCAGTGAAAACTAGTAACCAAGCAAAATACAATGGATTTTTAAACATATATATATATATATATGTGTATATATATATGTTTATATATATATACACACAAAAAAAACCTGTGGTGCTATCTTGCATTTAATATTGCTGGGGAGGCAACATTCAAGTAGTTATTTTTCTTATTTTAGCATTTATACACCAGAATCTCAGTGCAGGGCTGAATCTAATTAGCATAAATGCAACTATGTGGAGATCAAACCCCATGAAGATGTTTTGAAGATTGAAAAGGCTGGAAGAAAGGCTTAATTAAATACAACCACAATGTGCCATTGGTTTGGAGTGAAACATAAACAAACTGCAGGCTTCTAGATATATGATTCCATTTTAGGAAACCTAAGACGGTGAAGTCTCATTTGCTCTAAAGGGACTAGCACAGACACAGAAGACACTTGCTGGCATAGAATTACTCACGTTATTCAAACTACCTATAGCTTGTTTATAGATTACTGTATTTAGTGCTATTAACTTCAAATATGCTGATTCTCCATATCTATCTTACAGTATTAGTACAATATTCATGAAAAGATTGCTCAGTAAAAGAAAACTAGAGTAAAAAAAAGATAAGTAATCAGCTGAGATAATTTTCTCTTCTGCTCTGCATATTTATGCATCATTTGCTTAAAATGAAATTTCAGTCAACCACCACCCACCTAGTTTTCTACTGCAATTATATTTTATTTCTCTTTGAAAGGGTGGGGGGGGAGTTAATTATCAGCCATTAGTAAATTTCTACATCCTCAACAAAGCCATTGACAGAGTAGGAGAGACTTTACTTCTGCTATGAAGTTATTGCATCTCATCCAGTTTAAAACCTGGTGTCTGTATCTTTCTTCATATTTTACCCAGGCTTTAGCTTCATTTATATGTGTGGTATGGCATGGAGAAAACACAGAGCCAGCAAGGAGTGAGGGTGGGAGACTGGGAGAAGGATGGGAGTGCTCCTCAGATTGCAATGTCAGACACAGCAAAGCAAGCTCATGGGTGTCTGGAGCTACAGACCTGAGAACACCAGGGCATGGGACAGGAAGGTGACACTTGTTCTCCAAACAGCTCTTTAGATGTCTGCTGCCAGGGGATGGTTGTGGACAGCTGGAGTTTCTCTGGCACAGGCAAAGCATCTCTGCACAGACGAGAGAGCAAGCTGGAGGTCTCAATATTCAAGGACAGAGCCTTCAAAGTCTGAAAAGACAGACAGCTCTGCACTGGAAACTGAGTCCCTTAAGATTTGAGCCTCTCAAGATTTTAATCAAACTTCACAATTTTTTTTTTTTTTTTTGGTCGTAATCTGTAGCTATACCTAGAGAGTTATGATTAGCAGTTGCATTGGGAACATTGTGTGCTTGGACAATCTTCTGATTTAGGGAAAAGTGAAGACAATCCCAAGATGAATGGGCTGTCTGGGCAAGAGCCACCAGGAGTGAAATCAGCAGAACTGATCAGTAGCTGGGGTTAAGGTAATTCTGACAGTGGGTGATCACGACCATTGACTGATTGACCACCTACTCAAAATGAACCCCAAGCTCAAACAGAGACATGAATTGCACATGTGGACTAATTAGCATGAGAACTGAGAAATATAACTAGCAAATAGGGGTTTGAATAGTAACTAATACAAAAGTTATGTAATTTGTAATCAATGAATGCTGATGCCTTTGTTTAAGAAAATGTATATAAAAGGTGTGAAGTTCTGATGATTGGTGAGCCAGCCTTTTTATGGGTTACCATCTAGCTCCCTACTTTGTGCAAACTAGAATAAAAATTGAAACACCTCTCCTCAGTGTGTGAATTGGTGTTATGCACCAGATAACAAGCCTGCGTTCAGGACAACACACTCAAGTACCATTAGCAGAGTCAAGAGAGGGTGGTGGCATTTTTTTCACACAAGCCCACTCTCTGGGACACTGCAACACAGTATTTTCAGTTTTCTGTAGGCAAGCACTTTCCTTAAACAGCGTTTTGAAGAAACAGTGTGTTGAAAATAAAAGCCTTATTCATTTTATGTCCACAGCCCACTGCTGCTGAAGGAACACCACAAATGCCAGGATGACCTAAAGAGTCACACATCCTGTTCCACCTCACTATTACTCTGCTCCTTGTCAGCCTCCCTCATGGTATTTGAACCACGAGCAAGACATAATAGTAAAGACAAGAAACAAAGGAAAATGAAAGAGAATGGAATCAAAACTGGAAAACAAAGAATGCTAGAAAAAATAACTATCTTTTTAAAAAGCCAGTAAATTATTGTTTCAGAACAAAACAGAATTTTTAGTGAAAGAAATATTAGTAAATTAGAAATTTTAATAAAAAAATTTTAGTGAAAGACAAAAACCTTAAAGCTAATTAATGTTCCAAATCAGTTACAGGCTCATATTTTCACATGCATCTGAACAAGCAGTATACACATTTAGTCATGAGCTCTCACAAAGACATTTAAATATGGTTTAATTGTCCCTTTCTTTCTCCTTTTTTTTTCTTTTTAACTACTGAAATCATCTTCTTTAATTGCATGCCAAAGCCTGAGAGTGTTTAGTGGCACTTGAAAACATTGACCAAATAAGCAAACCAATTAGATTAATTGGCACCAGAGGTACTGTGTGCTTTTGGATAATACACAGATGGAAAAAAAAACCCTAACATTTACTAGTTTTAAAACTCTGTTTGCAAAGCTTTGTTTGCTTTAAGGATTATGTCCATGTATTCTGCTACTCTTGATTTTCACAGAAGAGGAATGGGATGTACACATCCTGTCACAATGTGGGTCCACAAAATACCTTCCAGACTGAAAAATACAGACTCAAAAAATATTTATTACTTCCCATTTTCAGTCACAAAACAATTCAGAAAACATGCTGTGCATGCCTCTGAAGAAAGGAGGGCAGAGGAGAGGGTCACAAAATAACCCCTCAAGTAATTAGCAGATTATTTATATTTACATTTCAGCTGTGCCACAAAGAGATAAATACTTAGGCTTACACACAGGTTCTAACTTTTCTACTCTACTTTTTAAAAAGTTCTCTACTTTTTCAATCCTTTCTTTCTTTAGTCCTCCCCTTTCCATATCATAGGAAGATCAGTAGGAATTTCTTTTTGGGATTGGCACCATATAATCTTTAAAGTTACCCAACATTTTAAGCATCACATGTCTTTTAAATTCCTATATTTCTCCTTAGAAGTTTGAACTCTGCATCCTATGCAACAGTCACAGTAGACCGTTGCAAATTCTCTAAAGACTTGTGTACTGCAGTAAGTGACTGGGTATCATGGTTGAAACAACTAGCCCAACAGCTGTTGCAGAGCTGGTGGCATACTGGAGAAGTTATGCAGCTCTTTTGACTCTGAACTGTATTTAACTGAGAAGCAATGAAAAAAAAAACTGACCGTAAATATTTTTTTTCTTATTTAAATTTATTAATAAACAAAAAGAGCTTCAGAAGTCCCCTGTGAGATAAAGGAACACTCTTGTGTTACCATAGTAAATCTAGAACTGAAAAATCAAGAGTCTGATCACGGTCAGAGGGAAGCTGACTGTAGAAGCAGGATTAGGTTCCAACAATCATTCCCTCACGGTGCTGCTGTGCATAAATCTGTGTCTCCATCAAAATTTGTAGTGAGCTGAGGATGCATCATCAGCTCAGCAGAACTGGTAACAAGACAGTAACAGAACAGCAGTTAACAAGGATAGAGTAGTTGCAGTCCTAGGTTACATTAAAAAAATATAACCTAAATTGACTACATAAATGGTCCATGACTTAGGTTCCATATGGCACCATAACGGACAGGGTCAAAAAATCCACTAACCTTCCCATGACAGCTGCTTCTTGCTGTAGCACAGGCTTGAGCACCCTGTTTGTAGTAACTGGAAGATGAGATCACTGAGCATGGACCCTGCACACTTCAAAATCCAGTCAGATCTCCTACTTTGATGAGGACTTGCTATGAGGTATGAGAACAGTCTATGGCCCGTGTGCAAAGAAAGGGGATTATTTTGATCACATGTGAGATATGCCTTCCCAGATGGGTAACAAGAGAACATGTCAGGAAAGACGAACTGATTTTCTCCATGATAAGATGGCTAACTACCCTCAGCTTTCAATCTCAGACATGAAAACGTTTACCTTGCAGACCGGTTCAATGAATGCACTTTTGCATTCACACTTCTAGCCCAAGGTCTGTGATGGTATGGCACTGTCTGGAATCAGACCTGGGCTGTCTAGCCAATGAACAATGGGCTAATGGAGACGCATTGAAAGCGTGTTTGATTCTGTTTCAATCATTTGATCTATTTGTTTTCAAAAGCACAGCACACAGATTGAATAGGTTGGTGTTGCTAACTTTCCCTGGTACAATAGTCCTTTTACAACAAATTCAGTGCAATTGCTCCTGGGCATCTCAATTTTTCTTATTTTGTTTTGGTTTTGTATATATATATATTATTTAGATGGTAAATTTCTCCATGATGTTCAGAGACCGATGGAGTGCTGTGTCTACTCACAGTGCTGTGTAAGCAATAATTCAATCTCCAAAGTATTGTAAAAGTGATTTACAGTGAGTGACAATAAGTGATTCAGTAAGTGTTTCAGTTAAGGCTGTAGGGTACATAGTAAACCTCTTGCCTGCAAAACCTGTTTCAGCTACTGTGGCTCTCTGCAGATCTGTAAAATTTCATGGTTTTAGTTACCTAAATTTGGACACAGCAAATTCACCTCAGAGTTTCAGATGCTGTAAAGAGACCACATTATTAACAATTCATTTAAGCATTAATAACCATTAATTTTTTATTAAAATACTTACTTATATGCAATCAACTTTTAATGTTTTCGGCAATAATAAGAAAATAAAACTCCAAAACCTCAAATGTTCACTAACAAAGGATAGTGAAAGAAAAGTTTATAAAAAAGCCAAACACCCCAAACCTTTATGCAAAACCAGCAGCCAAAACACTAAGTATTTTCAGGTGCATTGCCTTTCAGACTAGTTTTGCAAATCTCAGATGCAGGCTGTACAGAAAGTGTAGCAAATTGAATGAGTTCTCTGTGTACACCTCCTGTGATACAGAAAGAATAAATATTGACATACTCTGACTGAATTCTTTACTCTTGATTTTAAAGGTTTATCGAAATTCTCTGGGGACTGCTGTGGGGTTATATATTGAAAGCATAGAGACCTACTGCTGTATCTTAATTTCTTAAGCTCAGATCTCGTGATCCAATATTGTTACCGACTCAGTCAATTTACACCCAGTAGGAGGCACATGGATGTTTTTCTATACTCCCAATACTACAATACATGATTTGGGCAATTGATATCCATGACAACATGACACATATATGAAATACTTAGGCAGGTGGAGAACAAAATGGGGTAAAAGCCTCAGTGACTGGGGGACCCTTTTGAAGAGTAATGTTAATGTCATGTATACTGTGGAAAACTTTACCATGTTGTTTAGGCAAAAATTTTGAAATGGTTGTCATTCTTCCAGAAATGACAGAACTGTGAGGCATAAAATCCATAGTGCTATTCTTTCATCTCAGAACAGAGAGTGCAAGCTCAGACTTTTAAATGCTTTTGATGCTTTTAAAGCCAATACTCAATGCAAGGTATGTTAAACCAGTTAAAAAGAAATGGCTTCTCTATCATGTTTCAGCATTTGAGGTTGAAATACAAGGCAGAACAGTCTGAGTGCTATTTTTTCTTTCTGTTGCCGTGATAAGGTAAAGACAAAAAGAAAAAAAAAACGAAACTACCAGAGATAAACTGGAGGATTACCAATAGACATTAAGTAGGACATAATGAATCAGTAGCTCTGCTGAGAGTTTAACAAAGGCATCATTGTTCTGCCACAAAACAGGGGTGAAAGGTTAATCAGAGGCAAGAGCATACTAAAATTTGGGGACAGGAAAAGATATTAAACCTTCTGAAAATATCAAAAGCTCACTTTTGAACTTTTTCACCCTGCATCTTCACCTCCCCTGAAAAAAATCAAGATATCCTGATCTCATTAAATGACTGTTTAACTTTTCTCAGAAATGTATTCCATACAGCCTTCATTCTCCAAGTGAGGAAAACCTGTCATTTTTCTATATTGACTCAATTTCCTATGGTACAGGCTGCTTTTGTGTTTCAGCTTTTGAACACCAGAAAAACTTTTGGCAGTTTCACATTTAGAGCCACTGTACCAGGATTTTGAAAGACTCCATAAAACCATGTCTGATATTCCTCCACTTAAGAAATACTCTCTGAAGATTAGCCCCACAAGACATTATTGTATTGGTTTGCATTGCTCCTACTCCTTCCCTCTAGCAAATTAACATACCTTCATCCACATCAGTCCTTTGAAATTTTTTTTCTAAGTAAATTCTAACACTATTGTTAATGTCTCATGCTCTCTCACCTCGAGTTGTATATATGTCAACACCCTACATTCCTGCCTCTCTCTAGCCCAGGCTCCACCCCTAAAAATTTCTTATGGTATTCCCATTGAAAGCAATTAGCAGCACCAAAGCTCATTCCCTCCTTCCTGTTAGCAGACACAGTACCTTTCCTCTTGGCCTGTTTGCCTGCAGGCAGGACAGTTGCGAAGACAAGTGTTCTCCGTTCTTGTCACAGGTACTTGGCAAGGGCACTCCATGTGCCTCCTTTCCCTCCAGGAGACAAAGCCAGTAACTTCAAGACTGCATTATTAATTGACTTTCAGCTTTGGTGCTACAACTGTTCCTACCTTCAAAGAAAGAGTCTTCCACCTCTTTTTCTTGTATGTACCCTTTACACTGCACCAACACTGCAAATGGGTACCTTACCATTTATCTATTCTCTCTGATCAGCCTCATATTTGAACAGCATGAGTCAAATGTTTCACCAGTTTTCTAATGCTCCCTTTTCTTAAACTCTCCTTCCAACTTAGAGGAAATTAGACAATTATAACTCCTTAATTTAGAACATATTTCACTTGAGTTTTCAGTATCCAACAGTCCTTGGTCTGTTTTGAGATAAAGTGGCAACTTCATGCCTTCTAAATGGTTTATATTTTTTCTGGCTTCCACTGAATTTTAGAGGACAAGTTTGGACAAATCTTTTCAGACATTCTGTGGTCCTTCTGGATCACACTGACCACCTTCTTCTGAAGACCACCTATAGTATACATGGAAATAGACTTGAAGCTGCATCAGAGGAAGTCCAGATTGAACAACGGAAAACAGTTCTTCACCCAGAGGGTGGTTGGGCACTGGAAACTAGTTCCCTGTGGAAGTGGTTGTAGCAGCAGCCTGACAGAGTTCAAGAAGCATCTGGAAAACAACAATCATCTAGTTTAGTGTTAGGTGATCCTGCGAGGAGCAGGGAGTTGCACTTGATGGGTCCTTATGGGTCTCTTCCAACTCAAGATATATTCTGTGATTCATTACAAAGTACTTTGGTAGGAGGAACAAATGTCACATTGGGAAAAAAGAAGAGAGCATATCCATACTCTGTACTTTATGCATCTGTATTAAGCAGAGAGTACAGTTAAATTAGAAACTTAAGTTGCAGTTAAAAGAAAAAGAAAACCATACCCTGCAGGTACTGAAAGAAAAGGCGGGTATGATTCAGTTTGGTATGAAAGTAACCAAAAGTATATACCTTAAATAGCGCAAACTGGACACTTAGAATGAAAGGAAGATCACTGATTTTAGGGACAGGGAACCAGGGACAATTTTCTGTCATGTAGCATTCTCAGATTAAAACCAAATGTTATTCAGACATGAGCTGTAGCTCAGCAACACACAGTTGGGAGCAACCACACGGAGAAATTCAGCATGTATTATGGAGATGCTTGATATAAATGATCACTAATGACATCTTGGACATGAAAACTCACTCACCAGATCTCCTGGAGCCAAACAGATATTTCCGTTGGGTTTTACGAATCCTACTTATCATATCATCAGCCTGGATTTCTTCAAGTCTTTCTATAGCTTCACTCCCATTTTACATTTCACCTTTTATGGTAAAAGAAGTCACTAAAGCAAAAATTCTCTCTGTTGGGAAAACTAGCATTAAAAAAATATTGTCCAGAAGTTTTCATGTGTCATAAGTCCTTGACCTTTCGGGGAAAGTTCAAAGAAGACCACAGTCCTCTTAATCCTTTATGTTACACAGAATTTGTTGCTAAACAAACCTTACATTTGATTCATCAGTTTAAGTTTGCATATCAATGTGTAACGAGGTGTTGTTTCACTAAAAAAAGGATATTTGTTGCCTAGTTTTCTGGCATCTGTCTTGAGAGAGAATGGGGGGAAAAAACCCCACTAAAACTCAGCGAATGATTTCTCTGTTTATATATCTTCAGATAAAGAATGCATCCCCAGCTCTCCTCCAGACCCTTCGTGCTGCTCTGACAATAGGAAGAGACAGAAAACCCTTGTAACCGGTTACCTGGCACCCCATTAATGAGAGGAAATGCCCCAGACTGGATGACAATTGCTTTTCCTACTCTAAACTGCACAGCAGCCATGGGTGAGACTACATATGATCAAACTTTATGGTCTGATAACTGTCCCAGTCATAATTATCCAGATCTTATTTAGTGACCATGGATAAGCTTGTAGGATGCCCAGTGTCTTACTAACCTTGGATTTTGCTGAAAGGGTCTAGCAAGCCTTCATGTCTAGGGACAAGGCTCAAGGAAGAAAGGAGGTACTAGGTGTCAACGAGGAGTTCTAATATCTCTGGAGCAATCCTGTCCCCCATATGTGCGTAGGACCTGAAAGAACACATCAACAGGTGCTAAGCGAGCTGGCTGACATCCCAGCACAGCTATACCCTAGCAGCTTGACAGGTCATGACTACAGAAAGGCAAACGTAGTACCTATACCTTACAAACAGAAAAGAAGGGTGATCTAGTGAACTACAAGCCAGTTATCATCTCAGCTTCTGGGAAATTCATGTAGTCAATCCCCTTGGAAATTTCTTCCAGGCATACGAAGGTGGTGGTTGTGGCAAGTAACAACATCATGCATTTACCAAGAGTAAAAGGTGAGACCAGTGGATGTAATTTACCACAACCTTAGTAACCAACCAATTCTGCCGTGGTATTTCCATATTCAGGTTCAGGTACGGACATCTGGGTGGGGAGACAGCTGCATGGGTAAAAAAAGTGGTTGACTGCTTAGGTGTAAAGGCTGGTGATTAGTGGTTTGTGCTCAACCTGGAAACTGGTTAGGGGTGGCATTCCCCAAGAGTCTGTTGGGATCTCTCCTGTTTTACACCTTTATCAGAGTCTGGAGGGAGAAGATGTTGTGCATCTGCCTCAGCTTTGTATGTGACACCAAGCTGGGGTGCCTGTAGTCAAGCACTTGATGGCAAGGCTGCATGACCTAGACAAGTGGGAGGAAGGGAATGATGGTGACCCTGTGAAATTTAACAAGGGCAAATGTTGAGCTCTGCTATGGAAGGCAGAGTGCTGCAGCCCTGCAGACTGAGTCTGGGGAGCAGCTCTGAAGGAACAGCCAGGTAGCAACCTGAACAGCTGCCAGCTGTGTAGTATGTGAGAGCCATGGATCATCCCCTCTTCCCTCTGCTCAGACCACATAAGAAATAATACTTTAAATACAGGAAAAACATTGTCACACTGGTGAGAGTAGAGGGAAGGCCACCAAGATGGTGGGGCTGGAGTTCTCTCTGCAAAGAGAGCTTGTAGGACCAGGTCTGGTTCAGCTGAGGGGCGGGATGGCTTTGCGGGCACTGACAGGAGGGGATGGAGGAGACACAGTCAGGCTCTTCAGCAGTGCATGATGGGAGGATAAGAGGCAGCAGCCCAAGGTGACACATGAGAGCCTCACGCTGAAGATGAGGTGAAGCTTTTTCCTATGAGGACAGCCCTGCAGTGGAGCCAAGGCACAGGGAGGCTGGGTTGCCTCCTGGTCCAGACCCTCCAGCTGAGCTTGCTCTGGGCAGAAACTGGAACTGGAGAGCTTTCCAGGTCCCTTCCTGTTTAAAATATTGTATTATTTTGCTTTTCTGCTAACCTACACACTCTAACTCAAGCACCTACCCTCTTTTTCTCCACTTACACTAAAGAGAGCCTTGCATTAGAAAACCATCAGGCTGTGGCAAAACAAAAAGCATTCAGGAGCTTTCCAGGAAAGTTAGGAAACCTTTATCACTACTTCAATCCTATTAACTAAAATAGGTTCTTACTAAATTTTAGAATGTGCAATCAGTGCCTTCTATTTCCTGAATTTCCCTCACAGCAATCACAGATTCATTCTTTAACCAAAGCTACCATAACACAAATATCAAAACCATTACTAGTTCAAGATATCACAGTAACCATTGTGGTTGGATAGTCAGGTTTTATATCTGCTCTCCTTTCTAAGAAGAAACAATTGGAAGTTTACCATGGTGTTGGAGAGACTCACTGCCCAGTCAGCCATGGTGACACAGCAGCATTATGGGTTTTACTCTAAGTTTCTCCTATTCTACACACACTCTAAGTTTAGTAGGAAGTCTGAAGGCCACCTTGTGATTCCACCATTAAGATCTTGATCCTGCAAACAAGCACCTCTCTGACAGCCAGGTAAGTCTTACAAAGAAGACTGTAAACCACATGTATTTGTTGTCACAAGTCTGGGAGAAAACATAGCATGATCAACTCTTTCAATAGATATTTCAAAATCAATCACCATACCACAATGACAGAGGGACATGAATCCAGTGAAGCATGCTGCTGAGATGGGACTGTTCAGCCTAGAGAAGTGAACACCCAAGGATGATCTTGTGAAGAAGACACATCAATACATATGGAAGGTCAGGAGGTGATTAGAGACAGTCAACAGGATTTTAGGAAGGGCAGATCACGAGTAAGTTAATGGCCTCTTACAGTGGAGAAGTGAAGAGCTAAGGATGCCATTTACCTACACTGCTGCAAGGCCTTTGAGAAGAAGCCCTCCATAGCATTCTTTCTACTAATTTGGGAAGATGTGGGTTTGATGAAGGGACTACTAGTGGCCAAAGAATTGGCTGGAGGGCCACATCTAAAAAGCTATAGCCCTCAATGTGCCAGTAACAAATTGCTACTGCCATAAACCTCAAGGGTCTGGACCATGAAAAATAGTATTTAATATCTCCATCAAGTAGTGCACCCTCAGCAGTTTCCAAGTGACAGCAATATGAACAGTGCAGTAGATGCATTGGGGACATACAGAGGGACTATGAGAGGCTTGAGAGGTAGGCCTGGGCAAACCTCATGAAGTTCAACAAGGCCAAGTACAAGGTTATGCACCTAGGTCAGGGCAATGCCAAGTATAAGTACAGGCTGGGCAGAGAATGGAGTGAGAGGAGCCCTGAGGAGAAAGGCTTGGAGATACTGAAAGACAAAGAGCCGGATGTGACCTGGCAATGTGTGGTTGCAGCCAGAAACCCATCCACATCCTGGGCTGCATCCAAAGCAGGGTGGGCAGCAGGATTCTGCCCCTCTGCTCTGCTCTGGTGAGACCCCACCTGCAGTGCTGCATCCAGCTCTGGGGTCTCCAGCATAGGACAGGTCCAGAGAGGGCCATGAAAATGGTTTGAAGCACATCTATGAAGACAGGCTGAGAGAGTTGAGGTTGTTCAGTCTGGAGAAGAGAAGGCTTTGGGAAGACCTCATTGCAGCTTTCTTGTAACTAAAGGGGGCTTATTTGAAAGACAAAGATACCTTACCAGGACCTATAGTGACAGGACAAGGGGCAATGGTTTTGAACTGAAAAAGGGTAGGATTAGATTTTAGGAAGAAATTCTTGACTGTAAGGGTGTGAGGCAGTGGAAGAGGTTGCCTAGAGAAAATGTGGATGCCCCATTCCTGGAAACATTCAAGGCCAGGTTGGATGAAGCTCTGAGAAACCTGGTGTAGTGGAAGGTGTCCCTGGTCATGGCAGGGAAGTTGGAACTAGGTAATATCTAGTAGTCTCTTTCAACAGAAACCAGTCTATAATTCTATGATATAGTAAGTGCATTATTAAACATATAAGAAGAAAAATTATCGTTAGTATAAAAAACCAGAGCCAACCAAGTGCATTTGGACTATAAGGCAGTATATTAAAATTGTTGAAAAGGCTCCTTTAAAATGACTTCCATTTCCTGTGAATAGAGGGAGATCTGACCCAGCTTTGGTCCTTGGCTAGAAACTCCTTATCCAGGAAGAAGAAAAGCCTGTTCTTAAAAGAACAGTTACATAAGGCTTGTAAGAGTGTGCCTGGATGCAAAAAGGTACATTTAGTTTACTTGAACACTCAGTTCCTGAGAAAGGGCCAAAACAAAGAGCTTCCCAAAGAATCTGACAAAAGCCCAATGGGATTTCCAAGGAGAAACCATGGAGTTGGACCAGACATTCTCTCAAGGTCCCTCCTAACCTCAAAAATTTTGTGAAGCAGAGTCAATCTTGCTTTCCTTGCTTTAATTCCATTTGAAGAAGAAACTGTAAATCCAGTGTTGATTTAGGCCATCAGAGGTTCGGCAGATGTTTAATGCATCACATTGTCATGGGAAGAGCTTGAGCCTTGACGTTTTATTGTTAAGAGTCACTATCTTTAGAATGTAAATCAGGAATGAAAGAAGACATTGCATTGATGGAGGGCGAACAACTCTCTCTTGCCCCTTCCTCCTCCACCTGCCCCCCTGCAAATATAAATCTGTAACCACAAAAGAGTAAAGAAAATTCATCTGAGCAACCAGCACCATGGTTAATTGTAAACATAATTCAACTTAAACCAAGGCACTGCAGAGTTCTATTCCATAGTTGCAAGACAGTAGCAAGTGCCTATTGCAGCAACCTATCCTCATACCTGTGACAATGCAAAGAGAAAGGGGTGTTTAGCACAGAAAAAGCCGACACTTACGTTTTTACATAGGTGGTGAGCAGATGTCCAAGGGAGCTTAAGCAAGAGATAGCCAAAACTAATTGAGTACCTTAATCACTTACTTCAATTTATACACAGGCTGAGATTCATGCATTTCTACAATAACAATAAAAATAACATTTCTAGGCTGCCCTGCTTGCAGTGGTCCAAAAGACTATCAAGTCACATCTCGATCTTAGACATGTCCACTTTAACAGAAGCTTATTCTTAATTCATCCAGTTAATTACTATACACTGTGCTAACAAAACATGACACTGATGAAAACAGTTTTAACTTCTTATGCGCAAGACAATTTTTAAGAGAAAACCTTTCAGAGGCTCATACTTGTCAGACAGAAGTAGGACAAAAACCAAATAGTAAAGGAGTCATTACCATGTTTCACTTTTGTTTTATGCCCTTCCCAAAGAAACAGCCACATCAGAACAACCCCATCCCAACCCTAACCAGGTGCCTAGCAAGCGTGGAACTTAGTCGGGGACTAACAGAGTTGCAAAAAAAGAATTAAAATGTTTAGCTGAATAGGCAAAGTGAAAACGTAGCTGCTCATAAAAGTTGAAAGAAAACTGCTTCATCTTGGATAGCCTGGGTGGTACTGGCTAAGCATATCATGAATGTTTCCTCTGCACCACTCAAAAACTAAGCCCTCCTGCGGCATTTTGCACCATTTTCTAGACCACCCACTCAGATGAGGATACACAAACCACATGTGCTAGGAATGTCTGCCCTGCACTGAAAGCAATATCAGCATTATGACCTTATTCCTCACACAGTCAGAATTTAAATACAAACTTGCTTGTATTTTCAATTCCTTTGATTCTTTAATGGTTTGTATGTAGTCGCTCGCTATTAGATGCTTAACGATTTGAAAGAAGAATGTAATTGTAGAAAAACCCCAGAATTATCAGAGTAGGAATATTTTTAGCAAATATTTCCTGTCCTTTTCCTCCCCGAAAGAGATAGGCTTTATTTCTAGGTCTTACTAAAAAGCTGTATCTGACATCTTCACAAACCCACTCTTTCCTAAATAGGACTCAGACCTTGCATTCTGTCTCTCTGTGAGCAATGATAAAAGGTAATAATTTATTCCTTACTGTGATGAGAAGGGTGAAGCTTACTAACAGAAATCCCAGCTTTATAGCATCAGTTCTCTGAAGGAACATAGAAAAATGCATAACCCATTTGATGGAAGATTCAGGAAATGGTTACTTCCAGTCAGAATTATACTGAATGATAATAAAAATACATCTGCTGCATTCACTCAATTTTCCAGACTGGAAAAATTAAATGAAAAATGCAAGATTATCACTTTGCAGTACAATCAGTCTGGCTGAGGTAAAACATAAGACTGTAAGTCAGATGCAATAGTGAAACAAATGTGAAACAGAGATTAGCATCCCAAACAATAAAACAGCCTAGATGTTTTTATGTTGCTGCAATCTCAATCTCCCTCTGTCTCTACTCAGCAACAACTGCAGCAGATTTTACAGTAGCAAACCAAGGCAGTTGTATTACTGCATCTCTTCTTTACACCTTTTTTTCTTTCCCCCCACTCCACCCCACACCCCAGGGCCTTGTTCTCACTGTGGTAATACCTCTCTTTCCTGTCTAGTCACAGTGGCATTTCTTGCTGCTCAATCAAATGCAAGGCCCTTACACTGAGTATGCTTTGATGTTAATTTATCTGTCCAGACACAGAGCCAGCCTTGTAAATGTCATTGGTTTACCAGTGTTAGTGCACTGATTAACTCCCAAGCATGCACTAAAACACTGCAGATACACATGTTTTAGGATATATGTGTTTTAGTCGCTGTTATCTGTTAGTAAGGCTTTTATGCGCAGCAGTAAAACTTCATACAGTGTACAGAACAGCTTCCTGGTGTACACTACATTCTGCTGTACACTGCTTGACAATTAAGAAAACTATCAAGACTCATAAAAACACATGCTTCACACTTGCTGAAATTTGGAACATGTCTTATTTCACTGCTTATTTTTGTAGTTCCTGCTAGCTCCTGCTGTGGCTGAAAACCCAACAAAATTTTCATCGTGATGCTTAGTTTCTGCAAACCACGGACCAATGAGCAAACACAAAACAGACTCTGTAGACCGAAATAAGAGTTTACTAAAAGATAGTTTGTCATTAAACTGCAAGTGGTAAAACATGGGATATGGTGTATATGAACAAATCAAACATCCTATCATCAGAGTAAGATAATGCATACAAAAACCCAAATGAACGAGGCAGCTTTCACTTCAGACAGTTCTACAGCTTTCCCATCAATTTTGCAAATTAAGTGACAGGTCTTGAAATCAATGGGTCATTCAAGAGACCCCAAAACACTGGTATAGCTTCTAGGAAAGGAAGATTGTACCAAGTAAGGACCAAGGACTCAAACTAGATTGTGAAAGTACTTTATTTCACTGTGAGAATGGGAAAGAAGAACAATGGGTCAGGCAAAACCCAAGAACTTGTAATTTCCTTCCCAGAGACTAAAAGTAACTTTAACAGAAATATACTGGTCTCTCCAAATGCACTGTACTGTGTGCATTTTGTTTCTGAAATTGAAAGCACAGACTTTTCCTAAAAATACCAAACCAATGAAGAGAGAGAGAAATGATCAACCATTTCTTACAGTCCAAAGCTGAAGACTGAGCACGGGTTTAGTTTTACCTTGGAAGACTCTCTTCACTTCAGTGTACGAGAGGAGGAAAGGAGGCCCCTTCCTCCTTTCTAGCTCTTTTTCTTTAGCATGGACTAAGATGGCCTTCAAATTTAGATGATACTGAAATTTTTGTAAAGCCTCTCAGCTGATTAGAATTTGTAAAAAAAACCCAAAAAACCAAAAAACCAAAACTTGTCTACCCAATTGGACATCCACTTTCTGAGGAAGAAAGTTACTAGTGAGAAAACTGTCTTTGCTACTGGATACAACTACTGCTCTAGTAACAGTGACTCACACTGAGGATTACGTTCGATATTGGAATTTACTTCTAATCTCTGCCTGTCTGGTCCAAATTCTCTCATATAACTGTTTTAAACAGCTTTATGTTAAGTAAACTCCAAAACATTTGTTGCTGAAACGCTCTAACCCATCCCAAAAATCAATGCTCACAGACATTACAGACTTCTTAACGGGTCTACCCCTTCTAAAGGGTATCTTCTTGTTTTTCCTTTAAGAGAAATATGAATGTCTGAAATTAGGTGAACATAGATTTACTTTGTTTCCATATAGAAAATTAGATGAAAATAGCTAACTTTAAAATTTAGATCAAAACTTAGTCACTCTATTTCTATCAGAGTGTCGTGAAAAAGTCAACACACACATTGACAACAACAGTCTATTTTCTTCTCTCTCTCATTGAATTAGAAAATTTAAGAGTTTAAGGACGATCCACATCTTGCATGAAATTCAGCACTGATTTGATACCGTAATTGCTGTCATCTCCCTTTTATGCCTATTCACCTAGTTTCTCTTTTCCTCTGCCCCTGTTCTCAGTGTATAATAAAGCTTATCTGGTATTTTAAGGGTAAAATGATTCATTTCACCATTTCTAAAAAAACAGTGCAATAGTCGTACTAGAAGTATCCCCTTCTGAAACTCAATGAGTCTTTACCACAAGACTTAGTTAGAAAAGTCTAAATGGACAAATTTCCATATACATCTGGTATAACTAAAAGACAGGAAAGTTGAACACACATTTGTAGACCAAAGGTTTTTAAGGTTGCTTTTAGATTACCAAACATTTTTATATAAAACAATCAATAAAAATTGAAGTTTATCCCCTTTACATGCACCCCTTTTCCCTTCCCCATTGTCACCTGCCTTCTGTCAATAGTAAAGTTAACATTACACTCCTATTCCTCCATCCCCTCCCCAATTGCACATTAAGACATGGACTTAAAAGAACAACATAACGCTTCAAGTATGCTTCATGCCAATCATCAATAAGAGTCATAACATTACTGAAAAAGTACACTTATTCTTCGGAAGCCTAAGGAGGACTTCCTGTGGAGTATGATCAAACAACATTTTAAATAAGAAAAAAGCCCCCGAACCCAATACGTATCGTGCCCTTTCAAAAAGAGTAAAGTGTAAAATTTTCTTTGGACTTAAAGAAACAGTATTGAGATTCACCATCTGAATAAGAAATAACCCCAATAGTTTTTCAGTGCTGCACAAACTGTGCACATGAAACAGTAAGTCATAAAGGTACTACTGTTCAGCTCTACACATAGAGACTACATGTGGCATATAAGCATACACATGACATACTGGCCTGTCTAGTAACAAGATACATCTTTTAGTCTGATAAACCTGAATAAACCTTTGCATCCAGAAGTATTTTAAAAATTATTATTTTCTCTTTTCATTTAGGAATTTAGATTTTTAATATAAGGATGATGATTTCATCAAGAAACCATCAGCAACGTGAGAGCATGAAGCATTGACGTGAAACTGAGTACACATACTCTCATTTGATGCATAAATGAGGATCCTGATTTTAAGAAACGATGGATGGTGTGAAAGAATACTCATTTTTATAGACAAGAAATTCTTCTGGAAACATAATCAGGTTATTGAACAGATACCAAAATCTGGAAAGTTTAAAAAGCATATATGCATGTGTGTGTGTATATATATATATACACAGGTGTGGTATACATGTATATATAAACACACACATCTAGATGATATCATACATGTATTTATTCCAACATTTAACTGTATAACAACACATTTTTTTCATTTCAAATAAAAGGTTTTAATTTAGCAGTTGTAAAAAAACAAACAAAATCAGAAAAAAATCCCCAAAACAAACTAAGCAGATCATATACTATATGAACAAACAAAAATGTTATGCAAAAAGTTTTATGGTAGAAGTGAATCACACACTGGCAGCAGAAGAGTGTTGAAACTCAAAGTAATAAATAGCTCCAAATTTAGAATTTTCTACAACATTTTCTTTAAAGACAGGACCAGTACTTTTTCTTCTATGATGAGCTCCTGCAGAACACCTTCACTCTAATATATATTTTATTTTTGCAACATTTAAATGGACACAAGAACGTAGACTGCAAGAGTTGCCAGATTCAGGACAGTATACATAACATTTTTTTGTTAAAAGTCTTACTGGTTTATTCACTGAGGCTAGACAGCAAGTCATATGAACCTATTTGGTGCACTTTTTAACCATGGTCAATATCAGTAGGCGGATAAAATCAAGGACCTGTAGTCCAGCTTGCTGTGGTCCAACCCACTGTGGTAGACAGGAAACGAAATATAGGACCACTGCTTGGTCACCAAGTTTTTATCTTGTTTCCTGGAACTGTAGAGGTGGAATCAAGACTGTAGTGTTTTAATTGACTAAAGAAAGACAGCAAGAAGTGGCATTTTAATATGAATAATGTTACTAGGCTTGTGAAAGTACTGCATCAAAAGAGCACACACGGGACTCCACTACTTGCAGTATCTGGTAGTGTCACTCAGTGACTCACTGACTTTAGGATACATGTATGCAATAATAAATAGATCAGTTATGTAGTAAGGCAGTGTGTTGAACATGCATTCATCTTGTGGACTTGAACACCACAGAGAGAGATACATGATATCATACACATTCATTAGGAACAAGTATTTTTGTTTGTTTTCCTGTGTTTGTTTTTCAAGGCTATCCAGGCAAACTCTTCCAGAGCATTTTCTTCTTGAGAAGAGTGGTCCTCTGAGTCTGGTCACTTTTTCTCTCCCTTATCAAGAGACTGGCTTTAAGGAAAAATAAAAGCTGAAGAGGTTTTTGTTTTTTTCCCCTTCCATTTTGGTTGCATCATTCTGCATATGTCATTTAAAGAACAGTTTTTGATGCAGCCATATGCTGAATCCTCAGGAGGTTCCAGATGTTTCCAGATAACTCTGTAGTTTACGGACTGTGGTTTTGTCCAGTGAACAAAGATCAAAGTCAAAGGTTGTATTTGTGATATGAAAGTGTCCAGTTTCTTCTATAAGATTTACTATCTGAAAAAAAAGAAAAGATGCAGTTGGAAATTCCAGTAGTTTTACATGCCCACTGAAATTATTAATAAGTACCATGCGAAAGGCCTAAAATGAGTTAAATTGCCCCAATATTTGCAGGTTTAACCATTATCCTTATCATTCGCTTCCTTTCTGACATGCATTATTGTCCAGACTACAGTACCTTGGGGTTTCTTTTTAGATCATCATCAACCATAATGTCAGGATACCTATCTGCTGTTCCAGCAAACATTAGCATTGACAACGTATTTTTCAAATGTTCAAAGAAAATCTGCTTATTTTCTAATTCAGTTTAAAAAAACAAGGGGGATGGGGGGGGGGGGGCAACATTATACCCTTAAGCTCAAACAAGTAATTTTAAAAATCCCAGGTAGATCTCTGAAATATTTATTATATGCATAGCTGCTAAGCAGGTTACAGTAGGAAATAATTGGCATAAGCCTTTCTGCAAGCAAGAGAAAGAAATAAATCCTTAGAGAGTCTAGTCCATAATCAAACAAAAAATACATTCAAGAGCTCTTACATGAACTGTTAGTTCACACACTAGCAGTCACTTTTTGAGTGACAGAGTTAAATCTACTTTTTTTTTAGCCATATCAACCATGGAAGAACTCCTAGCAAGGTCATAATATCACTTAGGTTGTGGGGTCTTCATCCTCGGAGATATTCCAAAGTCACATGGCATAGTCCCAGGCAACTGGCTCCACATGACCCTGTGACCTCCAGAGATTCCTTCCAACCTCAACCATCCTCCAATTCTGTGAAATCAACAGTAGATACCTAATTTGTCCCTTTGTGCAGTTGTGACATTTTTAGTCTCTGAACTGTAGCCTATAATTTTAAAGAGTGGTCATACTCAACACAGAATTGCTGTAAAAATAATTCCAGATATGTTAAGTTCCAGGATGCACACCTACCTTGGAAAAAACACTGAGCATCTTGAAAAGCCAAAGCATTATTTGTCAGAGAGGGCTAACACAGTGCTAACACACTGTTGATATAAATCTCTTATGTGCTGTTTTGAGACAGACATGCCAAGAGCACAAGGAAAGGTACCCCACCCCAAAGCAGCCTCTGGGTAGCTCATGGACCAACAGAGCAACACTGCTCTTCTCAGTCCTTCCAGCCACCCCTTGTGCAGCACTCAGGCTGCACTCCAAGTCCTGTCTGCAACGTCCAATTTGAAATCCATTTAGTTTTGGGGCTTCCACAGGCACCTCCACTGAAACACTACTGCAAGATATTCCTTGATTGTTTTGAGCTTTATTACTCTGACTGCAATTCCTTTTCCACAGCTGGAGCAAATACAGATGTATGCACACATGGGTCATAGAATGTACCTTAAAAAGACAAATATGGTAGGAATAACCAGCTTCACAAAGAACAATGAATTTAAACTAAACATTTTGTAGTTTTCTGCTTTCCATGTCATTATATAAACAGATATTTTTTATTCTCAGACCACAGAAGTAAAGACTATGTTGATGATAAATGAAATATGAAATGTGTATTGTCAGGCATGGAATGACACAGCCCAGGACAGATTAAACAGACTGGAAACAAGATGAAATAATAAAAGGAAAATGCTTGTTACAATGAAAATCTCCCTTTTCAATCAACTTTATTTTCAAAGGTGGGAAAAAATAAAAATAAAATACATTTAATTTGGTTTGCAGCTGTCCAAAACTCTTAAAGTACTGGAAAAAAATCCTGCTTTTATTAACATGTCATTTAAATCGGTACCTCTTGGTTTCAATTTCTTTTCTGTATGGGAATTTTTAATCTAAAATTACTAACTTAATTTGTCCACTCGTTGATTCACAGATTCTTGTAACACTTTTCCATCCCCTACTGTTCTGCAATTGACATGAGAAAAAGAAATCCAGTGGGAAAAACTGAGTGATACCAGAAGCAAACTTTGATATGTATTGTTACTCTCATTTTTGGCACTCTCTCGAGCCTCATCTAAGAGAGAAGCAAAGGTAAGCAGTCAATCCAGCCTCCTTTTGTATAAGTTCGGAATCTAATCTTCAGAATGCTCTCTGAATATCCACGGTGACACAAATAAATGGCTGCACAAGAAGTTTACAGAAGCAGAGGCCACGAAAATGTAGCTATGTTGAACAACTCTGTCTAATGCTTGCTTGTGTTACTGTGGAAGACTACCACCCCCCAGTAACCCCCACTGCAATATACTTGATTTTAGAAACAAAGATTATACAAAAGTGTTAACACATGTATTTTTAAACAGCACTGCATATTTTAAGAAATGGATAAGGACTTCTATTGATCAAGTTCCACTTCAGGCTTTTAAGCTCTAGGTCAAGGGAAACATAAACATTTTAAACATATCCCTCATCCAGCCCCCAAGAGAGATACAGTCGCTATGTCTGGGCACCTGGCAAGTGACTGAAATGAACCCCAAAGGCTTTAATGGATGTACAAAAATGTATCAAGATAAACCCAGACAGCTCAATGAAAAACATCTGCCTGTGTGCCAGTCAATGAGGAATTCATGACTTACTACTAGTATTAGCATATGCATCCTTGTGCTATTCAGAAATTCTTCCAACAGAATAAAAGGTTAAGATTAGTTGCTAGGAAGTCTGACAGTTCTAACATTAAAAATACAGCATTAAAATGTTTTATTCTGAGAGCTCAGGCTGCTAAGAACAAAAATACCCCATTTGTTCCTGCTGTATAAGCTTTGCTTTTCTGCTGTAAATTACATCTCTGTTTACATAATGTCTCTCCAGCTCAGTTTCATCATTATCCATCATAGTATAACTATTTATCAGCCTTTAAACAAGCAAATGAGTGTGTTTGTATAAGGAAGCCAAAGTGCAACTAATGACAGTCATTTTTCAATTTATGGAGGGTTTTAGGCCATGTGATAGTTTCCAGACCTCCAAGCTGCCCCTGGCAGAAAATTCTAAGAAGATAGTTGCAAACCAAAGTTAAGCACCTCGTGGACATGAGCAATGTAATTTTCCGCCATGCTGCATACTCATTTTTTCCTTATGCCTGTGCTGCCTAGTGCACCGGCTTTCAGATTTTTTACCAGCTGAAGATACGACTTCTGATGCCTCAAAATAAGATACAAAGTCTTACCAGAAATGTTGCTGCCTTTTGTGGGGTCATGCTAACATTTTCCGCACTGAAAATGCAGAGTTAGAAACACTGCTTTAGCTAGCTAAATTTGAATATATTGGATGTGCAGCATTAACATCTGATTGCAGACTCAGTTAAAAAAAAAAAAGGCCTCAGCACTGTAAATTCCAACCTTTTTCTTTACACTGGAAGATGTGGTAGAGAAATTTGTTTGTAAATGTAATTTCAGACCAATTTCTGTCTTGACATGGTCCAATATTCATATAAGAACTGCTCAGGTGATTCTCAAAGGACTAATTTATTGGTCAAATGTTCTTTTTCACATGTCTTCTCCCCCTTGGGAAATTCTTATATGTCTGTAAGTAGCATTTAACATCAGAATTACTTCACTATGTATCTAGGCACTTGCAGTGCAGTATCACGTCTCTCCTGTCTTCTCCCTTTCTCAGCTTCCTTTAATAAAGTGTCTCAAAGAGAAATGCCTCTCTTGGTAAAGAGCCACATTCACAAACAGATACATTTTTCTCACTTCCAATTTGGCTGAATTCCTGTTTCCTGTCATGCCTATGGACTTGGTAACAACTGGGATTGAAAAAAAAAAAAAAAAATTCCTTTTTGTGTCCCTCAGTGTAAGTTTGAAAAGCTGGTGCTTTTACATCATATCAATGCCTTCACCGTTCTTTTGCAAGCCCCTTCTCTGAAAATTCTCTCAGTCTGTGTGCAAGAGACTTACCTGCCCTAACATAAACTAACAAGATGACAACTGCTATCCAGGAACACACGACTCCATCACCATCCCACTTCACACCAACACCACCTCTAAAACTCTTGCAGCTGTCTACAATTTTCTGTTGCATATTTTTGCATTTGATCCCTCTTCTCACGCAGTAACCATAATCCCGTTATGCAGTTTTGCACCTTGCTGTTCTCACCTCTGTACTTCCTACAATCTCTCTATCCTTGTATTTCTTAGTCTAGAAGTTTCATAGTAATTCCTAGAAACTTTCTCAGCTCTGTATCTTCTCAATTTCTGTGTACACTGGAAGTATTTTACATTAACTACATAGCTGCAAAGCAATAATGACATTTAAGATGGAACGGCAGATTATTTTTAACATACAGAAGCACTGATTCTCTGCAAGTTATCCATTCTGTATTGAGAAGATATTTCTGTAAATGGATAAAATCATATGAATTAATGAACTGCAGAATATTAAGGGATTAAAGGTTTTATAACTAAGCTGTGTTTCGTTTTATAGCAGCATAGACCATTCACTAGTGAAGACATGCTAACAGACTACTGGTAAGTAACTTGGCTCTTCCACTGACTCCTGGTAGACCTCTGTAGTCAGTATTACGCTGTTACCAGCAGAACTGAAGCAATGTCCCAGCCTGCACAGTCTGGCCATAAATCCAGCTTTCACTGGGGCTGTACCAACAGCCTGCAAATTCTCTGAACCACGGGAAACAATCTGCACGAACAATTTCCCCCAGGAAGGCAACACCAGTTCTACATCAACCAAACCTTCATAATACAAGTAATAATGTATAAGTAATCATGGATTACAGCATTAAAATACCTCACTGTGAATGCAAGTTGTGAGGCAAAGTTCATGAATGAATGCTTTCTCTGGTTTAATAAGTAGTCTCCAGAGGAAAAAAAAAACGTCTAGCTTAAAATGCATAAGAATATACTCTTCTTTTTCATTTACTCAGAATAGGATACTCTAACTTTCCAGCTCAGTTATGTTTCTTTTAATATGATTTTTCCTTGAATTAGTAACATTCCACAAAGCTTACTATAACAGTGCTCCAATATTAGAATGAAGACAATTTAGAAGACAAACCCATTATTTTTCTAACAAAGACAAATACTTCTTCACCACCAAATAAATACTTACTTTGAAAATATTTCTTAGGATGGCTGAATAATTCCAATTGGAAAGGGTTTTGCTAGTCCCAGCCCCTGCTCAGAGCAGGCTCAGTTGTGGAGTCAGATCTGGCTACTCCAGGCTTATCCTGTTAGGATTTCAAAAGCTCTAGACCACCATAATGGGAAAAAAAAGAAGGTTTCTTGCTTGTTGCTATATCTGCTTTGCATAAAATGTTTTGAAGTTGATTTTCTTTTTCAAAATTCCACGTGAAGCCACCTAAGCCCTACGGTCTGGTCTGCAGGCTGTCTATACAGCCCCAGTGAAAGCTGGGTTCATGGCCTGACTGCCCAGGCTGGGTCAGTGGCCCAGTTCTGCACTGACAGCTGATAACAGCAGTACTGGCCACAGATGTGTATCAGAAGCAATACCATTTGGAAGCTATGCCTTGGATAACTGGGGAAGTAAGTGCTCAGGAAGCAAAGATAGGGTGTGAATTTACAACACAGAGGCTTTTCCGGATTCAATTTTCATGTGAACTCTTTGAGAATTAATGAGTAATGTGAAGTGGACAAGGCGTTGCAATTCCTGTCTTTTAGCTTCCTGCAAAATAATTTCCCAATGTAGATTAAAATTTGGCTTTGCCACCACTCCAAAAGCATGCTTTGAACTAAAGCCTTTGTAGTAAAAGGAAACTTGGGAGGCAAAAATACATTAAATATGAAGGGTAACCAATATGCATCATTGTGTGTTATAAGATGAAATCTGACAAAGCTATCAGAATTCATCTTTAATTAAGAATATCCTTAGCCAATATTTTCCTTTTCAGTGACCTCTCAATAGCTTTCTCATCTTTACTCACAATATTGAGCCTGAACTAACAAAGTGGTTAATGCTGGAGCTTGCAAAATATTGTTAATACACTTAGTCGAGAAATTTGACAAGTGATTGCAATCATTTAGAAGTGGTAAAAATTTTCCTCTTTACAGCATCTCTGAAACTGGGACATAATTGTGCTAAACACGATAAAACCATCTGTGTTACAATTGCACCCGCTTTGTTGACAGTGCTTATTGTTTAATCTTCACAATTTGCATCCCAATAGTACCTGACAATCCCACCGAAAACCAAGAATACTTTCTTTGCTCTTACTATTGCTTAACCTTTCAATAAATTTGAAGCCTTTTTTGGTTGTATACATCCATATTTTGCTCATTCTACGACTTCAGAAGACTCAATGAATATATTATATTTTTCTTCAAAGTGGACTTTGCTTTGAATTCCATGTTTTCTGCTTGCCATAGAAAAAAAACCACTTCAATTGATTCTGAGACAAGGCTGGTCATTTTCAGGAAAGAAGCAACAAGATTTTTTATCAAGTGACAGTGCACAGCTATATCCCTTGTCTCATCCTGTTTTCATAATTATTGATACAGTATGTTAAGAAACGTAACAACAAACTTAAATTTATCTCAGGCATTTTTTCTTAAAATCTGTCATTTAGAGAGACAACACAGTTTAAAGTAAGTGCAAAAAATTCCCCAAGCTGCAGTGTAAGAAGTCATTGACTTCTGTGGACTATACAGGCTTATTAAACCTGATTACAGAGTTTTAAATAAAGGCAAAAAAAAGAGATGTGACTTCACAATTTCAATAAGCACACTGTGATAGTGCATGAGAGTGCTCCTCACCTGCTGCAGTACATGTCTCTCTCTCAATGTCATTAATCTTCTGTGGAGCTCTACTAGTTCATCAAGATATGCCTAGAAACAAATCCCCCCCCACAAACAACTTGTTAATTAAGTCATAGCAACGTAATTCATAAACTTCAGATGACTTCAAAACCAGTACAAATAGAAATCTTATTTTAAATCTTGGAATCATATAATATCCTGAGTTGGAAGAGACACAGAGGGATCATTGAGTCCAACTCCTGGCTCTGCACAGGGCACCAAGGGTGACACCATGTGTCTGAGATCATTGTCCATTGTCTGAGTTTCTTGAACTCTATCAGGCTGGTGCTGTGACCACTTCCCTGGGTAGCCCATTCCAGGGCTTGACCACTCTCTATGTGAAAAACCTTCTTATAATATCCAACCTCCCCTGACTCAGCTTCATGCCATTTCCTCGGGTCCTGTCACTGGTCACCATGGAGAAGAGACCAGTGCCCACTCCTCCTCCTCCTCTCAGTCAATGAGGTCTCCCCGCACAGTCTCTCTTCTCCAGGCTGAACAGACCAAGTGAGCTCAGCTGTTCTTTGTAAACCTCCTCTCTAGATCTTTCCCCCATCTTTGCAGCCCTTCTTTGGATGCTCTCTAATAGTTTTAAATCCTTCTTAGAGTATGTCACTCAAAACTGCACACAGGACTTGAGGTAAGACCAAACTCTTCTTTGAGGTGTATTTTCTTATTAATAGTCGGCATTCCCTAGCTCAATACAACCCAAATATAAATTTTTGTGGTTTTTTAAGATACTTGACACTGACAAAAATCTTCATAGGTGGTCATTTGCTGTCAAAGATAATCTCTGTATCTCAACTGTGCCAAAAAGCATCAAAAGACTGGGGATGCCAAAACACCATCTTTAGAAAACATATCCCACCTTTCCACATAAGAACCAAACCCAAAGACTCACATGACATCAAACTTTTTCTCTAGAGGTATGTAGTTATTTCTTTTGTGTCAACAGGGAGATATAAAGAAAGACTAAGCAAAATTAATCCAAAGGTAAATTCCAGTGCTTCTTCCCTGAGATGACAAACATGTCCCACCTCTCCCCACTGTTATCAACTTTCTCCTTCAGCCTGAGCCATCAAAAACTTTTTTTTTTTGCCTGTAAGCAGAGAGAGATATGGCACTCAGCCTAAGCAACCAAAAAGCAAACCAAGAGATCAGAGTATGCAGATAAAATCTAGATACTAAAAATCTAGACACTGCAACCTGCATCTCTTGCCTCATGTTATCACAAAATCTACACTAATACCAGCAAGAGCCTTCAGAGAAACATGTCCATAGTGGGTAACTGTGCTGTGTTCACTCACGGAAGGATTGAGAGCTCTTGCCCACAACCAGTAGACAAATCAAGCTATCCCAGTGTTAAATGGTAACAGTTGCTTCATGTCATTTTAGTTAACATGCTAAAACCACACTGCCACTTCCTGAAGCACGGCCTTCAGAAAGGATTCTGGAAAATAGATGTAGGTTTTTTTTTCCCTAACTGATTGATTTCCTGGCTAGGAATGCATCTGTGAATTCTCATCTGCATCTCATTCCTCTGTGAAGCACAATACAAACTCGTGGTGGAGAGCAGATAAAATAAACAGATGGCAGATTCCCAGCTGGTGAAATTTGCCAAATCATCTGATTGAAAAGAGGGAAAAAAATTCAAAATAGGAGAGAAGTTAAAAGAATTACAGAAAGAAAACAGAGAAAGATCTGCACCTAAATGAGTCCAAATCAAAGATGTACTAAGATTTTCATTCTGTAACAAAGATTGGCATTTGGTAGGCACATTAGTATCGTATTCTGGAGTATTTTATTGCTACCTCATCATTGTTTACCTTATCACAATCCCCATTCTTCATTTGTTTATCTGTTTTGTTTTGCTTTGTTGGACTTTTCACTTCTAATATCTGGAAAAGAAAGAAAATACTGTAAAAATTAAACGTGTCACTGGATACAATTATATATGGAAAATTCTATTGTTAATAACACAAACTCAAAACTGAGTTTTTCATTCTTTAATCTGTGTAACCTACTCATATTTTTTAGAACAAAAAGTTACTTACAGCAGAAAATGCTGAGGTACAGGAATAAGGTGATAGTGATATTATTAATCCTTAAAAGAAGAAATTTCATGTCATTTAAAGCCTTCCCACCACTTTTTTTCCCCTATCTTTCACGTGCTGGTTGGACAGGAAGTGATTCGGCAGATACAAGATGATGCTGAGGGTCTCTCCAGTGCCTTTGAAATGTCACATTATCACTGTACTTTTCCTGTTCTTTTTTTCCCCCCAATGCTATCTCTTTTCTTTGACAACAGAGGTTTTGAAACAGTCCTTGAAATGACTGCATGAGTTGTAACTGAAAAAGCGATTGAAAGTAATTTCTTTTGCACTTATATGGTACCCTTCCTTCAAGGCCACTCACATCTATTTACTATCACACATACAAACCAAGATGGCTTCATCTGATGCTGAAACAGATTCAAGAAGAGCACATTAGCAAGCAGCAGGACACCATGCTTGATTTGAAACTTTTGGGACTGAAGGCAGAAATATTTGGGGGAAAAAGAACTGTTGATTGTTCTTTCAGTTTTTCCACAGAGAACACTTTTTTGAAGTTAAAAGAAAAATCACCGTATCATTCCCAACCTAGAATATAACCAATTCTTCTGAAAAACATCAAAGAAAACTAAGTAATCACAGATAATGGGAGATTATGTTTCATATTTCACTGTAAGTGAGACTAACATCACTAGCATGATTAACTCCAAAACCATACTGAACAGCCACAACACAGGATAAAACTCAGCAATTAAACAAGGAAATAAAGCCTGTAAGAACAAGTCTTCTAGAAGCCTCGCTGACATTTTTCCCCAAGTCCTCTCTCATTTCTAATTCCCTTGGTTCAAATGACTAAACTGCATATATGCTCCCCAGGCTGACCAGCATCTTAAGAATACACCTGGCAGACAGCTATTTCCCTATCTAGAGAGAATGACTGCAAATCTGAGTTAACCTTACTTGATTTACTTAGCCAAGAGTGGTGCATGTTCAGAATCAAAACATACATTTTTGAGGAATAATTCTAGTCCTTTTGTTCAACACCTTCTGGGGTTACTGCTGTGTAGGCCAGGAGAAGGAAAGTTTTGTGTTGAAAAAAACCCCCACCCAACCCTACAAAAAAACAGACCTTTAGTCATGGATTCAGTACCTCTTAGATGCTTTTATTGTTTTCACAGGAAGAAAATTCTTGGTTTCAAATAGAACCTTACCAAGAACACAATATTATTTGAAAAAGCTGCTTCCTTACAGTGCTCTTGATGTGTAGTTAAAATTTAAGATCTTAAGCACTCTTGTTTAGATGAGATACAGCACTAATCACATCTGAGGAAGCTTATACAAATACTAACTCTGCCTTAGCTCTTCAGTTCTATAAAGGAACTTAGTCAACACAAACCTGATTTCATCAGTAAAAGGTATCATCCTGCAAAGCAGCACTGCTCTACCAAGAAGAGATTTCAAATGTGGCTGCAGTTCACACAATTTGAATTCTCTCAATGCTTCCCGAAATTTCCAGTTTGCAGCTCAATTACAAAATTTAGCTCAATTAGAGAAATGGAAGAAGGTTTGTGACATTCAATTTTAGCTGGCACACAGCTATTGTTTGGAGTGTCTAAATGTGGAGGCAGACCTTCTACTACATCACCAACAGGCAAAGGAACACAAAAGATGTATCTGAGTGGGCTGCTGATATTGAGACTTATGATTACTTAAAAATTACATGGGCTCTTTAGAAGCCTTCATTAAACAAGCCATAGACAGATTTTTTATTTTTCTGGTGCTTATGTGTCTAGTAAATGCAATATTCTTTATCCTTATAGCCAGCTTTTATACCTAAAGACTATATCTTAAAAACTTGTAACTTTTGTATGGATAACTTAGAAGAGCCTACAGCAGCAGAAAATAAGAGTATTTTCTGGACATGGAGTCACCTTCTCTCTGTGCACAAAGTACTTCCTAGTTAGTGGGGTTTTTTCCCCCCAGTGTACTTGAACTTAGCTAACATGTATAATATTTGAGGTTTGTACTATAGCCTGCATTGGAAATGTTAATAGAAAAACAAGAGCAAGTATATAATATCTGCCAGATAATTGAAGCAATTATAGAGAAGAGATACAGAAAAAACCCACCCATGAAACTCACCCTCTAAACCCATGAACTTGTGTTAGTACATGTAGACACTATTCTAACTATATCATAAGTGTAAGTAGCCATTTATTGCCAGTAAGTGTCCTGACAGCTTTGTGCATGACACAATCGACACTGGGAATGAATCATGACTCCTTAAAATAACTGACAAATGGTGTATTTTATTTCGTAAAGAATATAAGTTCTTATACTTAATTTTATATTTAGAGAGTCTTACTTACTGGGGGTGAGGTACCTCCCAAAAGCTAACTTTCATTTATCCCTGGAGTATTTTGCAACTCTAAGTAATTTACTTTCTTTTCTTTGAAAAACCAAACTCCTCTATGTTGCTACCTCAGAAATAACAGCCATGTTAGCTCTTACAAATATGGGACAAGTACTCTGATGCAAAGTAAAAACTATTGTGTCTTCCACTGCAGTAAAAAAATACTGTAACTTTCTAGATAAACATTGGTGGGAGGGAGGGGAAGAGATGAATCAATAAACTCTTGAGTTTGATGCTAACTGTGTCTGCTGCTAATACAAAGCCAAACTGCATTTTTTTTACCTGGCTGTTGCTGGTTTTCAGTACAGGTGGTGCTGGCTCGTGATGTAGGGGTGAGGAAGCTGAGCTGCTGTCACTATCGCTGCCATCACTCAGACTAACCCTGCAGAAAAAAAGAGCCACAGCATTACACCTGCAGACAAAGGGCTGTCAAAGCTGGTGAGCCAGCCTTGGACTTTGAGGTGGAGACTTACAATGACCAATCCCTTGCTAAGCAAGCTACTGTTAATCAAGGTCACATGGAAGAGAGGCATCTGAGCAGGGCTGCACTCCAGAAAAAACTCTTCATAGCACAAAGAAGGAGGCTGCCTGTCTGCACTTGGCCGGGATGAAGTGTCCAGCTAACAGCAGCTAATGTTACAGAAATGGTTAAACACCTACAAAACTGATCTGCTGCTCCCTATCTCGGTTCACAGCTGTGTCAAAGAAAGCAAGTAGTCCTTAAGGATACTTTTCTGCTCTTTTAAAAGCTTTCCAAACAGCTGTACTTCCCACCTGAACAAGTGTTTTACTGAAAAGTTCCTTGTTTATTGTAACACACTTTTTCCTGATTAAAATTCAAAAACTTAGCATCTCAGGAGAGGTCACATGAAAAAGCCCAGCTCCTAATCAGTTTCACCCTTCATTTACTTACAAACAACAGGGAATATTTTTTGTTGGGAAAAAACCCATTAGTTATTTGGGATAAAAAGACAGAGAAATAACAGCCTTACAGTTCTATTAAAAAACTGAAACAAAATCTCCACACTTGGAGACAAGTTGAGCTTGGAACAATCCTTTACACAATCACTGACACCAACAAGTTCTCTCATCTTGGTCTTTTTCTCCTTGATTCCAGCTGCTAAAGTACACCAGGGAAGAAGCTGACATTCATTAAAGTTTTCCTATTACCTTCCCATTCAAGCAGTAGCTGACACTGGCACTCAGGTGCTGTGCACTAACAGTAAAACCCTCTGAATTACACAAAGAATCTAATAGGAAATGTGTTGGAGAGAGACAGTTTCAGGTTTTCTGTAACTTTGAACACCATTTGGATGGAGCTTCAAGCTGCCTGAATAGCAGATAAATTTTGGAATGCCCTCTGAAGGTTGCAGCAAGGATGTAGAAGCTTTTTTTAAAAATAAAAAATTTTAAAAATTTCTGGGACAGATGCTTGCTTTACCTTCTGATGCACTTTTACTCATTATTTACTGCATGCAGCACAAAATTTACTTGAAATTCAAATTTCATTGATTTAGATTCAATTTAACAGCTTAATCTAAAACTGGTAAGCGGAGCGGTCTTGTGACTATGTATAAAATACCTCATTCAACAGCTCAAGGACAATTTCCTCTAATTCGGGCCAGAGAGCAATTATAACTCCTCTCAAGTCACAAAGGCATGAAATCAAGTGAAGTCAAACAAATGAGGATTATTGTAACCATATTGATTAGTACAGGAAGAGTTTGTATCAGGAATGGCTAGTTCTGTTAGTTTTTAAAAGGGGCTCTTTTCCTCTAGAAAGAGTGAATTTTCTGCCCATTTGCTATGCAGCACTCTGAGAACACCAGACCTCACCTTGTTACTAACAAGCACTACACGTCTTGGTCAGCAGGCTACTTGCAATCACAAGACACTCACCTGCGACTCCTGCATCCTCCTCGTGTATTTACAGGTTGCTCCAACTCAGAATCATTGTCCTTCTCATCTGCTTCATCTGATTCATCTTCATTATCATCTGAATGCAGATCTTTCATTATAGTCCTCAACGGACCTGAAACAACAGAGACAATAAAATACAATGAAGTTTACTTCCCAGTGTTTTGGGCAATTCACCCAGCTTTGAAAACTACCTTCCCCACACAGTGTGGAGAGAGGAAAGTCTTAAACAAATTAAGTAATGCACTGGGGGCTTATACTGCAGGGACCTGTCCACTTATTTGTGAATCTTTACTCCCAGGAGCAACTCAGTCAGCTTCAACAGACTTACTCATGACAATGCAGTGACTCACATATTCAAGTGTTAGAACAATTTGCAACCTAGATCACAGCTGAAGTAAGTAAAATACTGCCATAACAGGAGAAATTGACATGAAATGTATGCTTGCTAGAAGAATTGCTCGGGTTTAGTATTTTTTGCTTTCTCAAAGGGCATTATATGTGAGTAAAGATCTACAGGGACATATTGTTCAGTACTAGTACATTTGTTAGGTTAACCCATGTATTGAGAAGTTGGTTCTAAGAAATCATTCTGACTAAATTATACTGTACCAAGGCAGTCATTTTGTCTTCTTGCTTTTTATATATTTAACTTCAGCTGTTCCCATTATTTCAGGGTCAATTTCAAGTTGAGTAAGCAGTTTGCCAATGTTGGTAAGTACAATCAATCCTACCCAACACCATATTATCACTTTGTCTGCAGTTACAAAGCTTGACTTGCTCACAAAACTTCATTAAACTTAGTTTGGGTTTTGATTTTTACTCTTTTTGCTCTAAGAGACAGAGCAAGAGGAGTATGTTTAATACATCTGGGAAGTGTAACACTACAACTACTTGAAATAAGAATGGGCAAAAGCAGACTAGAAGAGGGAGGAAAGTAAAATGTCCTGTTGCCACAGGACATTTAACTATGAAGTACAGACCATCTGAGACATGAAGCAGTAACTGAAAGCACCAGTGATGGCTGTAGGAACTGCAATTAATATTATGGTTGTGTAATTCCTTCAGTCCAAGAAACAAAGTACAAAGAATTAAGTAAGAAATATGAACAAAGTGAGCCTGAGATGAAACTTTCAACTCTCTATTAACTAATGGGGAAACTGAGTCAAGGGGTGTCCTCCCTGGTGACTGCCAGCAGAGAAGGCAGACATCTGTCAGTCAGCGCCATATTCATAACAGGGACAGTGTTCCCTTCATGGGAGGAACAGTTTTATGGACTATTCCAGATGTAAAAAATGTTCAGGCCATAGGCATTTTGGCTAGTTTTGTGCAAATGACTTCAAAGCTGATGTTTAGAATGATTTATCACTAATGCTGCACTAGAACTTTTGTAAATTGGCACAGTTTGGACAGGTTCAGAGCACTGAACCTTTTCTCTGGTTTCACACCCTAGGAAAGAAAACCAAATGGTGCTGATGGGCAAATTCCTGGTTAACTAGACATCTGTACAGGTGACAACATGGAAGTGCTTCTTGTCCATGCACCCACTGCTGATATGTAGAAGCAGCTGAGCTGTTCTCCACTTTCTGCCCCTGTTTGGATCTCAGGCAGACAAAGCTCAGCTATTTGCATATGACAACTTGTAGTCTGGCTGAATAAGTTATCATCTGACCCTTGAAGGAGGGAAAGGGCTTTTATAGGAGGAGTAATAAAAAGAAACTTGGACTCCTGAGAGACATCCATCACTGAGAGCCCCATAAGCCTTGAACAACCAGTCATTCAAACAAGTTCTCCCTTAGTGGAGGAGCATGTCTGGGAGCCTGAAAAGCACACTGCTAGCTAACTTTTCAGCAGACTTTTCTAGCAATCAGCAAATCAGCAAAGCATTAATTTTTAGGTCTTTTTTTTTTCTAGCATGGATAGCAATTTTCTGCTCCTTGCTAACACTTTCTTTAAAATTCCATAACAATCTTTTTAAAGGATTGAAAAGTTGCTACCTCCTAAGAGATCAGAATAGTTAAGGAGAAACTGAAAATTAGGAGCTGCCCATAAGCAAGTTTTCTTGGTAAGGAAATAGAGAAATATCAAAGTAAGCCACAAGGACAGAAGAACTTGAGGAACCTCAGGCTAGCCCACTGCTTATGCAAAAAGAGGTGAAGGAAGTTCATGCTGTGGTTTTTGACACCTGAGTAAGCACTGGAATCTAAATGCAACCGAAAAAGAGCAACAGACCTGGCAAGTAACTTCCAGTTAAGGGAAAAAGCATGGCTTCTGACCAGAGCACAACGTCTGGTGCTCTATACCTTCGATATACAAATTCATGGCCTGGGCAATGAACACGCTTAGTTAATTGGGGTTTCTGGAACTCCCAGAAAGAAGCAGGAACCACTATTTACTGTGGCAAAAAAGAGAAGACGTATATATACCATTTGCACTTCAGAGCTGTTCACATCAGAGGACAAATGTCCCATCTATTCTAGAGAAGGTATAAAGAACTGAAAGACAATCTGTGATATGTCACATATGATCCTGAAGAGATGGATGGGACCGTCTGCTCAGAAGAAACCACTAAGTCAACAAGTTTGTCCCCAGCAAAAGATAACAGATGCAGAAGTGGGTATCCAAGTCATTTGGCTTATAATGGACAAGTGACGCCACTAAGGAGGTTTTCACGAGAACAAAAATGGGAGCTCAGCAGGAAGTGTATCTGTTTACTCTTAGGTAAAAATCAACTGCCTGAAACCAGTCATTACCACACTTCACTTCAGCTCTTGCTTTCTTTTGCATGGAGTAACACTGCCAGAAAACATTAGAAAATCAGTACCAGTCACCTGCAGAAAGGCAGGACAGATATGCATCATGTGACAATCTGTTTAAAATCAGTGTGTCTGAGGTACTAATGTATTGCCATAACCCTAAATCAAGTCTACCACTGAAGAATATAAATGGCTAAAACAAACAAATTTGTTTAGTCAAAGGCTGCTCTTTTAATGCTCCCTATCCAAAGAACAAAACAAAAGCTGATTAAGAATGTATCAGTTGTACAATCTTATAAACCAGGGAAAGAAGCCAACCAGGAACTAAATAGTTTAATAGATCATGGAGAATGAATATCAACTTCTTTATAGAAAACATGCCTTGGCAAAGCCCCCAAGAAGAAAAATGCATTCTTTACTGAGTTTCAAGTAAACTGAAATCATTAGCCAGAAAACCAAAATGCAAACTTTAAGTCTAACCATCATCCTTCCCTGCCATGTATCTTAAGTAAATACTGTATGCTCTTAAAACTTCCCAGTAGTATGAGAAGATCACAGCCTTTGAAAGGGTCTACAAAAACACATCTGTGGGATTCTGTTGGCTGCCCATGGGAAACCACACTCTTCCAGGGCTTCAGATAGAGCAAGGTGCCATGCCAGCTAACCCTGCAGAAGGAAAACTTCGAAAGAGCTGCTCTTTCGGTTTTAGCATCTGTTAAGTGACTGGCATGTATTTAGCCCTTCAAAACAACCAATATTCACACCCTTTTCTCAGATTCACAGTTTCTCTCTCTCCTTTTATTTTGCCCTTACAGCCACATCTGAAAACAACTGCAGAAAAGTCTCTAAATCAAAACTGTGGCCAGTTCAGGCAGTGAAACACAGGAGAAAAGAGGTAATGAGATGCCACGATTCTGTTTCTATTGGCCCCTTCATTTCACACATTCCTTTCAATTTCTTTTCCTTTATTGGTACCTTGTTGTCTGTTGTTTTGAGATGGTGTAAAACTGGAACTGGAACTGGAGCTGGAACTGGCAGGACTGGGCTGTTCAGACTTAAAAGAAAAAAAAAAGAAAATAAATAACATTTTAAGAGACATTTTTTTGCCAAAAAAAACCCCTCTTACGTTAGTTACTGCCTAAAGCGTTCTGTCAAGAAAAAAGAACTGTGGGGCCAAATAATACTCAAAAACCTTTATTTCAGGTGTCAGTGAGGCAAACATTGTGGAAATTACTATTGCACTCACCATACATACACACTACTACATCATGTCTAACTGCTAAAGCCTAACAAGAAGTTTCCAATGCCTTGTTTGAAAGATTATACAACATGAGAGCCAAAATGAGTTTATAATGAACCTAAGGCATCTCTGTCATTGTCATACAGTAGACACAACATTTTTCAAATTAGCAATGACATTGTGGAATTGAAAAACAAAAGACCTGAGCAGACCACACTAAATGCCAGAAAACCTCAGACAGTTTTCTTTCATGTCCCTTAGAAAGTAAGTCTTAATATAGGGATTCAAATTAAACTTTTATGCTGTTACTGAATTTCTGCTAATCCTAACAGTTTCCATATGTATCAAAACTCTGCAGATTGTAAATGTGATTGACCAGAAGGTACACCTAGTTACAAAGAGAAATTATCTAGAATTTACCAACTAAAAAGAGAACCAAATTTTTAAACAGGGTACTAAAATCAGTGTATATTATTTAACAAACAGTTCTACACATTTTTTTTCCTACTTTTGTTTCCTTTAAAATTCATGAGAAAGTCCTATTACTTCATGGAAAAATTCTGTGTATTTTGTTCAGTGTTTATGGCTTATGAGGGCAGTACTGAAGAGTCTTCATTCCTGCTGCCAGGTTGCATGTTTCTGTATACTTTTTGGCTGACTCCCAGACTCAGTGGTACACACTTGCACACTCATCTGTGTACATGAGACAAAGTATAAATCTGGTATATGGGCAGAGGGGATGCTAACTGAGAACACAAAACAAGAAGTGGCCATACAGAAGGAACAGTGAAAATCCGATTAGGAAATAATGGTCTAAACATCTACTATTGAAAAGAAAACCAGCTTTAAATTTTATACAACTGCATTACCGTGATGTGTTATCCAGGCTAACAAACATTTTCTGACTCTCCTTGCCTTATGATTCAGACAGAACTAAATTGTTCTCAAAAATGACAGCAGAAATATCCAGTCTGTAAAACTCAGTTTTCACGCACACAGGATACCTTAAGGCTAGCAGTTGCTTTTTCTCCATAAATCAATCTATTGTTGCCCTTTATAATAGAGGGGGCAGATTTACTGCCTTTTGTTGCCTTTTCTCAGGATGAGAGGTGCCTATTTGGGCAACAGAATGCTTGAGAAAAACACCATTAACATCTGCTCTCCTTAAATTAACACCAGCTCCAGTTCTCACAGACACAGAGTCAAAATACAAACTCCATACCTGACTGTGTGGGTGTATGCCACTTATGTGCAACTGAATCAGCCCTGTGCAACAAAACCAAACCCAACCAACAACACAACCCACTTCAATGTATGAGAGAGATTCTTACGTGGTCCACAGCATCAGACCTTTTTGAAACACACTGCAGCATCACTTGACACTGCTCCAAAAATCATGTACTTTTCAAAAAACTTTTTTTTTCCTTCCTGAGTTTCTGTAAAACCTTACAAGATTTTTAGCTGTAAAATAATCATGGATGATATAAAGCAGATGATGCAGTGATGAAGAACAAGAGTCAATGCAAACTTTAAAAATGTCAGCAAACCAAGCAAACTAAACTAAGTTCAGTCTTCTAGCTTCAGGCTACTCTTATACATCTGGTTTATCTGTCAATTTCTGCTTCTTGCAGCAAAATTACAAGCTGAGAACTGGCTTCTGCAGATTTCCATTAACTGTATTTTTCCTTTATTAACTTCAACATGAATGTCAACTCACTGAAAATCCATTCCCTTAAAAAAATAGAAAACACTAAAAGATTATAATATTCAGCTTTCAAATGCTAACATTCTAAAAATCAAAAAATCACATAGGTGCAAAGACTATTTCACCATTAAAACTTCACTACTTTCTTTTTTAACCAGTTTACTTGAAATGAAAAAAGGGGAAAAGGCCTAGTCTCATTACAAGGGCTGAAAATATGAGTGAAATTGCTCCATGTCAAAATCGTCTCCCAGCATTAACTAACTTAACTTGGTCAGTATCACAAGAACAAATGAATATTAATACACATAAAGTTGTATGTTTTCCTAGTAAAAATTTTGCTCTGCTTTAGCAAGATCACTTTGAGAAGTTAAACCACAGTAAGTCCTTATGAAACACATATGATCATCCATACATATTTTAAAACGGTTCCTAATAACTTTTAAAACTATTTACATTATTTCCTTAAACAACCCTATCTGAAAATTTATTTCAAGAAATACGGATTAGCATAAATATTAAAAAACTATTCGGTATTGGAAATGAAACCTTCATTTTTTGACTGAGAAATCTGGGTGAGAGTGCACCCAGAGGAAACAGTTGCTTTTAACCTAAGAATGAATGTTATTAACAGAAAAGACTTGCCTTTTCAGAAGGAACTAAAAATATGCCTTCTGTGTATGAATGTAGATTAGTGCCAATAGCATCCATGCTTCTAGTTAACAGAGGGTGTCTTTTGTCACTTAAGCAATGTTTTTTGACAGTTTTACAGGTTCTTATGCCAAGGACTTAGGTATTTATTGCTTTACACACTTGGGCTTTCTACTCTTATCCCCTGGTTCCCAATCACCAAATATTTAATTTTTCAATGGGTCTGAAATTAGTTAAAGCATGTCTTTCAACAATAAAAGTTTAAGACAGTATCAGGGAAGATCTTCTCTCCTATGGCCTTTTCTTATTTTACCAGTTTTCTCTTTCTACAGACAAGCTAACGAGAGTTTGGGCCCAAAATGTTCATTAGTGCAATGACCCGATATGATTTATTGCATTCTTTGACAGTCCACTTCATTTTAGTGCTCTCACAGTGATGCACAGGAGACAGTGACTTCTTTATTATGCCTGATTGAGGGATCCTGTGCTTTGAAACTGTTCAGCAAAAGAAGGCAATTTTATTTGGCCCAAGTTTTCCCTGAAAAGGTATCCTTTTTACCAGTGATTTTTCTAAATCACTTGACTTCTCTGCCATTTCCAAATTCTTGTCTGTTTTTACAAGTAATTCAACAACTCACTCTTGAACTGCAAAAAACTTTCAGGCAAACCCACTTGTTTATGATAAAGGATATAAGAGATCTGTTTCTGTAATATTTCATGTCTGTCCCAATGTGTACAACTTCTTGGGGCTGTCTGGTGCAGGGCCAGAAGCTGGACTTAGATGATCCTTGTGGGTCTCCTCCAACTCAGGATATTCTATGGTTCTGTGACTCTAAAAATAACCCCCATCATTTCAAGCCCCTTATTAATTCTTACATCAAGAAATAGAAGACATCTATATGTATGTTGGTGACAATGGTTTTTCTTGCCTTTCCCTGAACCATTCTTGAAGGAAGCTTACAAATTGTTTCTTGAAGTAAATATTAAGTGGTGTAGCAATATCTCATTTCATATCAGTCTATATATTTCTTATTTTTTATGCATGATAGTCTAAAGACATAAGTTTCCCAGTGCTATACACACTGAGAAGTCCATACACTTGAAACTACTTATATAGCTGAGCATTTCTTCCACTTTGTGCAAATTTAGAATTTCTGGGAGGAGGAACATGCTCCCAGCAGGACAAGCCTTCTTCTCTTCCCTAACAGGACTCCTGTACTTACAGCTTCTACTGCCACTTAAGTGCCCTATCAGTGACCTCAGCTTTTAGTAAAATAATTCAGCCTATCTGTAGCTCACACAAGAGGTTCCCACTGAACATCAGAAAACAGCTTTTCACTCTGAGGGTAACCAATCATGGGAACAGGCTGCCCAGGGTGATTTTGACATCTCCCTCCTTAAGAGATATTAAAAAACCCCATCTAGAGAGGGTCCTGGTCACCCAGCTCAAAGTGGCCCTGGTTGAAGAGGGCAGGTAGACCAGATGACAATCAGAGGTACCTTCCCACATCAACCAGTCTGTGATTCTTTGAATTTGAAACATATCCTTCATTTAAAATGTAGCATCCAGAAAATACCTTAACTGAATATTAGCAACTGTTTCCTCTGAACAACTGCACTGGATGAAGTGGGATTTGCATTTCCTTAGAGACTGTCCTACTGAAACATGTATCTAATTTTGAAATAAAATCCTTTTCCTTCTATATTTATGAATCTATTTTATTTTACCTTTCTAAATAAAAAAAAAAAAAGAGACAATGCTAACATACAAACTCACAAATAACACTTAGAGAAGATTCATGCACAGGAGACTGAGCTAAAAAATGCAGATAAAAAAATTCTTTTGCAGAACACTGTACAATAAAACTGAAAGATGAAGCACTAGTGAAGATTGTTCTGTAACCTGTAGGGTATTTTTGCAGAAAATATCTTACTGGAAAGAGTGGCAGACACATAGTAAAGCAAGCAAAAATGTACAGGAGGGAAGATCAAGGTTTGTCTTGTAGAGCAGCTGAATACTACAGTTTCCATGGATTTCATGACTACAAGATAATGAGTAAACTAAGGATAAAATAAACTAAGAATGGGTATGGTCACATGAGTATGAACATGGTCCTTAAACATGAGAGACAAACTGATGGAAGTTCTCATCAGATAAGCCTAACCAAGAAGGATAAAGACTGTCCTGAATATGTAGGTAATGATGGCAAAGACAGGGTTATATGAAGGCTTTTGAAAACTGGCACTAACCACTGTGTTATTTAGACCCCATTTTCCCAAAAATGTCTGAAAAGACACCAGTATTTGTGAAGAATTGATAAAGTATGAGCAGCACAACATGGGGAATTTAACAGTTTTGTATTCCATACAGTTTGAATTATATGGAAAAAAAAATGAGGCCAAATGATGTAAGATGAAGATATGCTAAATAAATTGCTTGAAGAACATTGCTCATTTTATAAGCTCAGTGGCATGACAGCCCTGTGATGAGAGGATGGCAACTGTCCCTCTGTACTTCTTTAACTGTGGAAAGGCCAAATTAACCTGACAAGCAATAATCCGATATTGATTTTCTGAGAGTTTGACCTAACATTTTAAACTTTCCCTTGGAGAACTTCCACATATTCTATAAACAAAGCTGTCTTAAGCCAATGAAGGAAATGTGCTTTGGAAAGAAGGTCTAACTTCAACTTTAGTACTAAATACAACCCAGAAAATTCAGTCTAGGCATTAAAGCCAAGGTGAGAGTTTCATTCAACTAATCTACATCTTCTGCTCTAACGGGATTAATAATGTTAGAAGATAGGTGGTAGTTGTTCTGGCCAGCCCCTACAGCTGCTGTGTTGGAAGCAAAGACTTCCTGATCCCCTTCTCTTGCTCTATTTTATCTACTGTGCCCTGTGTCACGTATCAGCACTGAGAAGGACAGATGCATACCCAGTTCACTGTTTGGGAAATTAAACAAGACAGTTTGCTGTCACTTTTGGGGCAGCAGGAAGGTGGTTCACCTAAATTCTTCGAGATATGAGGTTTTAATGTCAGGAATTCACATACTCCTATTAACAAAAGAAGCAACTGAAGAATCATCTACATTTAAAACTGCTTTTATGGGTATAATTATGTACTATGGTACACTTCTCCACATTAGAAATTTGGTCTTCTCAGCAGGTACTCAGAGACTTTACAAATTCACCACAATTCTCCTCTATTCTTATGTAGCTCTGTTGAACACTCCCAGCATGACCCTACACTAAAACTTTACTATGTGGAAAGCTTGTCAAAGTCATAAAAATCGAGTAAATACAGACCTAAACATTTGAAAAAGAACAGGTTTTTTTTCCCTGAAGTCATGCTGCACAGGCTCACAGGCTCTTGAACTCACGTCCCAGAAAACCAAATTATTCAAAATTTAACTATAAACTACAGAGAGATCAAGTGTAAATCTTTGCTGGCCCTGTCAGTTTTACAGTAAGCTTCACTGTATTTACTTTTCCATCAAACTTAACTTGTGGGATTTAAATGATTATCTGAAAACCTCAGCTTTTGTTTATTGTGCATTCCAGTTCCAGGGAAAAGCTGTAGAGAGAAAAATACAAAAATATATGTTTTACCCTAAAAAATTCTCGAGTCTCTAAAACAAAACAAAACTCAACTCCTCAAACTATTTTTCAAAATGTCGTAACTTTTAGTCAGTCTTGTGATACTGTAAACTGAACAATGGTTTTTAGATGTCATGTTTGGCAACAAAATGCTCTATAGACTTTTTTTCTATAGAAGATCTGAGACATCTGATGTTTCCTAAGCACTCACTCTGCGATAATATCATGTGTTTGTCTAGTGTTTTCACAAAAGATCACCCATATTATAAACACACAGATCATGCAACGCTGATTCTCTGAGAAAAAACCCACAGAGAAAATTTCTGTTGTCTTATTGGTTCTCTACCATTTACAGCTGACACATCTGCTTGCTGTAATTTTGCCTACACAAGTACTTTTACAAAAAGAATACTACAAAAAGTGATTCTTATTTAAAACTCCTTATCTCTGCTTCTCTGATTTAAAGTAAGTTTTTGATAGTGCGATCTGAGCTTTATATTAACAGTTTTGCTTCTGTTTCATAAGACATAAGATTGCAACACACAACAAAGAAAATCTCTTTCAAAAATAAGAAAATCTGATATTTGTTTATATTTAAATAACATTTAACTCAAATCTCAAATTATAATTAATGTAGTGTAATGTATTTCTAACGTAATTGACAGTTATCTGAATAGGTACCTTAACCACTGAATGAAGTTACTAAAAATATTGGGCTATAACTACATTATTGGAAATACTGGCTAAAATAAAATCTCATGCAGGACAACTCAGATCAGTCTTGAGTTTTACAGTGTTCAAAGGATCAAAACCATTGTATATGGCACAAACAAATCAAGTTGAACCGTCTCATCTACCAACTGCTTCCTTTAGCTAAAATTGTAACATTTAACATGCAAAATTTTATTTACTCTTACTAGTCCTCTCCCAAAGCAAAGTTAAGCCACCAAGAGCAACAAGAATGGCTTCCTCCTCTGCCCTTTTCCTGCAGTGAACCCAAGCAACTTTGCAACTGAATTGTTGTTGTCCAGAATACTCAGACCATGGCATTTTACTTGAAGATATTTTACTCTTCCTGTGGAAGACACAATGCAATAAGCACTATCTTGAAACTGCGTCCTTTTCATCGACAGAATAAAGCTGCATTGTAATAACTAAAATCCACTAAAGCAGTGTGGGCAATGGAAAAATATCATTCATATACTGAAATAAACTAAAATTGTCACAGCCTGTATCTACTTCTTTTCCTGCCACAGTTTAGACTTATTACTTTTGCAGCTGATAATTCGTATAATGAAACACAAACAGGTTACTGTATGTAACCTCCTCCCACTGTTTAGGTAATACCTAACATGACCTCATGCAGAGCAGCAAAATCACTTGATTTACTTCTGTCCTAATCAAAACTCTTCACCAAGTATGATATTAAACAGCATAAATTTTGCAATGGTTTTCTGATTGGGGTAATCAATGTTGAAGCACTGATCCAGCTACTGCTAGCCCCAGTTCCTGTCATCCCGTGATGTGTGAATCATCTTTCCTTGGGGAGCTCAGGCACCAATGGAGTTGCCTGCCTGTTAACATCAGCAACAAAACACAGCTCTGCTGCTGATGGGGTACTTACTATCAGTCGCCTTTAAAGTCTCCTTTCATGTCGCCCTGAGATGATGATACCAGTTCTGCAGATATTGTAAACAGATTCTGTGAAGTGTAAATAGCTCCATTTATCCTTATCTTCTAACTCTGCTGTATGAAACATTAATTCTTACAACCCAGGGCATCACTTCCTTACATTTGCCAGATGGCTGGCAACACATTAAGTACACAGTAAGCAATTCCTTCATGAAAGTTACCCACAGCAAGAACATGTAACATGTAGGTTTGAAAAACCCTACATAGACGTTCTGGACTCCGGCAGCCCTATCTTACTGTGCTACACATGTGCAAGGACTGTCATTTTCATTATGACAAAGACATTAATTACCAAACTTCTTGGTCCCTTCACAACTGCACAGTGTTACAACAAAGAAATCTGATCACCAAAGCTACATGCATCTACTTGTTTTCAGCCCCAGTGGGAATGAATGGCACGAGATATTGCTGCTCAGAGGGGCACTAGAGACCCCACTAACATACACAATCCCAGAGGAACCACGAAGTACACATTTTTATTTTCTAAAGATTTCTATTTTCAAGGAAAGATGACAGCCTGCTTAGAGGCCTTCAATAGAAAATGTTAGGTTTAAATACCAACAGAGCTGGATGTTTCACTCAAAGCTTTTTTGGGTTTTGGGTTTTTTGGGTTTGGTTGGTTTTGGTAGGAAAAAGTGTCATTTTTTTCTAACAAAAACATTAAGCTGTACTGAGAAATTGACTAAGTCAAAACAGTACTAATGAATAATGACTCAGTGAGTTAACACAAATTCACACCAACATTCTTAAACAAGTTTTCTATTGCTGATGTGGTGATCTAGAACCACCTTCAGCGAACACTCAAATTATTATTAAAACTGGTTGCAGGTATGACACTTCCCTTAAACAACAACAGCTGCCTCGCAGAGGAGTGGATAATGTTGTCAAGAGGGAAAGGCAGCTGCCACACAGAGGGCAAGAAAGAAAAATGCTTGATTACCTCTGCTTTTATTTATTTCCTGTACCAGGCTCACATGCACACTTCAATACTGGAAGAACAGTGACACACAGGCAACATCATCCTGGAGTCTGGGCCAGGCAAATTATGTCTATCAGAAGCACCCCTTGCCCATTCCAAGAGGGCCCCCCAGCATCCCTCTGCAGTGCCAAACACCCAGCACAACCCCAGGGCTCCACAGCACAGGGAGGTGAACAGCAGTCCCTCCCTCACCTGCAGGCAACAGACTGTCATTCCTTCTGCACAGGCATGAGACAGGGTATACACTCACTGCAATAGTAAGCCCAAGCAGCCTTTACCCTGCGTTAGCAAAATTTAACCTTCAGGAGATTACTGAGTCCTTAAAATATAAAAATTAAATTGTGTAATTACGGTGTCTCCTGGAGAGTTCATGTCAGTCATCACCAGAGTACAAGCCTCTGAATGAAAAGTGTTAAAAAAATTATCTAATGAATTTCATGGAGAGTTTGGCAGCAAACTTTCAAAAATACATGAGTAAACCATGCCATTTTTGCCCCCCAAAAAAGAACTGTAAACTTACTGGTTCCACATAAAAAATAAAAGGGCATTAAAAGCCTTGAACAGATCTAGCTATTGTAGGTAAAATGCCAGCTGATAACTAACAGGTGTTGGATTTTATTTTAACTATGTGAAGCCATTCTTCCCGATCACAACACAATTTATGTAAGTAGATAGATAAAGCAACTTCGGAGCAATAAAATCCCTATCAGGAAGATCTCACTTCATTATGATTAAAATAAAATATCCTGTCTTTAATATTTTATTATTTTGACTGCAATCCACCTTGGCCTCTTGAAATTGTCATTACTTTAATGGACATGAGACAAAGTCTTTTTATGCCACAAACTTCCCCTCCCCCCACCCCCCCCCCAACAATTAAAGTATTGGCACTGCACATAACCAATTAAAACCCTTACTTTCTGCAGCATAGCAGGTGAACAGGATTTCCAGTGCTAAAACATAGAAAATATGGCCCCAATTCAAAACTGCATTCATGCAAATATTTGAGTTTCATGTGAGTAGTCACAATGAAGCAGATGTAGTCAACACGTGCAAATGAACTAAAATACTGAAGCCTGTAGTAGTAGCTTAATAATGATTAATGTTACTTCTGTGGTCAAAACGTGACATTGCCTAAAACTAAATAAAGCCCAAACAGACTTTGCCTCAAGAATACAAAATTTAATGGCTCTCATAAGATTACTTTTGCAACCTGAACTATAATCGTATCTACAAGAGTTTGTCTCCACTGCTTTATTTCTAAATTCTTAACATTTCCGTAAGCCACTGATTTCCAAACACACTGCTAACAAAACTATCTTGCTTTAATGTTTGAGCTTGCCGCCCAGAGGCTCTCTACTTGTCTCTCGTGCTGCTTCCTCATCCAGCAATAGTTCATCTCACCATATACAGAACAGCCTAATTATGCACCTAGGCTTTTGTGGGTGAAGGCAAAGCATTTTTCACTTCATAGTAACACCTAATTAACACAGGCTAAGTATAGCAACTGAATGGGGCCATACTACAGTAGATGCTGATGGCCACAAAACATAATTGTGCCTACTGCCACATCTCTAAAGAGGTCTGATTATCTCTGGCCACTATTTCTCTCTGAGGATGTGTCTGGATGGAAACACCTCGCATTGTACAATATTTACCTATTTGTGACAACTGAATTACCTCCTCGACACAGGAGTACTATGTCCAACAATACCACATGAGTGGCTGGCACAGTGTAGTGGTTTGGCCCAAAATACTCATTACTGTTTATCTTCTGTGAGATAAGAATTAGGAGAAATGCAAAGCAGGCACCAAACTTGAAAGAATATAAAGAAGTTTATTAACAGACCTAAAAGAGAGAAAAAAAAAATTTATACCATACCTTCAGAACGCTCCTTCTCCCCCCACCTTCCTCCCTTCTCCCACTGACAATGTAAAAAGACAACCCTTAAGATGCTCAGTCTGTTACCACTTCCATAATAACCTTGTTCAGTCCGTTTAGAAAGAGAAGTCTCTTCTTGCTCGTGCTATGAAAACAGTATCACAACGAGACAGCCACCCACTTCCAAATATTGTTCAGTCCATTTAGGAAGAGGAGTCTCCCTGCTCGCATGTGAGTCCCTTCCCCCGACTTGCAGCTTTTCCCACAACTGCTTTCGAGGGTCCACTCTTGAAGGTTTTTGGGGTACAATTTTAAGGTTGAGCCGTTCAGAAACAAAAAACAGAGGCCCTTCTCCTTCCCTGGGAGCAAAGGGTCTTCCTCATCTTCATTGTTAGGACTGTCTCTGGGAGCATCTCTAGGAACTGATATTTTCTCCTTTCCCATTTGGAGCAAAAGCCCTCATCTGGTCCATCTCTCCCTGTCCAAACTTCTCATGAAATGACAGCTGCGTCAGCATCTGCCTATCTCAGCGCAGGTGCTTTTGCTTACGAGCTGAACACTCTACCCCCCATATCTTCATGAAATTACAACAGGATAATCTGATCTATCATAGCTTCACAACAGAATTACAGCTTTAAGCATCTCTTCTCTCTTCCCTCAGGTTTTCAGCTCTTCACAGCACTAAAAGGGTTAATCTCACCTCGGCCTTGCAGCTTTGCAGCTGGATGTTGAATTTTTCTAATCGCAGTGGAGAGGGGGGAGAGCCGAGCCGCTCCAGCTGCCCATGGCAAGGCAGTGGGGGGGGGTTCCACGGCTGGAACAGGCCCATGGCTCCAGGCTGGCCATGGCCCGGCCCAGCCTGGCCCAAGCAGGGCCTGGCCGGGCCTGCTGGCCCCCGCACGGGGCCCGCAGCCACCTGTCCCAGCGCCGGAAACGAGAGAGAGCTTGGGGGGGAGTTTGTCTATTCTTAAGTGTGGATCGCAGAGGCGGTCACAACTTTAAGTGGCTTAAAGAATTGTCCATATTCAAACTGGCCAGCTGATAGGTTCTGTCAGGTCCCAGAGGAAGCTGTAAGCACCCCTTAGCAAGGACATCCCTTCCAGGACTATGCTTGCTAACCTATGACACATGGTTTTAAGAGCAGCATTAATTCCTGGACTAGAAACAAACAAACAAAAAAAGGCATTTAATTATCATGCAAAAAGTAAAGAATGTAAGGATATGACAGTTGCAAACCCACAGGGCCCAGTCTGCAGTGAAGGACACGATCAGTATTAACCCTGTTCTGCATCATTAAACATCTTGAGAGTCACAGTTTCACAAATAAAATAAAATCTATCTTCTTTTTTTTTTAACCTTTGGTACCTACATGAAAACAGCACATGGAGCTCTATCTCACTACTGTTCCTTCTGACTTTAAATACTACCTGAAAAAGCTTTGACTTTGCCTCCAAGCCCTGGCAGAAAGTAGGCTTTTTCAGCTAACAAGGGTCTGGAGGTTTTACAAGGCCATGGGGGTTTTCAAAATGTTCTTCCACTTTTGCAATAGTCAAATTATTTCATCATGTGCCAGATTGAAAGCAGCATTTTATGGATTCCTTTAAAAAGGTATTCATACTCTAAGTCTGCTTTAGGACATGCAAGCAGTTAATTAAGTACAAAGGCATAGTCTGTGTGATCTCTACTGTATTTTCATTATTCTGTAAAGGCCTCCCTGAGAAGGAGATGGGATTTTTTCCTAAAGGCAAAAGATCCACTAATGTGCTCCGCTCTTAATTATTGAAACTCCTTACCCCTGAGCTGTCACATTTTCCTAGCATGCATTTCTGCTCAGATTGTATTTCCATAGGTTTTGACAAGGCAAAAGGCTGCTACCACTATTAATGCAGTGACATGTACAGGCAAAATAATCACACCAGAATAAATTCATCCAACAGAGACACATGGACTGTCTAAAGAATCCACCAAACCACTGTCATGCATGGCAGACTCAAAGAGCTGTTATTCAGTTCTCTACAACTGGAGATACATGGAGAATATTTAATACCTGAGCAGGTATGTATGATCTGCCCTATCTCCTTTGTGCCTTCCTGGTGTAGCAACTTCACCAACAACCAGGTAACATTTTTTCCTTCTTACCCATCCAAGCAAAACCAGCACTAACCAAACAAGAAGTATATGAGAATCCCTTCTGAAATAGCTCCACCGCTCAAAAGAGGCAGCTCCAACCATGGAAAATGCCTCATTCACATCCAAAATTCTGTATTTCTCCATCTCATACACCAGCTTGCAGCTCACACAAATATTACAAGAACACCATCATATTTCAGAATGGCAGCAAAATCAAGGACAAGTCCTTTATTTTTTATCATGTTGCTGCACTGTCCCACACAGGAAGCAAAAAGGTGGAGTTTTCATTAACTAAAACATCCTGTAATTGAATTTAAAAGCAAAATCTTTGGAGTTTTGAAGTGAACTGTGTTAACATGCCTATGCCTCAATAAAACCGTAAATCTGCGCGCTTTTACTCTGTACCTTATTGTGTATGTTTCATACCAAAGCCAGTAAAATAGTTTTTCAGCCTTTATGTGTGATTTCTAAACGAACTCAAAAAAGACCCCACGCTCTTTGAATACCTAGTTGATCATGAACACTGAAGTCCAAAACTTTAATTCATGGATGTATTTGAAAAGTGACACTTAAAAAAGCAACATGAAGAGAAATACAGACATTTGTTTCACTTGCAAACAGCTCAAAGTCAACAGAAAAACAAAATTAAAATAAATACAGCAGTGCGCCACACTACAGCGTATGCCAAAGAGACCACAGAGGAACGACCATATATGGTTTTGGTCTAAGTCACACACAGAAAGACTATTAAACAAAGGCAGAGAGTTTATCACTAAGCAAGGGTGTGATTCCCTGTATTTCCCATTAATTTTATAGATATCTGAAGCTCAAAGAAAAGACTGACTGACTACAGGACACCAAAGGACAGTATCCAGCTTTCTGAAATACCCCTGAGGCAACAGCATGCTAACCTGTCTTGAGTCTGAAAGGCAACTTTCAAGGGACAGCTCCAAGGGAAGATCAACCATTGGCAGACACACTTAACTACCTGAAAAAGAATGCACCTCTCTCAGGGGGTGCTGTAACTCTACATTCTCTACCTCATGAAGGCAAAGGCCACGTTTCAAGTCTGCATGCCCAGAAATAGGTAGAGTATGATGCCTGTACTGTGAAGCATTGAGCACGCTCTTCTTTTTTGTCTGAAATTCAAACCCATTGATTGATATGATACACTCCACTCCAATTCACTGAACTCAGGCTGTATCCAAAGAAGTCACAGAACAGCAGCACTGCCATCCTGTAGCACCTTCCCAGTGAAACAACACCTCTGTTTAATGATGCTTGTAAGATTCCTTTACAACAGGGACTTTTCAGAATGTCATCCTTATTTTAAAATCCCAAATCCAGACCTCACAATTGATAATGAACTGATAATGGACTACCTCTAATTCTGAAAACCATCCTGTATGTGACCAGCAACAGTAAGAAACTTATTTCTGCAGGAAGTTCTACATTCTATATTGCACCTTTTATTACAAATTTATCATATTTTATAGGTGAAGTTATGCATATGAATATATGCATATGCAATACCAGTAAAGAGAACAGTCACCATTTTGAAACACATCTGTTTGAGAATGAGATTATCTCTTACTCCATGCAGTGAAGAAACTTCAAAATTCTTAGCAAAGTTATCCATAATTTCATTACATCCAATGTATGAACATTCCATTCATACAGTATTATTATGTTTGCACGATGTCACAAATAAAACTTGAACTAGAAAAAATGCACCTGACTCAAAGTTAGTATTTTTGCAGCATTCTAACAATTTTCTTTTAGGTACTGATTTGTAATATAATTTGTTATACCTAACTTAAATTTGCTGAATTGGGTACAGCGGTCTTGCTTTCTTGAAGACTCTTAGGAATAAATCTGGATACTACCAAGTATACTCCCAAATAATGATAGATTCTTTGTTCATCACGGCTATGATACCCACCATTTTAACTGTATCAGAGTAAGAAATAACATTTCACTTAATTTTACAGCATATTATTATGCCAGGCTATGACACTAAAGAAGCATCTTCCCAGCTTCAGGCAACTATGTTTGTTAGTATCATGAAGCCTTGACAGATCTGAAATTACTGGTATTGTATAGAAAAAGCACTGTCGTATTTTTACTCCCATTGCTCTCTGTGTAACATTGCAACTTCTTACCTTTTTCTTTCCTTTAATATGATTATGTTTATAGGATATACCCTTTATGGATTTAGCTGTAAAATTTCCTGAAACACTTGGAAACTTACCAATACATACAAAAAAGTCCAAACTATTTCTTCCAACATACAGAAAATGATCTCTATTACACTGCTTGGTCACCTTTCATTAGATTCCCTGGTTAAAAGTGGTAATGCAGAACGAACAACTCCTTGTGAAATTCTGCAGACATTCACTAACCAGGCTGCCCAGCTCTTTCTCCCACAGCACTTGCCAGGTGTGTGACTCGGGCACCTCAGGGGATTATTCTGTGTTTCATGGATAGTTTTTCTTTAAATAAGGATATTACTGACTTTCTAAATAATATTCCATCACTGACTGGAGCCATATTCAACCTAATTTATTAAGGACCACAGTCCAAAAGGGGCAGACATCCTTTTCACTCATTCAGATGGGGAGCACACTGGCCCCTTATGAAGACCTGGGTCATGGAAGACCATGATCCAGTATGTCAACGTGAAAATACATGAGAGCCCAAACCAGCAGGATTTGCTTCTCTTGGCATGGACTTCAGCAGTTTGCCCTCTCAGTAACAATGGCTTACAGACCTAGAAAACCCCGAATCTGCTTTTTAGCTTTAGTACAGAATTAAGGAACTCCTTAGGTCCTACAGGTCAACTGCAGACAGATGATGCACTTTTGGAAGTGTACTTGTGTCAGCCTATGAAAAATACAGAGGTGCTCCCATTATACCATTGGTAGTGGACAAGAGGTTGCAAGACAACGAAGAGGGAAACACGTATCAGCAACTAAAAAGGATCAGTTTTAACCACTGTCCAGATATCCTTCACATATCAGTTATTTGCAAGTTGCTACACAGCATACACCTCTGCAGAACCTTTTGTAAAATTCCAGTTACATTGGATTTTCTTGTCTCAATTCCTCTGTCTTTGAAAAAAAATAGAGAACTGCTGCACCCAGTAAAAGTGTATGTGCCCTTACATGGCATTTATTTGAATAAACAGGAAATCCAAAAATCTATTTTAACTAGCCAGCTATACTGAGGATAAATAGCGTGTCTCAAGGCTAGTGACAAATTAAAATAGAATATTCAGCTTTTTGAGAACATGAAGAATAATTCACATCAAGAGTGACAAGTGTGTACATTTTCAGGTTAAAAGACACACTGGTTAAGTTCCAAGCTATAATGAGAATGCCACTCCAACCACAGAGTATCCCCAGTGTCACACTGTAAAGCAGGGTCTGTCCTATTGTATACCTTCTAAATTTTACAGCCTTTGCATGCCCTGAGGGACCAGTCATTAAAAGGTCACTTCAAAAGTAAATTACCTTCTCCCTCTTGGGAAGTTCCTGCAAACTAAAAACCTAATGCTGACACCTCCCATGCAGCAGGGCATTTATTGTCTGTTCCAGAGAGGGCAAGCAGGGTTATGAATCTGATGGCAATAACAAAGGCACAAATCAGAAAACGGAGCAACGAGAGAATTTAACAGGAAAGGCTGGGAAGAATTCCTCGCTACCATGCACATCTCACCTCTATCCATAAGCACAAGTAATGGCACCAAACAAGGCTTCTCCTACCATGCCCCTCCTTCTCTAGATGTCTCTATAAAAGATGCTTCTGAAAACCAAAGTTTGCTAGGTGAATGATTAAAGTCCTAGTCTTAATCACAAAACTGAACAGCAAATCACACTTGAAACAGATGAGCAGGCACAGTAGACAAATACTTGCAAGAAAGCAAATTTCCAATAAAATGTCTTTCTTCTTGGTAAGCCTACTACTTGGGACAGATTCTCCTGATCAGAATGAGATTCTAGGAACTCCTCCTCCTCCACAAGACTGGCATAATTGACAGAACTGCCTCTTTTAGCAAAAAAAAAAAGTAACTCTCTGATATAACTGCAACCATATCCTGGATTTACTGAACTCTAAAACCTGAAAACAAAGATTTAGAATGTGAAATACAAGCACTGAAATCCATTTCCTTTTCTCTCAAAAGAAATGCTAATTTATAAAGAACGTCAAAAGAGCAATATTGTCTATAGATATCTCCCATATGCTCATTGCCATAATGTTGACATTTAGTAATTGAGTAGATTTGAATAGGCAATACAATTCAACTAGAACAAGCATAAGTTTGAACACGGCCATCAACATCCTTCAGTTTGGACAACCTGCCAGTAGACAGGAAAAAGAAAGGGGTGAACACAAATTTGGTGCACAGTCCTGCAGTCTGGGAATACTCAATAAGCACTGACTAAAGTATTAAGCAAAACCAAACAACTACTTACGTCAGATTTGGAGGACACATTTTCCTCCATGTCAGAATCACTGGGATCTACAATATCATCAAATGGTGGCAGAGAAGGCGTCTTCCTTTCCAGTGCATCATTTTCAATTTTGACTCTCCCCACCTTGAGCTGAGATTTATCCTTTGTCTGTTTTTTGTCAGCTGAACAAGTAAGAATCAGTGGTGGGGCATTAGGAAAACTTTTAAATAATGAATCTGAGCTGGTTTTTTTTCTTTTTCTTGCAGAAGATTCATCAGCGTCCAGCACAGAGGGCCTTTTTGTGAGAGTCTTCTTTTCTTGCTGCTGCCCACATGTTATGGTAAGGATGGGGGTATTTTCAGATTTTGGCTCCTTGGATATCGGTTTGGGTTCCTTGAAGGCCATCTTAGGAACCATTTTTTCATCTTTTAGTGGTTTGTTTTCTTTGGGTTTCTTAGAGGATTCTTTGGAAGATTTGTTATGTTCCCTGGAAGGTTCTTTGAAGGCACTTTTTTGTTCTTTTGAGTCTTTAGAAGTTTTTTCTTTGTGCTCCTTTGTTAACTTCTGAATCTTTGAAAAACTGTTGCTGCTGCTGCTGCTATTTATGTTCAGGATCCTAGCTGGGTCCTGCAAAGGGAAGATGCAAAATTTTACTTAAAAAAAAAAAAGGAAGAACCCTTAAATCCTCAAAAGGTAGACACAATAAAGACATAGTATTCATATTAAAAACTTGCAACTGCAGGTGAGTAACCAGGAATAGCAATAACTATATAAGAACAGATAGAAATCCCTACATTTGGTCAAAATATCTGTTACAAACTGGTGGAACATGAGCAGTTATCACTGCTTGTCAGTATCTGCAACAAAAGTTAGTTTTTATCCTAGGCATTATACCAGTCTTTTTAAAAAACCTTGTAAGATTAACATAAAGGCAGTTTAGGAAATGTTTATCATCACCATTACCAGTGAGTAAAATAAAAACACAAAGAAAAATTAAGATATGAACATAAGATGTCAACAGAATTACTACAGGATCAGAGGAAAACACAATGACATTTCAGGGAAAGTTTGACTTCTCTACTGTGATCTTCCAGGTTTTGCCAGATCTTTTTCCTCGTAAACAGTAACAACTCTGGGTCCAGCCCAGTTATGGAAGATTTGATTGGACAGACAATAGTCACTGCCTTTTTATGGAAAACCTCCTAAAGCTGAAAAAGCTTCCTTCTTTGTAAATACTGGAGTCTCTACTGAGCCTTTAATTGTATTTTTTTTTAATAGAACTGTTTTAAGTGAGAAGTGTTTCTCAGAATGTGGTGACTCAGAGGTCCTATAAAGAGAGATAAAACCAGAAGCAGCAGAGCAGTATCATTCCTCACTCAGCTGAATTTGAAAAGTTGACGTGGCAAGGAAAGTGGTCATCTGCAGCTAGGACGAGAAGGAATCATCCAGAATAGGTCATACAGGATCCTTTCTTCTGAGAATTAACACCTGGCAATCTTTAAAAGACAAGAACATTTCCAGCACTGCCCGCTTTCACTGAAACTGCCAGCAGTGGGCTCTCAGTATCTCAAAGACACCCAGTAGACTAACTGCACTGTTATAAACACTAAACACATGTCCCACTCTATACAAGACAAGGTCCATTTTTATACTACTTCAAATCTGCAAAGTGACATTTCAATTTACAGGAACCTATGGTCGAGAAGTTTACATTGCTTCCTTTCTTCCAGGCTGATTATAAGCATTTCTATCTGTATGTTACCCAGAAAGTGAGAAACTTCTAGAAAGAAACACATTAATGTGTATTGCATACACCCTTTTCTTTTACCTAGAACAGATGTGTATGTAGATGTGGTGTATCTGGCTATCTAAAACTGCCACAGATTTACAGAACTGTAGAGAGGAAAACATATTCAGCTTGCCTTCTACCTTACTTAACCACCCTTTTACCCACAACACAGACAGAACTGCAGAACTGCAGTAGAAAGTAAAGGACCAAAGCAGGACATGGCCAGCCTCATCCTCCACAGGGGCTGACTAATTTTAAAATAATGCACACAGTACAACTGCTCTGAAAAAAAACTACCCAAGAAAATGAAGCAGAATTAACATGTTAATGGAAGTCATGTCAATTAGAGGAGAAAGGAAGACTGAGACTACATCCACTGATGTGCTTCCTTGTTCATACATAGCTACTTATAACTTGTCCCATCAGGATGTGTTAAGTCAGTGTTTAATACTCTAGGACCTGAAAGGTCTACACAAAACATGTCTAGAATCTGCAGTATCTTCCTTCTCCTCTGTAGCAATAGGTAGAAATAATTAAGTAAAAATAATTACTTAGAAATGCTCTTCCTTTCTCATTATCTTATTTAGTGATACACTGAGTTTCCACACAGTGATGCATAAATTATTCAATTGCATGTTTTTATGAGATGCTTCTTGCATATGTACTGCAAATGTATTTTTGTGTCAGATTTGGTAAACTAGCTGTATGTTTATATAACACATATATCAACATTAACATTGGCCAGAAGCATCAACAATGAACAATACTATAATGACATCTGAATATCTAAACATAAAGCACTTCCTCATTTCCCACACCAGCAATTAAAAAACAAAAATAAAAAAGCACTTAGCACTCCTTGAGATGTTTTACTTGAGTCATAAGACCTTTCCTGGTGCTCTTCTTTAAGATCCAAAAATAAAAAAAAGTTGACTATTTCCTTTGATGCAAGACCAGCACTAAAAGTTGACTTATGAACTAATTATTAATGCTTCTAGTGTCACATCACGTTCTATCATGCCAGAGCTGTATGGCCCTGGGGAGGAATAAAACATGTGTCATTACTAAACTAGACAGAAAAATTATCTCTCTTACTGCTCTCCTTATAGCACATTATTTTGCATATAGCACATGTATTTTACATTTCAGAAGGACAGTCTCATTTTAGAGGTTTTCCAACAGATGAGATCTGTGAAAATGGTTCTGGGGCACAGTAGTATTAAAACCAAAAGAAACTTGAGATCTGTCATCTTTTCATTTTAAAAGCAGACTTTTTTCCTCTTCCTACAACATGGAAGCTGATATTTTCATAGAAATCATAGTACAAATATGTGACATACTTATGAGATACACCCCTCTTACATGCTCTCTTAGAATTACCCTTTCTTAGAGGCAGCCAACCCACTGCTTTTATATCTGCATTCATTATCTAAGTAAAAAGAGTATCTTTTCTTATTTCCTTAATTTCTGCAATGACCCAAAAAGAAGCCAACAATGACACAGAGGAGACAGCAAGAGGAACATAAAATCTGTAGGACAGAAAAAAGTCAAATTATATTCACCAGTAAGTTATATCGAACCTACTGATGAACACAGAATGCTGGTGGGGATAAAAAGTGGCTGAGTATTCATATCATGCACAGCATAGATCTTAATGAAAATCAGAATGCACTTTCAAACCATTTTCTTATTTATCAGAATCTGACAATGTGTTGAAATGTTTCTTTCTTTTCCACCTTAATAAGTGTTGCAAGAAATAAGAGTAAATTAAGTAAAACAAAACAGTCTTTTCTCAAGTTCATGTGAAAAACTGGGATCATGGGGTTTTGACAGGTAAGATATCTGCACACCATAGCTTACATTTGTGTATTCATCAAATACGCAAGCAACCCAAGTCAATGTTAGCCTTTGGTATGCTGCATAACAAACAGCATGTAAAAGAATAATACAGGAACACAGGCATGTCAAAATACCTGCAGATGTCATCTTAAGCCAAGTAATATCATGTACATACAGTATCTCAAGATTTTTAGTACTGCTATATGAAAGGGGCTAACATATCTTTAAAAATATGTATTTTAGAAAGCACAATAAAAATCTAAGATTTTATCAGCAAAGGAAGTCACTGTGCTACTGTGACTGGTGCACTCAATTCCTGCTCAGATTTTGGCCAACACAGCTCATGCTAAGGCCTGAGATGCATTCTGGGAGCACACAGAGCATATTGTAGGCAGGACAGGTGGCCAGAAAAAGGTAAAGGGCCATTACACTACCATGTTCACCTGGAAATTGCTATCTCCTGCAGCCATCATCTTCAGCAGTTTCATCACCATGTTCTAACTTACAGGAATTACATAAACCATACCTCCAATCTGGAAGGCATAAAGCATCAGCTTATCAGAAAAAGCCCAACTTTGACTACCAGCTGGACTGCTCAGGCTTTCACATTTCCCACTGTGAAACAGAGTGTGCCAACATTGTGACAGAGGAGGAAGGATAAGCACCCTCACACTCAGCTAGGTAACCTTATTTTTTTATGGATGCCAAGTGCATGGATTAAGAGTTATATGTCATAAACTAAGAAACTTTGTGATTTGGGAGGTGAATTCACTTTATAGACTAATCTGGGCAAAGGGAACCAACACTGTTTGTTGTGTTTTTGTATTTCTTAACGAGCTCATGAAATTAGGTTTAAATCACAGAGCACATTGTCCTGTATATTTGAGAGACACAAGTGGACTGTGATAGCTGCTCAATAGGTAACACACTTGCAGATTAAAACAATTCTGTAACTACAGGGCAAAAAATGGTGCTAAACTGTACACATTACAGAGTTGGGTTCTGACTTCACACCACAAAATGTAACTCCCAATTTGTTTTAATGTGAGTTTGAATAAGCAGTAACTTCTGGAAACCATTGCAAACCTCAACTGCTGACAGGCATTAGGAGCCTAATTAAGAAATGGAGCATTTGGGAGGCGTGGAGGAAGCAGAAGGGCAGGAGCAGTTCATTATATTTTATGAAGTCATTAAATTGAGCACATTGGCATGGCCTTGTCAGTGTACTGTACTCTGAGTTTAGATTACAAATTTAGTACTAGTGATCATAAAAAAGTGCATTATTTTTCATTTTTAATTAAAAAATTTTATGCCTATTGAAATTATGTGTCCACATTAAGCCAGTGGACTAGAATTAGTCTCAAATATGCCTATTGCTCTCAAGAGGAAAAGAGAAGAAAGATACCTAAAAGTAATTCCTTTCCCAAAAGTAAAAGCAAATTCAAATTTCTGTTGAATACAAACTTGTTTATTATTGAATGAAAACATTAGCTGATGGGGGGGGGGGGGGAAGGGGGAGGCAAAAAAACCAAGAAAGTGAACTACAATATTTTGAGAACCTCCAAAAATACTGTAGGGTAGGAGGTGAATTTACCTGCTTCCCACAAAAATTTACAAAATTTTCCACACTTCAACTTAGCCCAGCCCACCAAACTGTTATGATCAGACATCAGAAGAATCAGAAGCAGATGGAGAATTACAAAGCTCACTGGTTTAACAGTGAAGGCCAACTGGGGGAGCATGAAACAACTTATGTTTTATCTGGCCACACACAGGAATAAGAGCTTTTGTTTTCTTTGTTTATAAAATAAATCTCATTTCACTACAGCTGATACTACAGTTCATCGCAAAAGACATAATCATCCCCTCCAAAAACCTAACCAAGCTGCTTCTCTATTCTGTGCATGTAATATTTATATAATACAAACAGGCATAGTAATAGCACTGATTTAAAGCAACACAAGTATCTGCAGTCAGCCTGCAGCTATTCTTATATTCTGAAAAAATGCATAAAGTAAAAGTTTTCATACATTTCTGCCAGATATCTGTATTTCCATGATTAAAGCTCTTGGTTTAGAATCAAAATACCGGGGCTCACTAACACCATCTCCATTAAATTAGACGAAAAAAATCACTTCAGAAATACAAACATCTCTATTTAATATATATTTCAGAAGAGAATGTGACAGAAACTGACAGTTGTCTCTTACTTCATACTGTATTGTATTCTTCATAAGTGAATGCTAAACCAAGAATACCACTTTGTTACAGTGGTTTTACTGTTGTTACTTAAATTCTTATCTAACCATAAAGTTTATGTGGTACTTTGCAGTGGCAGACAGATAAGCATAAGGTTCTGTTTTTTCCATACTCAAAGTTTAAAACTGACCTCAAAGTTAACTGTGGTATTCACAGACAAAACAAACCAAAACTAGGCCAAGCACATCAAAGGGCTATTGCTGCAGCAGAAAAATCCCAAACTCACCCAGTACAGACATCTGGAGTACACTTTTGGTACAAGCAACTTATGCCCAAGAACTATCAAGACTTTCCTGCAACTCTTATTCTAGAGGCATATTTAAATGAAATTTGGACACTGAAGTTTTTCCATCACTGGGGTTACTCCAAAAGACAAAAACAAAAATCTACTTGTACATTTGCTGGAACTTTCCTGCATTCCAACCAGAACAAAAACACTAAACACCAAAATTCAAGGCTTTTCAGCTCCAAGAACTTATTAAAAACCCGCAAACTTTACTGTTACACTAAACCCAAGGTTATCTTGTGTTTCCATTTCTCAAGAACAGCTTATGATTCTCAGCAAGGCAGATATTCACAAGTCTTTCTTTATGAGATAAAAGAACAACTGCTCTTAAGTGTGTGTTCCAAGTTGGACAGGCTGAAGAGGAAAAACCAAATAGCCACATATTGGATATCCACATATTGGACTGACAAAAACTAGTGTCTGAAAAAACACCTCTCCCCACTATTAAGAATTCTAGGGATGGAATCCTGAGATGTCATGTATGTCTAACCTCCTCAGGTTTGACTCACCTAACTGCATGCTATGGGCCAAACTCTGGAGATAAGTTTGAGTTGCTTCAGCAAGAAATGACAGATTTCAAGCATTAGTTTATATGGCCTAGTGCAGCAAATACACGCTTCACACTGCTTCACTTCATCACACTCCACACTTGCCAGTTTTCCACATCAGACAGAAGTTCATTGTCTAAATGTGGTTTGGAAAATAACATCCCAGGTTAACATTTGCTTACAAAACATTGAGAGATTCAGGACTTACCATGGTGCATGGTTACTAGGCAGAGCATTAGTACAGGACACAGTATCATGTCAGTACCTCTTTGAAGTCCTTCTAGAGGTGTTTGAGTTGCTTATTAACCCAAGCCTCAGCACACCTCCTTTGGCATGCAAAGCAAGACATGGGTGAAACAACATTACAGCCAACTCTTTAGAAGTGATTGGAAAATGAACTCTAGAGAGCTACCTACCAACATCACAAGAACCCCTATCAGAGATGGAAAAGTGTGAGATCAACTCTTGTTTGGTATCCAAGTAGATGGAGGTACATCCTAGTCTAACCAGCAGCACCTTGCTGCAGCATCTGATGTAGCCAGCTGTTTTCCTTTGAGGCATTAAACACTCATTTTAGCATGCCAAAGTAAGCACCTTCAGTTTAATCCTCAGATTATACCTCTGCTTCTCATTAGGAAAATAACCACACTTCCATGTATTCTTTAAATGTTGCAAGACCACCTGCATTAGAGATTGTGAGGCCCTGATGTACAATACACACCAGGCAGAAACATGTCAAAGAACATTTTTTGCCTGTCCTTGCTTATTATGTATCCCTACTATCTTTTCATAGGCATACCCTTAATTCATTACCTGACAATTCATGCAAGATATGAGATTTGGCACAGATAATGAACATGAAAGTTATTAATAAAAACGGGTATTGCTCCTTGCAGTACATGCACTGCAAGATTAAGTACCATAATTCAAATCGACAGAAGAAAATAAAAACCCAAACAATTTAACAGAACAAAGAAAAGGCTTGTGTTGCACTTCTTACCTGAATAAACAACAACAATGCTATTTTCCCATTGCATTGGTTTGTTTCATGTCAAGAAATTATCTGCTGTTTCAGAAAAGTTCATCTGTATTACTCAAGAGGTTCTTTGGACTATCCCTTTTTACCATATTTTAAGTTGGGCATTCAATTTGATGTCCTAGAGACCAATGACACATTGCTGTCTTTGAAACATGTAGAAAAGAATTAACTTCTGGAATTTAAACAAAATAAAAAATCCTAAAGGACACAACTTCAAGTTTCACTCTACACAGTTATCCTTAAAAATGCTTAATAAATGAAATTATTATTATAGTATTATCTAGAATCTTTACATTTCCATGGATCACACTTCCATCACTGTAATCCCCTAATACTACAAGAGACTGCCACAATTCCTTCTGGAAAAGGAGGAAAACAACTTTACAGGTACAAAAACCAGAGAACCTTCACTGGCACTTGTTCTCATAGCCATCCTTGTACTGCACTATTTTCACATGGCAAACAGTACGTACACAGCAAAGAAATATCAAGACCTGCTATCATTGGTCTACACTAAAAGATTGCAAAAAAATCTAGAATTTTTTTTAAATTAACTTAATTATCAGGAAAATCACCACTGGTTCAACTATCATCTAGTAAAATAAGTCTCACCTTTGGCCCATGAGATGATTTCTTCTTCACTTCAGAAAAAGACAGTGAGTTACTGGGAAGGCTGGGGAGATGAAGGCTCTGCCCTGAAGAAAACGATGTGCCATCTGACATTACCATCATCTGTCATAAGAGGGAAAGCATGTCAGTAAAACATTACCACCAACAACAGAGTCTCAACTGCCTAGCAAACCACACTGGTAGGAGAATAGAAGTCCAACATATCCATGTCAAACACATCTCAAGAGGGGATAGTTTAATGGAATCACACTGGTAATTAATTAATTTTCCCCAAGAGTCTGTTTTGCCCATGATATTAACTGGTAAGCAACCTCCCTGCCTGTATCCTGACCCATGAACCTTCCCACCCTATCCTCTCCCCCCTGCCCTGTTGAGGAGGCAGAGTGAGTTACCAAGGTTAGCCAAGGTTAACCCACCACAAACATACACTGTAAAAACAAACTGAGGTTTTAAAGTAAAAGAAGTATGTCTAATTCCAGCTTTTAACTTCAAGCTTCTGCGTTATCTAGAGTACAGTAAACTGGGTGGCTGGTAAGCAAGCAGACAGTTTGCTACTAAGAGGGTCTAGCTCCCTTTCTTGATTTTAAAGACGTAAGTACAAACAGATCATTTCCAGAAAGCACACGTAAATCAGCCATTACTGAGCAGTTACCTGACGTGTAAAGATTATTCCTTCCAACTGTGGGAAACCCAGCTACCATCTTGTCTTCTGCTCCAGTGTTGCTGTGCCTGGATTTTATGATTCCTACCACAGCCATTCATTTATCTATTGTTTCAAAGCTTTAAATGCCAAAGATGGCTTTACCTGCTGTCTGACAAGCCCTGCACAGCTGGAAAGAAAATGCAGAGCTCTGCACCTGCAAGGAAACATCCCTCTCTTCCCACAAGCTCACATGCACAAAGTGGTGCTGGTTTTGTGGATGCCATATGTGGTTACCCTTGCCTCTTCAGACGACCAAAACATCCTCTGACTCAGGGGACAGGAATGAGCTGACCCATCGCATGCCTCAAGTACACTACATTAAAAATATTGGGAAATCAAGGATGTAGGTATGTATATTCCAATGCTACCTCTCCAAGTCAGGATGATATTTTATTGCCTACAGCTTCCTGAAAACAGGATTTCAATTTTTAAAAAAATCTAAAAAAATTATTTAAACACCACTCCAAATGAATCTTGTTGCAGACCACTTTGCTCAAAAGATACATGGTAACCTGGGGAATATTAAAAGGTATCTAGGTAATAAAAATTATTTTTTATCAGCCTGTTTTCAACACTGTAGCTCGATTCCAAAGGTGGAGGAAGAAGGCAATTAAGCTGTTCTAAACCAGAGCCTGCCAAAAGCCAAAAGCCTGAAAAATCACCTGTCCAAGAGCAACAACATTCTTCTTGTAATCATGGCAATGTTGATTGCAATTAGGTACTGTGAATCACAATAAGTGATCCTTTTGCTGGACAAATACTTTTTAATCTCAACTTGCCAAAACCTTTGGTTGCATTAAACTCAGCTGTATAAAAGAGAAGGCACAAGCTCACAAAGAACAATCACCCAGAAGGAAAATCTATAGCCACATGTGCACACCATAAACCTGCACAATAGGTAAAGAAAATGCATTTCTCCATCATTATTTTCGCTCATAGAGCACGTCAAATGGGTGTTAAATAGTATTGTTCTTTAAGTGAAACTCTGCAGTATTTTTTAAAGGCACAAATTTTTAAGAACATATCATTTGCATAATACCAAAGAGTCATTCAGAAAAAGCAAAGTTACCCATTAGTTACAGAGTTTAGGCAGAAATTTTATTGCCTGAAGTTGTTTTGTTCATACATTCATATGACAAAAAAGATGCATATCCATGTGGAAGACAAATTTAGTCAGGAGAATCAGGGTTTGCCCTACCCTGAAATTAAAACCAAAGAAACAAAAACTTTGCCAAAATTCTTTCTCCTAATGTTGGGAGCTGCCATTTTCTCCCTGAAGCATAGAAGTCTGACTCACTGAAATAAACTCACTGAGGTTTAACCACTGCATAAATTTTCTTTTTAAAATTCAGAAGCATTCTAGTTTAGAAATATTCACATATTCATGATTGTACACAGGCATTCTTAGAAAGCTGACTTTTTTTTAAAGTGCATGGACTTCTAAGATATCTGAGTTTCTGGCAAGTATTTGGACCATTAATAGTCTCCATATTACAGACTGTTTCAAAACAGGATCACAGTCTACAGAAAGATTTAGAGGGATGGAATGAACAGCATTAGTACCATGTGAAGTCTGATTTGGTAAGTCCAGTTACACACAAGAGAAAAGAAATCCTGCACTGGTTTTAGGAAACAAAATCTGGACATACCAAACCATGAACCCTACAAATTTCACAACCCTATAAAAAATCCTACTGTAAATTCAAAATTTTTATGTGATTAACAATGCATGCAGTTAAGACTGGACTTCAGTTCAGACTACAGACTATACCACCTTTAAAGCTGACAAAAAGATGACAGGAGACCAAAAAGTCTCATGTAAAATTAACTCTTTGGCGCCTAGATAAAAAACACACAAGCTTCTCTTTCAAACAGATCTCTGACAGGAAAAATTATATGCTCCTCATCAAAGTCCCCTATATAACATGAGCAAAAAAATCACTTTGACCTCTCAAAGAAAGAAGTTAATATTAACACTAACTAATATCCAATATGTTTGTTTTCTTTGTCAAGATCATCTATGTAAAAAGCTCCTCTATTACCAACACTTTTTTGAAGTAAGACGCATTTCCATTTCGGCTAAATTTAGGAAAGTGACAACTACATATCCAGTTTAAGGTTATGGGAAGACGTCTGCTGACAGAATAACAGCAGTTTCTGCAGTGGTTAACTGCCCTTTGTTCCCCCATTAATCAAACACAGAATCACAGGCTGGCAGATGTACTTCCACCAGCTTTCAGAGTAAGTCCCTACTTTCACATTGCTTCTACCACACTGGAAACACATGCTGCTTGACTGTGGGCCTGTCTGTATATGTGCCTCTATTAAGCCAAGGCTACACCAAAGATGGAAAAGTGGGAATGAGCATATCACAGCAAGACACTACTACTGCAGCAAGAAAAAAAGCTCACTGATCGCATAGCAATAACTCTCCAGCACAGCCTACATGCACTTTTTTTACTTGTTTCCTCCTTCCTGCATTGCAAGTTTCCTGCTATCTTTCAGCTGCCTAGAGATACACCTCAACAGAAGGGGGACATGGCTGCAGCCCATGCTTGAGCCAGGCAGCCAGGGGCACCTGCAGCTGGTACTTGTCTGCACCCACAATGAAACACTTCAGTGACAAATCCTTAGGAACATGACTAATTCTTCGTCTCAGTCCCTTCTGAAATCAACAGGTCAGTGGGATCAGCCAGACTAGCGGAGTAAGACATTAAGTACTGGTGTCAATGAAGCAAGGTGAGACAACAGTAGTCTTTGAACAAGTCAGTTTAGACAGCCATATAACCACACTCTGAATTCACCAACATGCAAAAACTGAAGTTCTAGTTACAGTTTTGCTGTTCCCTCAAAGATTTTGCTTGACTATATTTAGCAGAGCAGAGATCTAGCTAACTGCAAAGCTTGTCTTTCATGGGGCAAACGATGACTGTAATAGAATGTGTAAAAGTAGGGCATTAGTTGGGCTTGTTCACAAATATTTTAAGTGTTTTTATAAAGTGCGGATTAGGATACCTGGTACTGGATAAGCACTAGAAAGTTGGCCAAGAGAGAACAGTTAGTTTCTGAGTTTAATACCAGGGTACATGTAATACAGGAACTGCAGAATAGGCTGTATGGAGAACCATGTCAAGGGAGGTGATTGTGCCACCCTACTCTGCACTGGCGTAGCCTCACCTTGAGTCCTATGTGCAGCTGTGGCACCTCAGTACAAGAAGGAGATCATCAGACTACTAGAATGTGTCCACAGGAGGGCAACCAGCGTGGTGGAAAGGCAGCTGACACCACTTGACTTGTTCAGAACATAAGGCTGAGGGATGACTCCACTGCAGCCTACAACTTCCTCGAGGGGGAGCTGCTGAACTCTCTGACATAATTTAACTGCTCTGCTGGTAGTGGTATCTTCCCTCTAGCTCACCAAAAACTCACTTCACCAATCTTCAGCTGTTGAGCTTGTATTTAAAACCTTTGTCTACCAGTTGCTTTAAATGAAAGACAACTTCCAGGGCAAGGGCAAAGGAAAACCTACTTTTTCCCCCAAAACAGTGCACAGAGGAGATCCACTGATATTCACGTTACTGGGTAGGAATAATCAACCTGAAGTGACCAGTCTCCACAACATTTGAGCTGCTGGCATCTTAGAACCATAGAATGGTTTGGGTTGGAAGGGACATTAAAGATCATCTTGTTCCAATCCCCCAGCTGTGGGGCAGGGACGCATTTCACTACATCAGGTTGCTCAAACTGCCATCCAAACTCCCAGCAATGGGGCATCCACAACTTCTCTGGGCAACTTGTTCCAGTGCTTCCCCACCACCACAGTAGATAATTTCTTCCTAATACCTAAACTTACTCTCTCTCAGTTTGAAGCCATTTTCCCTTATCCTAACAATACCTGCCCTTGTAGTAAGTTTCTCTCAGGGTGTTTCTAAGGGCATTCAAATTGCAAGACAAGTGAGTGCTATGGAAAGAAAAACTGCCATGCGTTTAATTTATGTAGCTCCATCACTTCTGAATGGATCAGAGAACAACTGTGCACTACCAATAACCATAGTGTAATAAGGAACTCTCTTCCACTATTCCTATTCCAGCAATTTGGAGAAAATTATGAAACTGTAATACATTGTGAATTGTAATAGCTTGTACTAAACCTACTAACAATTGATTCTGAAGTCTCCTTAAAGAAAAAAAAAATGGACATTTTGAAGACAACATTTATCTACCAATATATGCTTGGCAACTTGGAGTACCCATGTACCCAACAAGAACAACTCACTTTCAAAACAAGATCTTGCTTTTCATGTCCTTATAACATGAAGAATGAGGAACAATCTTAAAATGTTCCATGAAAGCTGGTCTTCTTTAATTGCCTGTTTCTACAAATGCACACAACTGCAGGGTGCTGCACCGGGGCCAGGGCAACCTCTGGTAACCAATCTAGGCTGTGGGATGAACAGACGGAGAGCTGCCCTGCTGAGAAGGACTTGGAGGTGCTGGTGGAGGAGAGGCTGGACACAACCCAGCAATGAGCACTCACAGCCCAGAAAGCCAAATGTGTCCTGGGCTGCATCCAAAGCAGCGTGGGCAGCAGGGCCAGGGAGGGGATTCTGCCCCTCTGCTCTGCTCTGGTGAGACCCCACCTGCAGTGCTGCATCCAGCTCTGGGGTCCCCAGCACAGGAAGGACATGGACCTGCTGGAGAGAGTATGGAGGAGGGCCGCCAACATGATTAGAGGAATGGAGCACCTTTCCTACAAGGACAGGCTGAAAGATTTGGGACTGTTTAGCCTGGAGAAGAGAAGCTCTGGGGACAGTTTATAGCAGCCTTTCAGTACCTAATGGAGGGCTACATGAGAACTGGAGGATGACTTTTTAGCAGGGACTGTTGCAATAGGACAAGGGATAATCATTTTAACTTAAATATGGTAAATTTAGACTAGCTATAGCAATGAATTTTTTTACAATGGTGAGCCACTGGAACACATTGTGCAGAAAGGTGGTGGATGCCCCACCCTTGGGAACACCAAAGGTCAGGTGTGTGGGGCTCTGAGCAGCATGATCTAGTTGGAGATGTCCCTGCCACGGCAGGGGAGTTGGACTAGATAACCTGTAACAGTTCCTTCCAACCCAAACTTCTCTGGGATCATGCCAAGCCTGATGCATAGGAGTCACAGATCTACCACCCCACACACGTATTTACAGAGTCAGGAACTGTGTGAGCTGTCACAGGTCCAGACCAACACAATTGCCTTATTAATGCAAATTAGAGCTCCTGCAGGTGAATGAGCCACTATCAAAAATCTGTTGCCTGTGTCCCAGTTTTTAATTTTCCTGAATGAAAGGAGGCCATCAATAAAGCTGCAATAATCAGATCCACAGCAAGCTACCTGTTGCAGTTTCATTTACTGAGCTGCTCATCAAAGAACACCCTCATACAGCATATGCAGAACAGGCAGTGAGATTTACCACAGTGTGCTGCAGAAAAATTCCAACAGCACTTTCAGTAAGAGCTACAAGATACATATTAAAATTCTGGGAAAAATGAACCATTACTATGACATTTTGGCAGCACTCATCATAAATGGTACTCATCGTGCACCAGTAGCAGACAACTGGACCTCTTTGTGTAGCTCAAGGCTGCCACACCCCATGTCATTTTACAGTGAAGAACAGGTTCCTACACATCACTTCTTTTCAACATTAAAGAGTGCATTTGAAATATGGGAGGAAAGTAGTAATGATTTTAAATGACCACAGCAACACTAATAGCTTAAGCCATGATGATAAAAAATCAGCATGGACCCCAGCACGAGCTATTGAACGTGGGTATGTGGACCTTGTTTCAAAATTCCAGTGGGTAACACACTGCTAAGAAAAACCTAGCAGTAACACAAGTTCCATTAAGGCTGAAGTTCCAAAATATAAATCATTACCTAAAAAATACAGTCATCCCGAACAACTATTATTTATATTTAAACCAATATAAAAAATTTTAAGTTATTTGCTTGAAAGTAAAGTAATATGTACTTTAAGAAAATTCAATTACTTAAATATGAAAAGCATAACATTAAAGATAATCTCTTCCCTAGAGCAGCATTATACCTAAGGTTGGTTCTGGGAAGAAGCCAACTATTCCAACTGACACAGAGGAATTTGCCAGGAAAGAGGGAGGATGGAGAAAAGAGGGAAATCCCCGTGATTTCATCTTCATTACATGGATTATGAGCATAGGTTTTAGAACTGGCACTATGTAGACATCTCAACTGACTGAAAAGACGTTTCTCAAACCATTAAACAATAAAACCACAAAGATAAGAAAAAACCCTCAAACAGCAGAATGCAGTGGGTTTTGGCAAAACCTACATTTTTACCTTGATAATTCCCTCTAAAATTGCACCCCTCTCAGAATAATTCTTTGTCTCTCTGACTCATTAACAGATTAACTGTCTTTAAGGAATGAGCTGTCTTGCTACAGAAGCAGTGCTCTTGCATTTCCTAATGAATTTTACAGAAAGCAATAGTAAAGGACACATTTGTCATGAAATAGAATCATTACTACTCCAAAAGTGACCTATTTCTTGCATCCTCTAAACATGAAACCTCAAACCATTAACAGCCATTTGCATTTGTAACAAAGCAGTGAATGTTACTATTTTTGCCCACAGTGGTAACTGCTCTCTAGGAGGTAGAGAAAAGGTTTTTCCTTTTAGGAAAGAAAATTCAGCTATTAAATGTTGTCTATATACTCCTGGATTAAACAACCAATTTTGAGCCTCCTGCCAAAAAGGCAGAAATGTTTAATTTCCAATTAAATTTCCAAAACAACACAAACATTTTTATTTAAGTATTTGCAGCTATGAGAGTATCAACATGCTATCTTAATGTAGACTGAAAATATTTTCACTACTTTTTCCTGAAAGAATTGAAATTAGGTTATTTGTAATATCATATTCAAACAAGTGACACCTGAGCAAATCTTCTTTTCCAGTGGTAAAATTTAATTCTAAGATATTAGGCAGCTGTCATTCAGCATCTTCAAAATTAATTTGTTTCTACTAGCTCATTAAACAGAGTAGGTGTAATTTTCAGTTTTTTCTTGCAATTGAAAAACATGCAAGCCAAAAAAGCAATAGAACCAGTGCTACTGACAATATAAAATACATAAATGGAATCAGACCCTATTTGTAAGTGTTTTCTGTGGGATTCAACATTCAAAATCTACTACTTCAAATCTGAAGGTTTGTCTTAATGACTATAATTTCCCAGTGTCATCTCTCTTCTGAAATCCATATTCAGCAGTCAGAGTGCTGCCTCTTTTTCCTCAGGGTCTCTCATGTTTTAAGGCTGAAACTGATCACAAAACATAACTGAAAAATCTAGGTAGGAATGACCACATAAGGGTCAATGCTTACTGGTGTTTGCATGATCAAAACTTCAGTACCTACTCAAGCATAATTTTGTGCTGTGCCTAGACAATGAGCCGTGTAGGAGACTGCATGTATACAGTCCTGTCACTATCAGTAGCTTGATGACTTGCTTTGGTAAGACACAGATCAACTAAAAGTCACCATCTGTATCCAGGGTATCCCTTGGGGATTTCAAGCAACAGATTGCTAATTCACATGAGTATACATGTATACCTGGTATACAGATGATGAGGACTACACTGAGTAAATGGTGCAAAAAATTCTCAGGGGCAGCATTTCCACAGCAAACCTTTGTAAAAGGAATGTCATTCAGAATATGTATATATATATATATATATATACACACACACACAAAGATATAGAACATAAACAATGCATGGTTTGGTTGAATTTGTCCAGTGTACTCTTGAAAACATTTTATTTCTTCTGTAAACATCTCCTTTTCTAATTACAAGAATAGGCTAACTGAAAACAGGCGAATGGTAGAGATGGATTTGAGCATAACTAAACCTTTTCAAGGCACTGTGGGAAGTTCAGCACAGAAAATATATTTCTGAAAGTGGAAGGCTATATCCAGCTGGCAAAGTTTAAGACTGAACCCAAGGTTTCTATTTACCTTTCTGATTAGAGAATCTCTGAAGCCAAATCAAATCCTTCTTCTAAGGGCTGAAGATGTAACAGTCTCTTGGAAAAGAAATCAGCAAGTTGGTGACCTCCTAATAATGAAGACTGCCTACACATTTATGCTTCAATTCTGGTGATATCAAATAAAATGCTACAATACAAATATTCCACAGAGCTAATCTACATGATTGGTACCACCCTAAATGTCCTGTTTGCTTTAACTGAAGTGGCCACAGTGGCACTGCAAAGGCGTACTACACCTGAGTTCTGACCTTCTAATTACTCGTGATATCCCAGTGGTACTCTCTCAGTGAGCTACAGCATAGCCAGTATCCCTTACTGGACACAAAGGATGGAGAAGGGTAACAAAACTTTCTTATCCTGAAAGACAGAAGAACAGTGGCTGTAGCAATAACTTTATCTAGTTAACGTTTGGGATGCCACAAGATATATGTGTGGGGGAAAAGGGGCATTGAGAGTATCCAAGAGATAATTCAAGGAATCTGCAGCAAAAGACAAACACAGAGGCAAGCCTATACTGAATATGGCAGCATGCAGGTGAGCCTGCATTTCTCCCTCCAGAAGGACATACTATTTGTAATATGCATATGCTTATGCAAATGAGAAATAAGCATGTTTTGTAGTTCACGCCAGTCAGTTCATGAGATAAGTGGAGAAAAACCAATCAGATCTGGGTTTTGAGGTGCACAGAAATCATGCAATTTAGACCATTATTTAAAAGTTTTTAAGCAAAAGCCCACCACATTAAAGCCCACCACTCAATGCTACTACTCAGTGCTTTACATTAATATAGTATCTCATTCATTTTGAAGGACATGAGCTTCATTTTGCCAGATTCCTTGCCTATCAAAATTCTTGTTACTTGTTACTGTTATTTTTTCTTGAAGATAGCCATAAACTAGAAGTATTGATTGTTTTGACTTATTTTTAAGTGCAAACACCATCTCGTACTTTATTATCCTGTAAATGTTTTTCTTGGCCTAAAGAATGGAAGTTACAAGTAAGTTAATGCTCTGTATAGAACAGACAACAGACTGAATTCACACACTTGGAAGGGAAAGTCAGCTTTTCAGGGTTTCTACAGGAGTCAAAGAAAAGCGTGTGTCCACCATTTCATAAATCGGCTTCTCAGCACCAGGAGACGTAAGCCCTTCACAGAAACTTTTAGGGACAAGACAGATAGAATGCTATTACATTATTTCTGTCAAGCTGATCAGATAAACTCCCAGGTCACAAAGTCCACAGAGGGATGCAAAAAACACCAATAACTTCGGGAAAAGGTAATAATTTCTTGGACAGAAATTAGGGAAATGGAGAAAAAGAAAAAACCATGCAGTCTGAAGCATTCAGAAGACAAAAAGCAATGATGCAATGCATTTTAAGAATGACCACACTGATATATTCAGGGAAAGAATTTGATCAAAACATGCCACATTTTATTGTTCCCACTTAGGCAACATTTTTGCTTTTGTAAACTCAAGATAACTAAAATTAAAAGGAACAGAAAAGTAGCAATAAAAAGGAAGCTTCCGATTCTAACCTCTTAAACCATTACTCCCCAGCCCCAAAGTCCCTGCTGGCATTATTTAGATTTATTACACTTGTGGCTAAAGCTTACTAATCTTATCCAGTCTCTTGTTAACAAATATCAAAGCAGTGGCTCACAAAGTTTTCCAGAATACAATCTCAATGTTTTATTTGCAAACACACTAAAAAGTCAATACATTGTTGAGACATGGATACCCTCTCGCTCCTAATAAATGCAAACACAAAACACTGCTGATACTTCTATTTTGATTTTTAACAGTTCTCTTCTATAGATGGGCAATAGGGTCTTTCAGACTATACATGCTACTTAGTTTTGCTTTGTTTTCAAAGATTCGCTTCAGCAGACTGAAGATTCTCACACTAGCTCCCTCTTATCTTCAGCCCAGAACCTACTATTGTCTAAAGATACCAAAAAGGGTTACCCACTTTTATGATGACTGTTTCAAAATAAAGATAGGCACTGGCACTAACACTTGTAATTTCACAGCATGAAGGCTTTCTTAACATCTCTATCAGTGACTTGGTAAAGCAGGCAAAACACACTCATGAGGTCTGCAGAAAACAATCAACTGTGGAGTGAAGAACCTGACACTTCAGAGCAAGCAGGGCTTGGATGAGGGACCCAGACATCTGGAAGAATGGATTAGCAGCAGCCTCATGAAATACAATGAGGACAAATGCCAAATACCAAGTACTGCCCCAGCAAGGCAGAGCCCTGCAGCCACGATGCTAGGGCTGGAAAACAGCTCTGGAGCATGCCCTGGGCATGGGAGGGCTGTGAGCTGAGTCAGGGCCCAGGCAGCAACAACGGCTATCAATGGCTATTCTTGTGAGGTGGTCACAGCCCTGGGAGCCAGGGGAGGGTCGGAACTGTACCCTCTGCTTGGCTTTTTGTCAGACTCTATCTACATACTGCCTACAGTTTGGATCTCTAACACAAACACCGACAACAAAATGGTGGGAGGCGAGAGGAGGTTACTGAGACTGTGGGGCTGGAGACTTCATGCTGCAAGAAGTGGCTACAGGACTAGGGCTGGCTCAGGTCAAAGGAGGGATGGCTTCAGGGGCATCCAACAGCTTCTCCATTCCCTCCCATCAGCATGGCACTGATCGGAGGGAATGCAGAAGGCATAGGCTCTTCACAGTGGTGTGCGGAAGGAGGGCAAGAGGCAGCAGCCCAACCTGACACAGGAGAGGCTCAGGCCCATGAAGACGGCCCAGCAGTGGAGCCAAATCCAGGGAGAGTTTCACACCCTGGCAAGGAGGGGTGAAGTCCTGAGCAGACCCCATGGCTGAGCCTCCGACAGTCCCTGGCAGAATGAATTATGCTGTCATTGTGTGAAACACAGCAGAACAGTTTCCACTAACAGAGAAAGCATAAACCTAAAGGTTTGGCCTTTTGGGCCCCCTCATCCCTCCAAATGGGAAAACTTCCCTTTGGCTTTTTCACATCACTTAATTCTGGCAACACATAAAGAAGTTGGTACATTTTTCTGATTCAGACTGTGTAACATACTACACAAATTTAGGCAGGTTTGTCTATAGTTAAAAGTTTTGACTTGTTCTACCTTTGTAACTATTGAATTTATTCTGCTTAATATAGAACTATTTCTCTTTCAATGAAAGACACTTTATTTTCTCATTACTTCCATCACAGGATCATGTATTTAAGGAAGGCACATGATAATTTGTTCACCCATTCCACTTAAAGACACACACCAAGCTCCTGTATGAAGTTAATCACAAAAACACTTTACTTAAGCAGTTTCACAGTTAGGTCAATCTTTCTCATATAGTAATCATGCACCAGCAACAAGCAGCAACATCTTTATTGTGATGGCTTTTGACATGGGTGCAAGACTCACCCCTCCTGCCTTCAGCAGCTTTCTTCTGAATTCCTCTGTTGGGTTGTTGAATGTGAGCTTTTCACAGCGGAGGTGATTTACTGGTGGGTGGCCTTCAAGGTGCAGGAATAAGTCATAGTCAAACCGAACTTTCTTAGGTTCTTCCTGAGGGTTGAAAATAACCAGATAGAAACATCTAGCACCAAAACTAACTAAGTTGAAAACAAAGGCTACATAAACACTGTCAATTAAAATTACATAATTTTTAACCATTCTCTGTGTTCTCAGACACATATGGAATTAATCAAGCGTCAGTTGAGCTACAGTAATTTAGAGAATCACAGAAGCTCCTATCAGCCCTTGATAACACAAGGTAAAATGCATGAATTTCATGAAATCCTGACAAGGCTTAATTGACACTGCTAAGTCATGTTTGGCCCAGGCTACAGACAGGCGTATAGGCAAGTATCATGATTCAGCTGAGACAAGGTAACTCAGTAAAAAACACAATCACATTTCTGTGACTAGAGAGTACTGAAGACAGTGCAGTAAGTTTTGAACACAAATGTCTCCACTGAAGCCAAACTATTGTTTTCTTCACAAGTTATAGAAAGGGGGAAGTATGAATCTGCTGCAGCCAACTATATTTGATCTCTTATTTATGGGGTCTGCTCATTTCTTAAAGAAACTTCATTGCCTTCAGATAGATTTCAAGTGTTCCACCAGAACTTTCAAGCAATTAAAATTCTCTGCCACTGCAGTGAAAAAATGAAATTGAATGTTCCCTGTACCAATATGGAAAGAGAAAAAACAGAAAAGGCAAATTTATCTTGGGAGAAATCACCAGTGCTCTAGTGCCCTGAGAAAGCCTCAGCTGGAGAAGGACACTGGTGGCATCAGACAGACTTCAGTATCTTCTATCTGGTATTACAAGCTGTGCACATTTTGTGTTACACATTTACACAATCCTTCTAGAAGCTGTACGTGCATGAAGTGCTTTTTTAAGATGCTATTAAGCGGCCCTTCCTCCAAAGGTCCTGATGTGCAATGGAAGTCACAAAATCAAGCCTTAGAAAAGAACATAAATAAAATGGCAACTTGAAAAAAAGTTTCAGGAAAAAGGGAACCATGAGGGAAGAGTAGGAAGAAATACAGCAGAATCCTAGCACATATCCAACACTGCATATAATCAGAATACATGCTCTGTTCAGTGACAGATGCTTAAAAAATTCACATTAACCACGTTGAATTTTGATTCAGGAATCCAAGTATGGGAAGAACAGAAAGCATACAAATCTGAGTTATTCTAAAAGTTAAATCAGAGGCTTCAAACACAGCCAAGGGACATCCTGATCTGTCCCATCTCTAGACATGGAGCAGAAACAACAAAAGGAGACCTGAACTAAAGGTCTTGCCATTGTCTGTTTCTGAAGACAAAAGAAAGCAGTTTCCCTACATGGACTATTTTCATAGTTCTGTCATAGTTCATAGAAATTACAGATAATTTTCAAAGGCAAGCATGGATGACATTTCTTGTTGCTAGAAATATTAACATGATTTCATACAAAAAAAAATTGAAGTCATTTATTCCTTGGTCTGCTTAGAAAACTGCAGTGTTGCTATAGGCAACAAGCTGGTACCAGCAGCTTTGCCATAAAAGCCAAGTTGCAATAATTCATAAATGGTAGTCTTCAAACAATTTTGTGGAAAGTCAGATGAACACAACCAGCGACTAAAAAGCAGACTTACTACACAAAAGACTTCCAGTACCACTGCATTGCCATTATTTCAGAACAGGGAAGACAGAATAGGCTGCAGTTTATGAGCCTTATTCTATACGGACTGCATTTTTCCAGAGTAGAAGTCTTTGACCTAAAAGCATTTTTAAGGACTTCATCTCAATGACAAACTACAGCCTGCTGTTGCTGAATTTGGGAGCAGGGGTTGACTGCAATTTCTGTAACTCTTTAAAGCTCGGAATATTTTTCTATCATGGTGAAATATGTATTAAATTTTCTACCAATTTCAGTTTAGTTCTGGGAACATAAATCCTTTAATCCTCTGTGCTCCAGGCAGTTTCCTGTACCCCTCCTTTCTCTATCCATGAAGGTATTTTCTGAATCAGAAACTGAACAGCACTCTACTTTAATAAATTATAATGGTATGTCTCCTCTTCCTCCTTCTATCTCCTCTTTTTCTGTATTGGAATACCTGTGAACTGCCTTGTGGGAGGGAAAGAGCAGCTGAGCCAGAAGAAAGTAGTAATTTGCCAGTTCAATTTTTGTCCCACTCCTCCTTTGTATTGCACCCACCCCAGGGAAGGGCATGCTGCTGCAGCTGTGTGAGGGACTAACTGACTCACAGTCCAACTGCTTGTATTGTTGTATTCCATGACACCAAAAAGGGGTGAGGGATGTTTGCAAACTTCCTAATCCCATGTGTTGCATGAGGGTAAGGAGAGCCATAATCACTGCTGCCCTCTTGATCTCAGTCTAAGCCACAACTTCAGCTGGGGAACACCTGAGACTTGCAGTCTCCACAGTAAGAAAAAGAAGCCACAAGTCTGAGTGGAAAGCTAAAAGAAATGTTGGGCAGGAAGCTTTCTGTACAGATGCTCAATGATTCACTCCCTGTCTTCTGCTTTGTCCGTGGGATGAACATTTAACAGATGAGTTGAAGAGACTGGGCTGCTTTTCATTAGATTTCCTGAATGAATCAAAACAGCTTCCCTAATAGAAACAGAGCTAAAAAGCATACCAAAAATCCAATCAACTCACTGAGGCAGTTCTGTTTCATTTCCAACAGCAAACAGGGTAAATCTGAAGATCTGCTCTTCACAGATTGATACAGGGAACATGTCAGAATTACCTGCTCAAAACCTACAACTTCCAAAGTGCCTGAGCAGAATTATCCACACCTCACACCTTAACAGGGCTTTCTGTGAAAGATAAAAGAATACTGGAATACATACTTGAAGGCACACACAGCTAATCCCAAAAGAAATTTTAAGTGATCAGGGTTCCAGAAAAAAGTCTTTTACTATGCATTTCTATTTTCTTTCTGTTTTAGTCTTTCACCAAGCATTCAACACATTAAAGATATAATGTTGACTTCATTAAAATAATAATTTCAAACTACATATTGCTAATATAAAATAAACACACAGATATCTTTGAATCCCGTTAGGTATCGTAACAGCTCCACCAAGGCACATGACATATAAAGGGAATCTAAATAACTTTGGATATTAAGGTAGTATACACTAAACTTTGCAAGATTTTGCTCTTTAATTTCACACAAATCCCGTTCTTTTTATCTGAACTAGTTATTAGTAATGCAGACCATGTTATGTACAATTAAAGAAAACCTCTGCATTTGCTATTTGAGAGACTCACAGTAAGTGCAGCAACAATTACTTAGAATGTGAGGTATCACAACAACATAAGTTTTGTAGAATGGCACTGGGTTTGGTTTGAGCCTGGTAATGTTGAACATAATGAGTACTCACATACAGTCTAAAAGAATGCTTTTTAACAGACCAAGGATGCAAGATTTAAAAAAAGATTGTTTTGAAAGATCAAAACCAGAACCAATTATAAAGATTTGTAATACTAAAACAGAACGAGTTCATTAAGTAATCAACATAATCAAGACTGGTGTCCTTTCCTCAAGTATAAGTGGCTCTTAAACTTCTTTAAGCATTGTTTAAAGTCTGTCCACTTTTTAGCAGGGCTAGTAATTCTTCTGAATAGTATATTACACTTCTCTTTTTTAGTAAGGCAATTTTAATTTCACAGAGTTATCTACTAAATACTGTCCACCAAGAGTCAATACTGGGTGCAATATTGTTTAACTTCTCCATCAGTGACTGGGGCGAAGGGGCAGATGCCTCCTCAGCAAGTTCAGTGATGACACAGAGCTGGGAGCAGGGGCCAATACCCCAGAGGGCCGTGCAGCCCTTCAGAAGGGCCTCGACAGGGTAGAGAGCTGGGCAGAGAGGAACTGTCTGAAATTCAACAAAGGCAAATGCAGGGTCCTGCACTGGGGGAGGAACAACCCCAGGCGCCAGCACAGGCTTGGGCTGATCTGCTGGGAACCAACTCTGTGGAGAAGGACCTGGGGGTCCTGGTGGACAGCAAGCTGTCCATGAGCCAGCAGTGTGTCCTGGTGGCCAAGAAGGCCAGTGGTGTCCTGGGGTGCATTAGGAAGAGCATCGACAGCAGGACAAGGGAGGTGATGCTGCCCCTGTACTCAGCCCTGGTGATGCACATCTGCAGTGCTGTGTCCAGTTCTGGGCTCCTCAGGACCAGAGAGACTTGGAGCTGCTGGAGCAGGCCCAGCAGAGAGCGACAAAAATTGAGGGAATCTCTTTTAGGATGAAAGGCTGAGAGAATTGGGCCTGTTCAGCCTTGAGAAGAGACAACTGTGAGGGACCTTACTGCTTACAAGTATCTGAATGGGGGCATCAGTGGATGGATCCAGACACTTCTCAGTGGTACTGAGCAATAGCACAAGACTCACTGGGCAGAAACTGATGCACAGAAAGCTCCACGTGAACATGAGGAAGAACTTCTTTACTGTGCAGTGACAGAGCACTAGAACAGGTTGCCCAGAGAGGCTGTAGAGTCTGCCTCATTGGGGATACTCAAGAACTGTCTGGACACAGTCCTGTGCAATGTGCTCTGGGATAACCCTGCCTGTGCAAGGAGGTTAGACCAGATGACTCCCTGTGATCCCTTCCAACCTGACTCACTCTGTGATTCTGTGAAATACAATTACACATTTCTAAATATTACAGTAATCTTGGGTTGAGGAACAACACTGATAAAGATAGCTTTAAATCTAATTCTTAACCAAGTTTACAAACTAAACTTCAAAATTTAAAAAAACCCCCTAACTTCCCAATGTTTGTTTTTTTTTTTCTAATGAAAAACATGAGATTCCATACCTTGTTTTTGAAGTAAACCTCAATTGGTAAAATGAAACCAGCATATCCAGATTCTTCAACTTTGTAGGGTGGGTCCTTGCACACTGAAACAAAGAAAAAACAGTATTAACACAAAAAAAAAAATGTTTGAAATTCGTAAGCAAACCACATGAGTAAATCTGCAATAATAGTTCTATGTGGCACTGATACAAAACTGCACACACGTGGTAGGATGTATCTGCAGCACAACTCAACCTGAATTTTGCAGCAAATTTTTCTTGCCTGCATAAAACCTCCACTTTATAGATAAGAAATCTTTATTTCAAATTTGAAAACTTTATTATTGGGGAAGGGGAAACACAATACAGCATTCCATCACACAGTGAAGAACACGAGGAAGGTTAACTATGGTATTATGATAAAATAATATCCAGGTTTTCTTACAGGATTCAGCTTCTGTAAGAATGCAGTGAATATTACTAGTTATAATACAATTTTTTCCTTCAAGTTCCCAGTTTAATGCAAGGGCTTTTAGTTACTTCAAGTCCCCACAATACTGAACAGGAGATCTCTGAAGAAAGTGGCACTAGCTGCCGACTCCAGACAGTGACAAAAAGCAGGTTGTTACAGAACTTGGAAAAGAAGCCATCTCTGCCTTCTCCTGTTTGATTGCATGGCAATCTCACTACAGAATTTAAAGTCCATGTAACACATTAGCACAAAGGGAGGCTAAGCTTGAGAAACCATGCATCTAACTGCAGCATCAACTGAGATGCTTCCAAATGCTGCATTGCTATGTATGACAAATCATGTCTACAGCACTACCATCACAGTGAAGGTTTCTCCCCTGTAGATTGGTAGAATGATGCAATTAATAACAGAAAGGGTTGACTTCTTCAAGAAACATTTCCTCTAGCTCTCTCAACCTAGCTGACTGGAAAAAAAATTCAAGCTCTCAGATGAATCACAATTTGCTCAGATGTATACTCCTTTCAGAATTGCCTTGTAGTTTACAAAAAGAATGTATTCCAATCAACTGCACAGGGCCTGATTACCAAAATTATTCTTTTTAGCAAAGCACTGCAGATGGGCACTTAAAATCCTTTATCATCCTGAAAACATGACAAGGCCCTTCAGATACATCCAGGAATATAAATATACATTCCCAATAGTGCAATCAGTACTTCGGCTTTCCGAGGACATGCAAGCTTGATTAATCCCCAAGTAAACAAACACTGCAGAATTTTCTATTACTACCAGGCCATTTTCCTCCTGGTTTGCTAGCACCAAGCCCCTCAAGTGCGAGGGGGATTACAACAAGTCCTTGTTCACATACTGCAGTTGACTATCACTACCTAGTTCACTCCATTCAGCTAACAAAAAGAGCAAGAATAATCGCCTTTACACACTCTTCTGCAACACTGTCTTCTTGAAGCTACAGAAGTTCCTTTGTTTCCCCTGGCAAAAAAAACCGAGGAGCTATAGTTTGTAAAGCAGGATTTAAAAGGTTTTGAAAAAAAGCATTATGATGATTGGTCAAATCTAAGAAAATGGTTTCAGACTAAGGTCTTCAGTTGGAAACTGGAAGAACATCCCAGAAGTAGTATTTCACCTTATATTGGTACATCTTCTTGTAAAAAGACTTGCCAGCATTTGAAAAATGTAAATATAATAGTCCTAGTTAAGCGCAGAGGTTACAGTAATACACATTGGCAATTTTTCAGTCAACGATAAAGGAGTCTTCCTGCTCCTTCTCTGCCTTCAGAAGACAACTTGAGGAGAAAGCCTTCACAATATTTTTTGAATGTTCATGTACAGAAGACTGAAATCCACTTATACAAAAATGGGGAAAGATATCCAGCAGATACTTAATCAGATGGAAATGTAGAGGCTTTTGAAAAAGTGATTTCAGGCTGGATATTTGTGATGAGTCACAAATATCACATCAACCACTTCCCAAGCACTTAATTGGTGCAGAAAACCTCATTAGCATAAATATTTTTCATTGCTTCCCTCATTTAGCTCTTCTTGCAGATTTACACAGCTGTTTGCCATGCTGAATAGTACCTTATCAAAGTCTCACAGTCCTTTAAAGAGTCTGTAACAGCTGCCAGTTTTGACAAAGCCTGGAAAATGGGCTACAGAACAATCATCAGGAAACCACTCTGGGTGTCTTCCCAAACTGAAAGACAGGCTTTTAACACAAGGAAAATACTAGTCTGAACAAAACCTTCCTGAAAAGAAACAGAAGTGACTGAGCAAAGATCAGTGCTATTGTGCATGTGTAGACTGCAGCTATTACATTTTTCTCACTTATTTTGCAGAAGCCACCACTGGCAGAAGGTACTGACAGAAATGGCATCGCTGGGCACCCTGGCCTAAGCTGTTTTTGTTTTATTAGACTGTCATAAGGAGTAACCAGGGCTGCAGTGACATGTGTGATTTAGGCAAGCCAACAGGAAATCATCCTAGCAAGGTATACTGAGCAGAGAAAAGAGAAGTGGCAAGAGTTATGTAAACCACAGAAAAGGAAGTAAGAAAACATACAAAAAAACCAAAACCAGACAGGAGAGGAGAAGAGGGGAAAAATCCTAAACCTGTCATGCCGGAGGTAAAGAGAAACAAAAGCAAATTGCAAATATATACCAACAGAACACAACCAACAACAGAAACTAGGAAGGAGTGATTTTGAAAAAGGAAGCATCTGGAAACCTTAACAAATTTCCCAAAGCTTGCTAGAAAAAAATTGGCTATGCTAGACTAGGTACATAAGCAGAAAACACTATCCTGTTACAACTTCCCCCTGATCCAGAGGGATAGAGGCATTTCACCTCTGACTGCTCCTTTCCTTTAAAGTCACACCTAAAATGCATTTCAAGTGCCAAACCAAATGTCTTGAACACCATTATCACTAAGACTTAATTACTACAGCCAGGTTTTTTTCTCCTAAGGAAAAAGTTTGTATGATCATGATTTTCTCCCTCTCTACTGTATCTTTTGACTAGGTGGTCCAAATTCAAGGCAGTCTCTACCACAAAAAACTGGTGTCTGAGAAGGCAGTTCCAGAGAACATCTTCACTGAGATGCAGGAAGAAGCAGGCAACAGCATACAGAATAACAAACCAATTATAAGAGTGTCTCCTGTCACAAAAACTGTAGGTCCAGGAGAAGTCAAAAAACATAAGCAAAATTATACATATTTCTTTAGATGCACTGGCCAGATTATAAAGGGGGGGGGGTTGTTGCCTTTGTAAGGCAAAATAAGGCATTTAGCTCAGTTGATAAAGCACAGTGCTAATAACACCAAGGTTGTCCATTCAATCCCTGTACGGGCCACTTAAAATGCTGGACTCGATGATCCTTGCAGGTCCCTTCCAACTCAGAATATTCTGTGAGTTCATGGCACTGACCTGTTATTGTGTCTTTGCCAGAATAATAATTTCTCTTCTCTCATAAATGAAAGTTTTAGTCTTAACACATTTGCAAATACATCTGCTAAACAGATAGATTGACTAAAACAATTTTAGGTGCAATTTTGAAATAAAAATAGGAGCTCATGCAACACAGTCATACAGCTGAATTCTGTCCCTCATGTTCATCACGTTTCATTGTACTGTGGGATGAACATTGCTGTAACAAGCAGTAACTTGGTATGCTTAAGGCCACAGAAAAGAAATTATATCAAATAGCTAAAGCTATTGTCAAATGCTGCATAGGAGCTTGAATACAGGTGAAACCAAATGACTAGTCAAGTTGTAAAAAGATGGAGTGAAGAGTGGAAGGCATAAAAGCTAGAGCAAGAAGGCTCAGGTCCTAGGACAAGAAGGTAGAATGACAGTTTTCCTTAATGCTGAAGAACCATACACATGTGCAGACGTACAACTGCTCTGGTGATGAATTCCAGCACTGTGCACACCTCAGGTGCTCACCTAGAGTATACGGTCACTTAACCTCCAGTGACAGAGGACTATTCAGACACTCAGCTGCAATGCTAGCTGTATTACAAACAATTCACCAACAGGAATAGTCAGAAACATACTGGTTATGATGAGCCATTCATTTTGAGCTGCTTTCACATACCAAGTTCCAGTTATTCATAGACGATGAAAAGTTATTGAAATGCTCCTCAAACAAAACCCTGATCTCCTTTTATGACCAGGTGACCCGCCTGGTAGATGCAGGAAAGGCTGTGGATGCTGTCTATTTGGACTTCAGCAAGGCCATTGACACCATCTCCCACAGCATACTCCTGGAAAAGCTGGTAGCCCATGGCTTGGACAGGAGCACTCTTTGCTGGGTTAAGAACTGGCTGGATGGTCGGGCCCAGAGAGTGGTGGTGAATGGTGCTGCATCCAGCTGGCAGCCAGTCACCAGTGGTGTCCCTCAGGGGTCTGTACTGGGACCACTTCTGTTCAATATTTTTATTGATAACATGAATGAGGGTATTGAGTCTTTCATTAGTAAATTTGCAGAGGACACTAAGCTGGGAGCTTGTGTCGATCTGATGGGAAGGAGGGCTCTGCAGAGAGACTGGGATCAATTGGATGGATGGGCAGAGTCCAACAGGATGAAGTTTAGTAAGTCTAAGTGCTGAGTTCTGCATTTTGGCCACGAAAATCCCCAACAACATTACAAGCTGGGGACAGTGTGGCTGGACAGTGTCTGGGCAGAAAATGGACCTGGGGGTACTGGTCCACAGCTGAGTGAACGTGAGCCAGCAGTGTGCCCTGGTGGCCAAGAAGGCCAATGGCATCCTGGCCTGTATTAGGAATAGTGTGGCCAGCAGGAGCAGGGAGGTCATTCTTACCCTGTACTCAGCACTGGTAAGGCCACATCTTGAGTACTGTGTCCAGTTCTGGGCCCCTCAGTTTAGGAAAGACGTTGAGGCGCTTGAGTATGTCCAGAGGAGGGCAACAAGGCTGGTGAGGGGCTTGGAACACAAGCCCTATGAGGAATGATTGAGGGAACTGGGATTGTTAATCCTGGAGAAAAGGAGACTCAAAAGTGACCTTACCACTCTCTACAACTTCCTGAAAGGAGGTTGTAGACAGGTGGGGGTTGGTCTCTTCCACCAGGCAGCAACTGACAGAACAAGAGGACACAGTCTCTCTGCGTCAAGGAAGGTATAGGTTGGATATTAGGAAAAAGTTTTTTCATGGAAAGAATAATAAAGTACTGGAGTGGTCTACCCAGGGAGGTGGCAGAGTCACCACCTCTGGTGGTGGACATGGCACTTGATGCCATAGTCTAGTTGAGGTGTTAGGACATGGGCTGGACTCAATCCATGTTGGAAGAGATGGAGGTCTCTTCCAACCTTGTTATTCTGTGATTCTGCCTTCCAGCGAGCAATTGCAAGTTATCAGTGGGCATCAGTAAAACATCATCATTACTACTACTTGGTTTTACAAATAAAGACTGTTTCTCAATAATGGTTCAGTATCTGTTTAAATTACATTGCCTAATCATACCATCAAGAGGCCCTGCCGAGAGACCTTGACTAATCAGAGGGCTGGGTAATCACCAGCTTTATCAAGTTTAACAAAGACAAGTGCCAGACTCTGCACCTGGGATGGAGCAACCCTGGATGTAGGGTGAGACTGGGGAATGAGACACTGAAAAGGAGTGCTGCAGAAAGGGACCTTCCCAAATCAAGATATTCCATGAATTTGTAACACTCATTCTGTATGCAAGAAAGAGAGGAGAGTGTTCAGTTCTCATCCAGTGCATCCTACAACTGAATTCTTTTGATAATGCCTGCAGAACGAGTTACCCAAGATCACAAAGCCAGAACAAGCACTGATTATTATCTGTCCCCTGGTCTATCAGGAGAATACACCTTTTCTACAGCTCACATGAACAGCTCAAATCACTTATCTCAAATGATTTATTTCTTTATTCCACAAATGAAGCACTACTTTTCTTTCACAAATGCATTCCCATGGGTTGCATCAGACATTAACTGACACTGAAGGAACAGATGCAATCAAGCCACAATGACACATTTTACTGACTACACTGAAGCCTTTGGACATAATAATAATAATAATAATAATAATAATAATAATAAAATAATTCTAGTTAAAGCTATCTTTCTTAAAAGCTTTAATATGAGATTCATTTGCCAGTCTAACACTGTTGAACACTTCATTATGAACAGATTTTTTTCTTTATTAAATATACAGTTAGGATGAACAAATAAAAGCAAAAGTTCCCTTTACACGGATTTCAACACAACATCAGGATGATGCAGAATAATGTCTGCAAGAATTTACACATATTTTATGCATCCTGTAGGATATTCCAGGTGGGTGCTTATAAGAAGTGATGCCTTCTTAAAGAGAACTGGTTTAACCACAAGTTTTTTTGTACTAGTATTTTATAGATATTTGCCTATTATTTGCTCATATTTGACCAATTTTTCCCTCTATTCAACACCACCTTCATTAAAAGAAGTCTCAAAACCAAGAAGTGGCATTCATTTTCAGAGGAAGGCAGATTGTGGAACCAAATCCCTCCTGCATCAATAAGTCAGCTTTATATGTTCAGCTGTGATTTCTAGAAAAGCTCTTTGACTCTGCTATCCTGCAGCTCACCTTGCCAGCTGGAGGGGGCCAGTACTTGGATTTAAAAAAAAAAAAAAAGAAAAAACAAAAAACAAACCAAAACAAAATAGCCTAGAAGAGAATGGCTCTGTTATTTTCTAACTTCAGGCACACCTCAGCCATTAATACAAAAAAAATTCTAGGCAGGTTCAGACAAAAACTAGCAAGAATTACTAAGTTGAGCATGGGTTTTTAAATGGTACATTAAATGCTAGGAATAAGGAGCGCCCATTTGCTTTATACCTTAGGCTGACATGTACTTCATGAGAAAGATAAAACCCCGTGAAAGTGAAAGCACAGATGGCACGAGAAATTCTAAGACTAGGCTCTCAGCACTGCATTTACAGATATACTACATTCCCTGCCTCACATACAAAATGACCCTATTCCCACCACTTCTACCAACTGGTTAGGATAGCAAGATGCAGCTTATAACCCCTTAAATAAAGTGAACCCTAACTAAATTTTGGAGTGACATTTTCTATCCTCACTGCCTACTGCCGGACCACTGAATAGCTTCCTCATCAACTGAGAACAATCTAATACACAAGATAGAAGAGCACGGAAGTCTCCAAGTCTGTGGCTGAGCTTGGACTCAGCCACACCTAGGCTCCGTGAGGAATTCAGAAAGCCAGGGGGTCCTCTCTAAACCTTGTGACTCAGCAGGAGGGTCTCGCTTACCCTTTTACATCCTTACTCTGTTCCACCTCTGGTCTCCGTGTAAATCTATATCCAATTTTGCTTTGTGTGTTTCATCCATGCAATAAGTAATAGAGTGAACCTTGCCATTGAACTTTTTTAGTCACAAATATTAAACCTGCTTTTGCTAATACCTTTGACAGTGATTTTTTAAGTGACGTAAACCACTCATCTCCAAGTCACTGTTACATGTGATGGAGCTCTGTTTTCCTGAGGATGGCTGAATGCCTGTCTGCCCACGAAGGAAGTAGTGAATGAATTCCTTGTGTTGCTTTGCTTGCACACACAGCTTCTGCTTTACCTATTAAACTGTCTTAATCTCAACCCACAAGTTTCTTACTTTTATCCTTCCAATTCTCTCCCTCATCCCACTGTGGGGAAGTGAATAAACTGTTGGGTGGTGCTTAGATACCAGCTGGGGATAAACCACAACATTAACCCTCCAGGACTTCCAGCAGAAGGACCATTTTCCTGATATAGAAAGCTCCTCAGGCAGCTGCACACTTTCAAACTTCAGTACACATTGCAGATGGTGCAGAAGCCCCTCCTCTTGCCTGAAGGACATGGAAAGCTGTCAGCTATATTCTGCACTGCACACACAAATAACAGTCCTTAGTGAGACATTCAGAATTTACTGGAGATGTCCAGGATCACTTATAGTTTATGCCTTCCATCCCTTCTGTCTGCTCCCTCAGGTTTCCTCCAAACAAGATGGGAATGAGAGAGAGTAGGGAAAAGAAAAAACCAAGTATTTTTAAACTGAAGTAATTCTTACATTTCCTGCTTTAATTCTAGATGTTATTTTTTTCAATACAAAGCATTTCTCAAAAATTGCTGTTAAAAAATATACATGTCTCAGGTATCAGTGGAGTAAGGGACTTCCAGAAAGCACCTGATCTAGAAGTCTTTCTTAGACAAGCATGACACTAAAGCAAAAGAAAAGCCCTTGAACAACTGAACTGCAGCTAAGGCTGCCTGGATAATAACATAATAAACCAAACAATTATCTTTGATGGAAAACACATTAGGTATAACATTAAAAACTCTGACAATAAATGTCAATTTGCCCTGTAGATACCATTAGTATTTTAGGAGTAATAAAAATTTCCAGTAATTGTGCACTAGGTACATTCTCATATTTGTATAGAAGGTACAGCTCTTGGGACTTTCTCTTTTACTGAGAAAAACAGGTGCAACAATTGCAGGATTTGAAATAATTTCTTTCTTGGTTATTAATTATATACCTTTTCTTCCCATTGAAGATTTTGCATAGAGAGAGAGAGAATATTTTTTCTTAACTTCCAGACAGATACCTAAAACAATAAATCATATTCTCTATTTTAACTTCATTATGCTGTGCAAGCATCAAAATGGGAATAAGCATTTCAGAGCCAACAAAGTCAGCCTCTATACCAGTGATGACATAACTGTATCAAAACTTTGGGGTTAAAAAGGTTTTACAAGCAACCCAAGACTAGTTTTTTCCATCACATCTCCACCCTTCATGGTTATTGTACTTCATTCATTGCAGAATGGGTCAGGTTGGAAGGGACCACAAGGGAACATCTGGTCCAGCCTCCCTGCTCAAGTAGGGTCATCCCAGAGCACATGGCACAGAATTGTGTCTAGACAGCTCTTTAATATTGCCGGTGAGGGAGACACCAAAACTTCTCTGGGCAACCTGTGCCAGTGCTCTGTCACCCACTCAGTGAAGAAGTTCTTCCTCACATTTAGGTGAACCTCCTGTGCATCACTTTCTGCCCACTGACTCTTGTGCTATTGCTCAGCACCACGGAGCAGAGCCTGGCTCCGTCCTTTTGGCAACCTCTCCTGAGATACTTATAAACACTTGACTCCAAGTCTCTCTGGTCCTGAGGAGCCCAGAACTGGACACAGCACTGCAGATGTGCCTCACCAGGGCTGAGTACAGGGGCAGCATCACCTCCCCTGACCTGCTGGCAATGCTCTTCCTAATGCACCCCAGGACATCACTGGCCTTCTTGGCCACCAGGACACACTGCTGGCTCATGGACAGCTTGCTGTCCACCAGGACCCCCAGGTCCTTCTCCGCAGAGCTGCTCCCCAGCAGATCAGCCCCCCAGCCTGTGCTGGCACCTGGGGTTATTCCTCCCCAAGTGCAGGACCCTGCAATTTCTTTTGCTGAATTTCAGAGAGTTCTTTGCTCTTCAGATGTAATATACTGAAAAATATAAATTTTGTTTGTATTGTCTACCTGATTACCCTCCTGAAGCCATTCAGAGTAGGTGTACATACGATCATGGATGCTAGTCTACCCCTCATAATTATTTAGAGAGTGGCACTAAGAGCAGGAAAAGAAATATATCTCCCCAAACACATTTTATTCATACCATTCACTAACAAATGGAAAAATACAATGAACTGTGTTAACTTAAGCAAAACATAGATGTACTAATATGATATGAGCTTAAACTATCAAAGCGTATTGCTAAGGCTAGAACAATTATTATTTTAAACATTGTGTTTACATTAATCTGCCTGGTTTTTCTGCCTGTCACCTAGCATTACTTGTGTAACAGAACAATATAAAGCTCTACAATCAAATATATCCTGAAAGGGAGAGACTTGCAGTTTCTGTTATTAATCATATTAATTATTTACAATTAATATGATGTAAATGTATGCTTCAGGAATAAACTGAGTTTAAGACCTGTGTTTGCATACAGGTGAGGGAACAACAATAATACTATTACACTGTTAGGAATTTTGAGGAAAGAAAACAGCCATGTGAGGATAATGAGTGATTTATAAGGAAGCAGCATAGAAAACTACAACTTTCTTCAACCAGAAATAATTAAACCTGCAATGCTGTTTCTGACCACTGTAGCATGCCTATAGCTTTATTCTTCTGCTTAAGAGAGGCAGAATAGAACAAACTATTTCAATTGGAAGAGACCTACAATAATCATCTAGTCCAACTGCCTGAACACTTCAGGACATAGCTCAAGTATGTTAAGGACATTGTCCAAATGCCTCTTAAATGTAGACAGCTTGGGGCACTGACCACCTCTCTAGTAAGCCTGCCCCAGTATTTGACTGCCTTTATATTAAAAAAAATGCTTCCAAATGTCCAGCCTGAACCTGCCCTGGCACAGCTTTGAACCACTCACACAAATCCCATCGCCAGGTCCCAGGAAGAAGAGATCAGCACCTCCTTATCCACATCCCCTCCTCAGGAAGGTGTACAGGGCAACAAGGTCATCCCTCAGCCTTCTTTTCTCCAAACTGGACAAACCCAGAGTCCCCAGCTGCTCCTCAAAGGACACTCCTTCCAGCTGTTTCACCAGTTTTTCTCCCATCCTCTGGACACATTCAGGGGCCTTCACATCCTTTTTATATTGTGGGGCCCTGCACAGCACACAGGACTCAGGGTGAGGCCGCACCACGGCTGCATGCAGCAGGATGATCCCGATCCCAGCTGGTGCTGCCGTGTCTGATGCAGCCGGGATGGGGTTTGCCCTCCTGGCTGCCCGGGCACACACTGCTGGCTCACACTGAGCTGCTGCTGGGAGCTAACCAAGGCTTCCAGTTCATCCTGTTTGTTTCTCACACTGCATGTGTACAAGCATTCCAGATACACGGAAAGATACACATGCACACACTGAAAGGTACAGTATATTAGTTCACAAAAAGCTAGCCACTGATACATCTCTTCTCAAGCTCTGAGCTCTACATTCTGTACAGCTGACAAACTCCCCTTTGCACATAAAATGGAAATGGAAGGAAATAGAAATCAGGCCATAAAGGCACAAAATCTTCAAAGTGGCACATGTCTAACCCTGAATAATTGGTTTTGCTGTAGGCCAATTCCAGAATGAAGTGAACAATCAGTTTTTAAAAAACCTTACCTTAAAAAATGCTATATTAATGAAATTGTATTTGCACTAATAATCTGATGGAAATCTGTAAAACAATAAAGTGACCAAGTTGTTCAAATAGACTTTTAATAGATCATAGCTATAGTTTTGCCTAAGAAAGCTAAGTGTTTTCTTATGCATGAAAGCCATTCATCATGCAGTACTTCAATTCTGCTCTTTTGAAAATGTCAAGAAAAAAGTGGACAAAATTGCATTCGTAAATTGGTCTTTTTTTGTTTTAAAAAATGCCACAAAATTAATTGGAAACCTATTGACAGAAACATCACCAAGGTTTTACTCATTTATATGCTACAGAGTAAATAATTTCTTCTGTAATCCCTACCCTGTACTTGTTTCTGAGAGAAGCAACACAGCTTTCTAGTTTTCCAGCCAGTAACATCTTTCAAATTTCACTGTTGAGTTGCAGGCATTCAGTAATAAGGAAATAGCTTTGTTGATAATTCTGGAGGAACACTTTAGGGGGTTGTAACTATTTTAGTTACGCAGATCTTGAAAATAAAAGTGAAGTGTTTCCTAATAACATTTACATAGGAAAATTGCTAACATTAATTTTTTTTACCAAATACCCCAATCTTTGTTCAGACAGCATTACCACACCAGAAGTTCTTTTAGAATCACTGGCAAAACTAAGTTTTGGGGTTGTGAAGAATACTCCAATGGAAACACTAAATTTTTTACTCTTCACAATGTATTTCTCTTGTCTTGGTATGCCTCTGGCACATAGTTTCTCCATGTATTGTATTTGATTAAATAACAGCTTGAAAAACAGAGAGTACAAATAATTCAGTGTAAACATCTTGAACAAAAATTGGAGTGCATACCACCAGCCAGACATACAGGAAACAAGTAATCTTAAACCACCATTGTTTCATTAGCGGTCATGGCTCAAAAAGACTGCAGAGGAACAGAAAACTTTACACTTTTCTTCAGTTCTGATATGGGGAATATCATGATTCACTTTGGGTGAAGAAAGGCAATTCAAATCTGCAAAATGATATGTGTGACAATTTCCTTAAGTCTAAAAAATATCCTCCATTTAACACTCATTTATAATTCTTTCAGGAATTAGAGTACATATTGTCTAGAGGACATTAAATTAGTCAAAATGGAAATCAGCATTTTAAGCTAGCATATCAAGTGCTTTCAAAGGAGTCACACTCTCAACTTTTTTATATAAAAGCAGATTTCCTTGCTTGGAGACAATTTATCCAAAGCATTATTTCCCACAGCAGATTTGACTGACAATAATTAACTGCACAAGTAGGGTTTTCAAAATGTAGTATATTTAATTCTGGAGGTTCCTTACCTTTCTTATTTTTTATTTGTTAGATTCTTTTGGTTTTTTGTTTGTTTGGGTATTTGTTTTTGGTGGTTCTTTTTGTTGTTTTTTTTTCATTAGCAATTGCCCTAGGAAATTGCGCCAATATATACATCCTAGATTTTGTTCCCAGTATGACCTTCACAGATTTGAGAAAAGAACATCCCTAAGCACAGTCTGCATGCAATTCATTGTTTAGTTAAGAAACTAAAAGAAAGGCTACATGTCTGTTCCCCTAATCAGAGCAAAACTCTAAGCAGGCTTCCCCACTCATTTTTCCATATGTTTTCAGAAGATTGTCTTTCCACCAGCCAAGTGTTTTAAAAATATCATGATCTATCAAAGACAGGTGATGTTAGCTTTTAAATTCATTATGCTCCTAGTAATTTAATTTCAAAAAGGTAAACTCAACAGACATCAGGTGTCAGGGGCCCTCCCCCTGCCCTGTAGCCCTGGGAGAGCGGCCCTGGGGGGGAGACACAGGATTTCCCTGCCCCTGGTCAGCCTCATTCCCCACTGGTTGGTTTGTGTTCCCCTGCGCGGGCAAGGACCCTCAGGCCCCGTGATTGCGGCTGTTCCTCGGCAGAGCCCCGGCCATGCAGCTGGAGAAATAAACATCTCTGAAACATCTACCAAGAATCTGTCCATATGTATTTCTTTTCCACGGGCCTCGTCTGATACGCATGTTACAGTATCTGCACTGTAACAATCAGGCACAAGTTTACTGCCACATTTTTAGAGCCTCTGTTTGTCTTTGTCTTTCTTTAAAATTGCTTTTCAACCCAAGCTAGAACTCCAAACCCAGGCATAACAGAAAAATTGTCTCCTAAAACACCATCCTTCTCCCTTTTTTAATTCTTGTGACATGGTATTCTGCTGCCATTTACCATAGTTTCCCCTGCAGGTAGCTAACACTGGAGCCTTTGGACACTTTTGGAGACTTGTAAGGGATGGCAGACAGGGAACACCTAGACCCAAGGACAGCAACCTGTAAATGCAGTTACTAATATTCATATGAATGGCAAAGAAAGTACAACTTGTGGCTAAAAAGCACATGTCCTTACTCAAAGCAAGTGGAAGAAGAAGATGCAACAGACAGCAGCAGAAAAATCTCACTTGGTGCAGAAGCGGGACAAGTAGCACCACAAGCTCTGGGTTGGGCACTTGTGTAGGCACTGGAAAGGGTTCCTCTGTGCACGTGCTGCTCTGCCTCACCCATCCATTTAAGGGAGCACTTCGAATCTTCTATAAACCCACATAAATCCCAATACTCCTCCCCTAATGCAGACCTCATAGCAAGTGAGGCTGAACCTCTGCCATCACACATCTCCCCCACAACAGCAGCAATCAGCAGCCCCCACTCGGCCTGGACACAACACTCAGGATCACTTGTGTTGGTGTAAGAACACTTACTCCACACCACCCAGGTGCACTTGTGTTCCCCATTTGCTTCCCTGCCACCAGTCATAGTAAGGGCTACTTCTGAATAGTCTTATCTGACAAATTGAACACAACAGCAAAAAACCCTTTTCCTTAAGTAAGAAGCTCACAGATCAGAAAAATGCCCACCTACAGCCTCATGCTGAGTGAGCACTGAAGAACCTTGCCACAAGCAGAATATTGCAAAGAAAACACTAATAAAACTGAGGCTGAAGACTCTTTGGTGCACTTCAGCACAAAAACCATGCCAGTAGGAACCCCACAGCTGAAGGTGCGGAGAACCTTGAGGCGGAGTGGAGCGAGACGGATTTTGTTCTAGAACACAACTTCCACACCCATCTTCAGGAACTGACTGCTGTCAGCAGCAGAACTTCGGCCGTGCACTTCAGGAACTAAAAATGCTTCCATGGCTGTTTGTCATGGAGTTTCAAACTGAGATTACAGGAAATGCTGAAGGAGATGGAATAAATCAGTCACACAGCTGTCCCCTATAGAAATGTCTAAACAAGCTTTCCGCAGGTCTTAAGATGAGAGACATGCAGATCTCTGCTATTTAGTAATTATTTGTTTTTAAAGAGTCCTCCAAGCCAAACCTTGTTAATGCAAGTAAAAGTAGGACTAAACTAAGAGAAGCAATCAAAGGACAGATACTGAAAACACACATAGCAAATGAACTACTTTCAGAATTTACTGCTATCTTCCAAAATGTCCTGAAGTTACTTTATGAAGAATATTTACTTATGTACACAAAAGACAGCATGACAAAAAAACAATTAAGCTGTATAATGGTCCACATAGTAGTAGCAATGAGCATTCTTCCCTCAACTGTTTACATGCCTCTGTGGACAGCACAAAGGATCAAATCACCTTCTGCTTCAGGGTAGATTTTGGGGAAAAGATTAACCGCATCTTCTCCTTGCACTTTGCTTTAGTTAAGAGCAAAAGTAAAGACAGACAGACTGAAATTAACATTGAGCCATTTTGAATTTTTCCTTCACAAGCAATCACAAACAGACATTCTTAAGCTTTCCCACAGACAGAGCAAACTTAAATACTTGAGACACCCACGACAAGAGTGAGCTATAGTAGGGATGGCCACTTTACAGGTAGTGGTACATACCAGGAGAGAACTGCCCAATCATAAAAAACCCATAGCAAAGTCAGTCTTAAGGCTAAAAGTTGAATGCAGGGTCAAAGATGGTATAACCAGCTCCTACCTGAAGATTTCAGAACCAATAAAAATATCAGGGTGGGCTGGAGAAGTAGCACATAGACATAATGTACTGCAGGAAAAAAATCTTAATGAAATAGAATGAATTCAGAACATTCACACCAGCAATCTTAATTTTATTTATTAAACAGGCAGATTGTTTTGACTTTCATCATTCTTAATGAGGGATTTTTCAATACGAGTGCTATTCACAACATTTATTCATGACTGAATGTAAGACAGGTAGCCTACTGGGAAAAAAAACATCTTGATAAAAGAGAATTATGCTATGTTCCATCTGAGCATAACAAAGGCAACCAGCTGATTTAACATAACTTTCTACATTTAACAAGATAATAACAAATGGTAATCAATGTAGAGAGAAACATGTAATAAGAACTTTAAAAGACCTGCATTTAAACTGTAATTCCATTTTAAGTAATAGTCACTTAATACTTACTCTTCTTTATGTTCATAAGTAGGTTATCTCCATAACTGGATGACTGGCTATTTCAGTTAAATATGTATCTGCTCTTTTGCAGCGTAACATAATTACTTGAGGTAACAGAATTGCTGTAATACTCATGAGATGTTAACTTGCCCTCATGCCTTAAAAGATTAGAACAAAAAATCAGGAAAAGCTCAGAAACCTCAAAGGAAGTATATTAAAAAGCATAAATTGCAACTCCACTGAGAAGAGCTAAACTAAATATGTGACACACTTTTCTCAGGTTAACAATCGTGTTCACAAATGCCACAGCACCAAGATACACAGGAAAACTAACTACTTAAGACATCTAAGGCAGCCCCAAACATGCACACCCTTTCACAAACAGATGAGAAACATTTATCTCAATTTTTAGTCTCAACTCTCATCAAAAGATTCTCACAACACTTCCCAATAATAAGGACAAATTACTGTGACTTCAAAAGACATCAGTTACCTAAAGAGGTCACTGAACAATATGTGCTAATATTCCCTTGGAACTGCCCATCCTTTAAACCACCTAATCCACCTAATCTCTATTTGCCATCATATCTGTAAATGAACACACAGCACTTGAGTGTTTCAAAACTGTAATTACTTTAAGAGACACAGTAAAGTGCATGCAAATACATACATTAGCTATAGGAAACATAAGAAAATGCAACAATATCATAATGAAAATGTCAGTGGAACTGTCACTTTCTGAAAGTGGCCTGTTATGAGCTTAAGCATCTAATTTCAGTCTCATCTTTAAAAAAGATGCTTCACAGAAGCAGTCCTGCAAAAGCAGCAGTCTGTGGCACTAAACACACTGCACTTCAGACTTACGACATCCCAGAATGGACTCACAGATTTGAACATAGAGTGGCAGTGCAAGTGTTCTTCTTCGCAGGATAACTGTGAAGCTCGTAGGCAAGAGAGGTACAGAACTTCCATACTTGTTCTGGCTGGGATAGAGTTACATTTTTTCAGTGTCTTAAATGGGGCTACCATAAGCAGATCTTACCCTCAGTTATCATGCTGGAACCAACACATCGTATTTCCTGTGCCTACAAACTACAGCTTGTTAAAGTGTTTAAGCTCAAGTCTATGTATTTTCTACAAATAAAAAATATATTTGCTAAGTTAAAGTGATCAATCTCCATTGTTATTTTAATGTAAATATCATAACTATTGAACTATGCAATTTTCACCTTTGTACCTTTACTGGCTGCTTTTACAGCAGAGAATTTGCCAGGAAACCCCCAAGGTTCACCTGCCAGTGACCTAAGCATTTGGCAGAGACTTTGGAGTATGGCTTCAACACCATTAATTAAGTTCCATGGAACTAAGAAAGGAAAAAACCCTGGCCTCACACTAGTGTATTGACTTGTACCAAGCACTTTCTTTGGTTTATTTCTGCTTTTCTCTTTTTTCATCCCCCAACTGTTCTGGTCCTGGAAAAGTAGGTAGGTATGTACAAGAATCCATACATCTGCCTCTGCCACTGCTGTTTCCTGTATGAACAACCAAAAAAAATACAGCTATGACTGTCCTAGGTGTTCAGATAATCATAATTCTATACTGAACATTTAACAGCTGCCCATATATTTTAGCCTTTGAAAGCATACATAATTGTGTAGGCAATGTGATGCCTGGACTGCAAGTCAATCCATCCAACTCCCCCAAGGAGACTAAATCTGCATTAAGATCCTCAATTAGAGATTAAAAAAACCTTTTGGTTTATCTCTCATATCTTCTTCCACAGCTCCTCCAAAATGCCTGAAGTAACTGTCTTAAAAATACACATTGTTTTCAACACTCTTGGTCCCTCAGCTTCAGGCTGGGAGTTTAGGGGGCATGGAATAAACTTCATGCTGATTGTCTGTCCGAGAACAAAGATAGTGACTAAAACCACTGTTCTTTGGGAGCATAGCGTAAAAGCTTCAATAATATCCCACTTCCTCCCCTGGAAACAATTTCATTTAGTAACTAAAGGAGACAGGAGTTGCTTATTACATTTTTCTAAACAAACCTTTCGGGTTGTTTTACTTTAATGCTTTGAACTCGGACAGCTCATTCATTTCCTACTGTCTGCTTCCAGGAGGCACAAAGAAGGATCTTTTTCACCACACTTTTAAATCAGAACATGATTTTTAAAAATCGGTGGAGCCCGTTATTGTTTGACACCCATCAAACAATTGGGAAATACTTCAGATTAAGGGTTATGACTGGGAATCAGTTACCAAATTAACCTTGAATATAATGCTTCTAATTAGTTACTCACTTGGGAGAAACAAGTGGATATGGAGTTACCAACAATTCTTTCTAACTCCCAATTCTCATTCTCTTCGACTGTGATCGTTCTCACCTTTTGAAGTTCTTGCTTTGTTCACTTCCCTCTAGATGTTGTTAATATTGACACATTTTGAACATGCAAAGTGTTCAAGCTGACATTCTCTATAAAAAGGGTTCATTTATCCTCTTACTCCTAGCAAACATTACCAGTCTTCATCAGAAAGCAAAGGCAGATAGACAAACTGTGTGCACGCTTTTGTTCCCCATTCCTTCTCATCATCGCAAGAGCAGATACTCAGAAGAATTAGATTCAACATTTACTGTTCTGCCTCAGAGGGGGTCAGTAAAATGACTACAGAGAAAGCAGTTTGTTCATCCTTCCCTAGATCTGCTAGGGCCCATGCTGAGAAATGCAACATTCGAAGAAAGCAACATGATTTTTCAGAAGTTACAGAAAAACAGAAAAGCTACAGTCTTAGTCTTGAAAGTTTCGCACAAGATAACAGACCTGTAATACTGTTTCCTTCATCACCTTGTCAGACTGTGGCTACAAAACGGGGAAAACAAAAAAACAAAAGAACACATACCATTAAAGCTTAAATGCCTCACAAGAAGAATGAGGGTTTGACTAAGACAGACAAGCAGTTCTCAGAACAGCCCTTACTTCATCCAGATTTTGTATGGGGTGTGGCCTACGTACCTTGGGCATCTTCCCCTGTTCCCAAGGCTTCTCTCCAGGGTGTCTTTTAGTTTCTGGGGGAAGGATAAACCTCCCACATTTCTGAGGAGTCAGCAAGAGTTGATGTGTATCTAGGCTGATGAATCAGGAAGAGGGACAGTGGAAAAGGCCAGAAGCAACCTCTTTGTTGCATGTCCTACACTGGTGGCACTAATTTGGGACTGTCCTCCTTTACACAAGGTAGTAATTTTCATAAGTTATGGAAAAAGTTAACATCCTCAAGACTCTCATGGCTTTCAGAGGGATATGTAAAAGTGAGGAAAAAGCCCTGGTTCCTTAAGGAAAGCAGTGTAGCTTACATGTTTCTTATTGCCAGCCATGCTGGTTGAGATTCACTTATGCATTGTTTATAGTATAGGTTTTAATTCATCTGTTCCCACTGAATTTGATTGCCTGCCTGCTTTTTGCTTACAGTAAAAATTCCTTCAACAAAGCATTTGTATTCTGATCATCTTGTGAATCATACTGTTTTTTCCCCCTCACGTTCTATAAAATACAGTTTTCCCACAAGAGCCCCTAATATGTACCATGTGTATCAGGATGAAATTCCCAGAGGCTAGTAGCTTATTCAACTTGTGAGAGTCTCCTTGGCACCTACACATTTTTCCATGGTTAAGTCAGCTGTTGCAGTAAATTAAGTATTAAGAATATATTTAACCCCTTGGAACTTGAACTTAGGCCACAGCAGTTGCTACTACCTCTGATTTTTTAAGAAGTTTACTCATTCAGTTTTGTAATCAGTAACATGATTAACATTCCAAGTCCAGCTAATAGAAGCTTGAAATACAAAGTTATGAGTTTAAAAAAATTAAAAACCTTTTTTAGGGCAACTCTAAACATGAAACTATTTCCTCCCCTGGTGAAAATATGCTGCTCTACTGAACTTTTTAATATTTTCAGTGTGTTTTGTTTTCCTTAACAGAATCTCTTAAGTCTAAAGTACCACAGACACTTAAGAATAGTCAACCGCTTCAAGAGAGAGTAGTAACTTAGTTTACATATAAGTGTTTGACCAAGGAAACTAGTATTATTGGCACCAACTTTCAGAGGATTTGGGTGGGGTGGGGGGGATTGGGAACACCTCGTTTAACTTCACCTACAAAATCAGTGGCAGAGTCATGAACAGACAGACACTAGGGACTGCTGACTAACAAGACATGGCTTTACCCATAAAAACCTTCCATTTTGCTAGACTTGACAAAGTTGAACCTGAACCTGGTCTCATATTCAAAATTCACAAAAGGCACAAAATAAATCAACAAAACCAAACGGATCTTTCACACACATCTGCCCCTAAGCTGCTCTGAAAATAACATGCCCTCTAGGCAGCAATTACCTGACATTTCCTACCACTTCTTTCAAAGTGAGTTTAAAATTCTGAGCTAACACTTGGGGATATATCACACAACCACATGCATACATTTTGTCAGTCTTAATACTGTTGAGCATCAGTGACAAACCATAATAATGCTGGACTATCTATGAGAATTTACCCAACTAAAGGACAACAAACCTTTTCTCCCACTAAGATTAGGGTTGCTTTTTAAAAAAAAAAAAAAAAACAAAAAACCAAAAAACCCCACAATGTTTAGAGTACTCTGAACAGCAACAAATTGCCTTGCTTCTAAAACAACAAATGAAAGACAATGAAGCATTGATTTCAAGAGGTGGACCACTGCAAATACAACATGTGCATAACTGCAGCACAAGACTCACAGTTACTACCAGTCAATTAGCAGCAACAAAACGAGGTCATCCGCAACAGAGAACTAGGTATGTTTATACACAATGGTATGTTTATTACACAAGTTATATGGCAGGGACCACTTCTCCTTCTCCAAAGTGTGACAGCATGAGAGATTACTAACAGATTTCCTGGTTTGTTTGAGCAATGTATCAAATAGAGACAATTTTGTTTCTAAGTAAGACTTCTTTACAAGTCTTACACTAGCACAATGTTATTCTAGAAACCTATTTGCTCAAATATTCTTAGGGTAAAATATGTTTTTCTTAAAGTAGAGAAGCTTTCTAGCTCTTGATAAAACTCTTGAAGGGGAAACCAGAATCCTAAGCAATGGTGACTACGTTTCAGTCACACCCTTTCCTATGAAACCCTTCACTAAAAACCTGAAATTCAGCTCACTACAGAAGCAAAAGCCTACTGCAATTTTTTCAACTTCACTAAAACCAAAGAAGCTGCAGTACTTCTTGGCTGTCACTGATGGAAGATCAAGATTTTCAAGGGCAAAACTGGATTTTTCATAGTTCTTCTTGCTGGGGTGAATTGTATTTGCACAGGATAAAGTCATACTGACTCCACTTTACATTGGTTCTTACCAACAGGTGGTGCAGACATGTCAATGGAAAAACATATTGGGAAGCAGACTTTAATCAGGATGTACAAGAAGAAAACTAATATGACTAAATGAAAGCTGAAATATCAGTTAATAGTTTTCTATTTGTTTCCTTGGTTTATGAAGTCACATTCAAGAAGCCCTCTTCTTTTTCTCCAAAGCAGTTACTCTGTGCAATTTGCAGAAGTGTTATTTTCAGTGTTTTATATTTTAAGGGAGTTAATGCATGTGAACAAAAGAATGCTCCATCACAAGGGCAGATCAGACTAGTGAGAATTTTTACATTTGGCCATCAATATCCATGTTTTGCAGCCAACATGAAAGACAGTAAGCAGGTCAGGATAATTGCTTGTAACAGCCCGTATTACAAAGCGCTGAAAATACGACTACTGAGCTGTGATACTACAAGCAAAAAACAGTCATGGACTGAAAAGCATCCCCTTTGGGTAAAGGACCACTCACTATCTTATCAGCTAGCCTTATTGCAGCATTCATCATTTAGGTAATTATAACATGCTTTGAGAAATTATCTGCTTTTCAATTAACACACCAGCATTGCTAGAGGGATCATGCAAACTACAGTAAAACACAGTAAGGTCAATGTCCCCACAGCTTCAGCCTGCAGTAAAGGTCGGTAAAAGAAGGAAGCCATTTTCTCCTCACTGTCCATCCTACAGATACACTTACATAATTCCAGTTCTTTAGTTTTACTGTTGGAAACTGGCTAGTCTTAATGTGCCATAAATATTACTGCTGTGAATTCACTGCTGGCTCACTTGTGAAACCATGATTCTGTTACAGTATCCCCAAGTCTTCTTTCCCTCATTTACTTTCACAAATACGTTCAACTTTCACTATCTCATTTCAAGCCTCAAAATCGAATTGATGTTCAAATGTGGTTTTAAATGCTTTCTCATTTTTTGCAGTCATACCTGCATGCACTAATGTCTGCACAGAGAAAGAAGGTGTTTGCATCGTCATGTCTGTGGAAGTGCAGGTTCTCTCTGCCATACATCTTAAAGGCCAGGCACGTGAACAGCATACCGCATGAGTGGTTAAGTGGATGCAAAGTTTGATATTGTTTCATGACTGTGCTAGTCTAACCTTTATATCTAAAGACAAGGGGAAGAAAAAAATTCACTAACCCACCGAAAAGCATTGAGCCACGCGTTTCAAATTTTTCTTCTGCCTTTAAATGGCATGCTTGACACGCAATGTAATCCTTGCCTCCCATGGAAAGGTGCTAATAACAACCATCTTTAGATGCAGCCAAAGTAGTCCATTTTCCTTTTCAAGGGAAGATAGCTGGCAGGCAGTCGCAGCAGAAAACTGTACAGTTGCATGCACTCAGAGCATCATAGTAATTGGTGACAGTGACTTAACTGGACTCCCCTACACTTTTGCAACTCCAATTAATTCAAAGCTCTATTGTTTCGACATCTTTCTGGCACGATGCTTTATCCCCAAATTCTCCTTATTGACAAGATTTTTGAAGTGCCTTCACAATACACTCTAGTTCACAGCATCCTGAGACATATCCTATATAAATTTATTAAGCAGAAATCAGAAGTTAACTAAACAAGGTGAAACTCATCTATTTTGCAACTGGCTATTTTTATCTGCTTTTACAATTGCAGCTAACTCTCACAAGTAGTAAACAAAATGTTTTAATGATACAGATTTTCTGGCACCTTTCTTGAACCTCTCAGTTCAAGACAAAAGCGTAAGCCAGGAACACTGTGCCTTCTACAGTCCACCTTAGTCTTGAATATAAAACAAATAGAAACCATTTTCATATCCTAATGCAAACACTGCTTAATCTATAGCATCCAGTAAAAGGTGATTATACACTTCCACCTGATCCTCAGTTCTGACTAAAAGGCAAATTTTCCAATGGTTTTCTCCAAATCATCAATGTGATTATGTCAAAAGACAATGTAAAACTTGAATTTAGAAACACAAGAGACAGTTTACCCTCTTGAGCAGAGGGAAACAGATAACACAACCAACCCTCAGAGATTTAATTTTTCATCTTGAATAGGCTGGTTTTTTTCTCCTCACTTTCCATATCAGAATACAGATCCTCCTCACTCCTTTAATAATGAAGTATTTTCTACTAATGATCCATGGCCAGCTACTTCTAGCAATGAGGAACACGAGCTACCAACAGTTCTTGGGATGGTAAGCAAGTAGAGGGTCCTTCAGCTCTCTCTGGCTGAGAAGCTGAGAGACCTTACCCAAGCCTTCAAACACCAGTGAACTGAAATGAAAAAGATTCACAACCACGACCGAGACCTCTGTCTCTGGAAAAGCTCCATTCCCCGTTGTGTTTATTCAAAACTCCAAATGGAAAAGTGGAAAAAACTGGAAGAGAAGAGTTTTGTAATCAGTTTTCCTAACATTACATCACAGAACTTAAGACATATGCATGTATAGAAGGCAGAAAGAATACAAAAATGAAGCAAAATTCAAAGTCATGTGCTAAACGAGGAACAGGTATGAAACCTGAAGAACCCTATTCCCTGTTTAGCTGAGCATGTATACTGCACACTGGATGCTGAAATGTATAAGAACAGTTGTGCTTCCACAGTGCTGGTTTCTTTCAGATTTTAATACTACTGATGTCTACATAAACTGGTAAACAAATCCAATAAAAAATACCCCTACTTCCTACTCACTACATACATACTTGTATTTAGCCTCTCTTATTTATGGAGTATACAGTTCATTATGAAAAGCTTACTAGCACAATATAAGTTATTTTGCCTTAAACTAACAAAAAGGAAAAACCTCTGTAAGGATACGAAAGGAGGATCAGAACATGATATATATCCTGCTGCTTTCTGATTTCAGTAGATATTTTCAGATGCATAAAAGCACATTTGTCACTGAATAACTAGCAAACAAATTACAATCACAAATTCTGTAGTAAAAAAAAGCGCAGACAACCTTAAAATAAGAGCTGAAGTTTTGTTTTTCATTCCAGACCTCAAGTGTAATTGTATACTTACTACACATGCTTTTTATTTCTCAGATCTGCAAACCATTTTGGTCAAATCCTCAAAGCAGGTATTCAGACCCAAGGTCACTACAAACATACTTCTCTGTCTGTAAATCAGTTTTGGTACATTTGTGGAGGATTTTCAGTTTTCTTAAAACCACAATAAGGCTTTTCACCATGTCAAATTGTTATTTCAAATCTCTTACTGGCCTTTATTCCAGCCTTGTAGGCCTTTGTTATTGCAGGCTAACTGCTATCTTCCAAAACTACTATTTGAAAAAGCTTATTCACAGCCACTTAGAAAAACTAAGCAGGAAAAAGCGCTAGCATTGTGTTTTGAATGGCACAAAGCATGAGAACATACCTCTAACCAGACTCTACAAGATATGGGCAGCTAATTATGCTCTGACAACTCTGATGCGACCTCTGACTCACAGGAGAAAAAACAAAGCATACAGACAAATCGCTACAGAAATCCATGTCCTCACTCCCCTTTTCCCATGCACCAGATTTCACATGACAAGCCATTTGGCCTTTGATTTCGCTACTTACAAGCCCCTCCACCATCTATCCTCCTAATCCAAAATCAGCCTTGTCAGGATGCTTTACAGGGGTAGTAGTTCCTTTCTTTGATTTCATATTACCTCTGTTTCTCAATGAATCTTGTATCCACTCCTGGTTTTATTACTCCCTTTTCCTATTTAATAAGGATTTTACTCTGATAACTCAAGGTGCTTCCCCAGTTTTTCCTTCTGTAGCACTTTCATGGTACCTATCACAAAACTTATGTTGCCCACACAAAGAGAAAGAAAACAGAAGCTACATTTAATGTGTAAATTCAAAAAATTACAATAAATACAACTGGCGAGGAGAAAAGCCTCTATTCTATTGCTGTTAAAACCAGTTAGCAAACAAACTTTTTACATAAACACACAGAAAAGAAAGACTGCAGGAATATCTATCTGCTGTGAGAAGTCCCTTACCTCCAAGTGAAATTGTGAATTCTCTTCTTTTTATCAATAGTGCTCTTGAACTTTCAACTCATACACTCTCAGGTCTTGTTTACTTTCCTGGAATGATCTAACAAAGAAATGCTGGGATTCATTACTTCCAAGAACCTGCTCTCTCTGGAATTCACCGTGCTTTCTAAGCATTTTAATTTAATTTCACTTTATTGGGGTTTAACCAATTTGGCTTACGCTTGCACTACTCTATAATTAGCAATTTTTCTGTTTCTGGAAGATAATATTTATTACTCATAACATTTTTGACCCAATAGAGAGACTTCTAGAGCTCATAAAGCTCAGTAAAATAGCCAATCAGCTGTTATGTTTCAGCTCTTACTTTTTAGGCAGACACATCCTGGCAGCTTTTTGTTTTACATTCTCAATCCATTAATTTGTATTTATTACACAACTACCTGGTAACAAGCTGATTGAATCAAGCAGAAGACACAGCTGGAAAGAACCTTCCAAACTCTGTCTATATATGTTAGTCACAGGCAAAAAGAGCTTACCACTTAAATGTTTTGCATCTCCATACTAATGAAGATCTGTAGTGCTACCATAACTGATCCTCTTTTCAGATTGTACTGTACGTAACTGTTTTCCATCACTAATAAACTTATTCATTTTACAGCCATGAAATTCTAAAAATCTAAGGACCAGAGACACTTAAGTAGTGTATCACCTTCCTAACTCTGTAATGTATAGCAAGTATAAAGGTAAACTTACTAGAATTAATCCAAAATTTTTTAAAAAAACCCATGATTTATATGTCAAGATAATTCATTCTCGGAGGTCTGAAAAGCAGTATCTCCTATTTCTGTATGATTTTAATGTGTGAGAAATCCCCATATGATGATCTCTGTTGAGAATTATCTGCTCCCCAATTAGGAAGGACTTTACAACAGTTTTTATTAGAATAACTTTTTTATTATTATTTTACAGACAGAAAATTCAAGTTAACTGGATCAAATGGCAGAAATACAATACATTCAAACACCATTCTCTGCTTTCCCTATCACATGCTTGTGAGCATGCCTAAGCTTCCAGTCCTGTCCTGCTGACTCAAAAAAAGAGGATTCAGCAGTTCTTTCACTCCTCGGTGAGGGAAAGCACCTATATATCTGCCGAGGTCTATGTGTGCATTGCATGCATTTGCTACTCACCCCACAAGCTTCACCCATCTCTACAGTACAGTACATAGCTGAAAGATAGCTAGCAATAGCAGGAAAGATGATCCGCAAGAATTCTGACAGAAAAAAGGCAGGATCTAGGGGGATGACTGTCTGTAAGGATGTTTTGTGATCCTTGAAGAGTGTATTTGGAAGCTGATCTGACAAGAATTAGACACAGCTTGGTTTTTTGCAGATCCAAACACAGCTTCTGAAGGAGATGTAGCAGCTAGAAGAGTTCAGAATGTAGCTTATACAAATAAAGAATTATTATAGTAAGTGTGCATATAGTAAGTGTTAGGTATTTGATGCCATATCTGCTTAATATAGCTTACGTACTGTCTGGTACAAAGTCCAGCACCTTCTCCAAGGTGAGGACAAAAAACATCTACCTCTGAGCAAGACCTGTCATCTACAGCTTCCAAAGTTCAAACTTCACTTCATGACTGTGACCTAGCTGTGAAATGATTTTGCTATTTTTCAAGTAATATTTGAAAACATATTCCAAGCATAAAACTAAACAAGAAAGGGACCACAAGAAAAAGTGGTTAGTCTACTGCTTAGCACACCCTACTCCCAATTTCACAGTTTAAATGGAATAACTCTAAGAGGTATTAGCATTTCTTGTTCAGATTCCACAAGTACAATATACACCTAACAATTCACGGCACTGATGCCATGATCTTTGGCCTCCTTACAGGCCTGACATCTCTGTACTTCATTAAATTAGTACCTTGCATCAAACTCAGTTTGAAGGAAAAAGGCTAGTGGAAGATGAACACTAGAATGCCACAGACATTAAGGCCACCAGCACATTCTAGAAAATCTCTTAAAGGACTACAGGCAATACATTTAAGAGAAGCAGCGTCCATTCACAAGACACAGAGGTTCCGCATGAACCGAAGGTTACTAACACGACATCATCTTTTTCCTCCTGTTAGACATCAGAGTTTGTCTCTCCAAGCACATGCAAAGATTATAGCACTGAGCACACAAGTCTCCCACAAGAGGTAACTATGGATACCCTGGAGACAATCTATCATTTTTGTAATAGTTTTTATATAGAAACAGTATTTGAACCGTTCAAACATGAGAAAGCATTAATTGGAAAGTGTAAGTGTAGAAACCACTTCTAGAGTGTATTTTGATGTCTTTGGGTGACATTTCTGCTCCGACTCCTTTACGCCCTTAAGACTTAATCAGTCCACCCCTCTCCCCCTTTCAATTTTTCTGTCCTTTAGAGACCAAGGCCTGAAATAGAAGGGTTTTCATTTTTCTCAAAAATACAGTAATTCTGATGCCCTAAGGAACAAAGACAGGAAAAAAGAAAATACAATTCTGAAAACCACTTAATATACACTTCATATTTGATTATACTCAGTGCTTTCACAAGACTAATGATGGAAAAAGAAATTCACAAATCATCCCACAGCTTTTTAAAAGGTTTCTTTTAAAAAACAGAAAAGGTTCTCAAAGTTTCACCCAACTCTGTTAATTTCACGGTACCTTAAACCTCTCTATCAAAGACTTTTGTGTAACAGAAGAGCATCTACCTCAACCAACCTTCCATGGACTAAAAGAGGTAAGCAAAACCAGAAACAGCCCTTCCCCAAAACAAACCTGCACACTGAATTTCTCAGGCAGAAAGGGTGTTTTAATCTACAGTACAAGTTCATATCCAAGCAAATCACCATGATGTGATACACACACACTCTAATTTTAGTAAGCAGATTCTAGAAGCAAATCAGCAGTTTAGGTACAAAATCTACCTTCTTATAAACAGACTCCAAAATGAGAACCAATTTCTTTAACAGCTAAAAAGCCTGAGAAAGAGATGCTCTTACCACTTCACTCCTCTTTTCATTAGGTGGCAAGTCCACGTGTGATTCCCCTTTCCACCCCTGAACTCAGGGGCAAAGCAGACTGGTGTGGGAAAGGAAATGGGTCCTGCCAGGCAGCAGTGAGACAGTGCATTCCTTCACAAACACTGCTGCCAGAAGGGCACCCAGAGGTTTGTTTGACACTGAAGGCTGCTCCTTAAATACATCACATACATCACAAATACCAAATTCCACCCTCTCTACCAAGAATGGTATAGTGGAGACAACAACAACAACAAAAAAAATCAACTACACTAATTGAAACAGCAGTATTTCATGACACTGTTGACAGCACTTCTGCCTAGTAACTCCACTGTCTGCAGCACTCCTATTACATTCCAGTAAGAAAAAGCCTCACACTATTAGCAAAGTAACATTCAGAAATGTGAATTAGGTTAAAAAATGGCTAAGGTTTTGTTCAGAATGTTAACAGGTCTTATTTGCATGTCACTATTTTAAGTCCAAATCAAAAGCAAGAAGAGGGAGTTTAACTAGGAATTTCCATTGGTTTGTAAACAGTTTAAGGTCACAGGAGGATTACTTCAAGTTGTCTTTATTAATCTAACAATTTAATGCTTCTAGAGGCTTGTTTTGAGAACTAACCACGGTAATGACTTAAAATGTTTAGTTCAGAAACTTAGGCATGAGAAGTGTTGAGGGGGAGTGAAAATCAGTACTATTTGCTTTCTGAAATTATCGTGCTTGAATTATGTCCACTGAAAAAAATTTATTTTCACAATCGCAGTGATTTAACAATCACTAGCATTTGTGGATACATGAGTAAGTACTGCAGGAAATAAAGCAAAACAAAGAAATTCAGACACACACCCCTGCAATCTGAAATTTGGTATGTATGAAAGTCCTTATTTTGATGTCTCATTTTGGAATTAAAGAAAGACACTGGTAATACACTACAGAAAGAAGTACTTACTACTTCCAAAGCAACAGCAGAGAGAGGTACAGTAATTCCAGGGGACAGTGAAACTGAGTGGCAAGACAATTATCTGGCCCAACAATGTCTGTCATTAGAACTCGGTTCCCCAGTCAAATTATTTAATAAACATCAGATTCTCCAGGTTTGTATTAAAGGCAACTTCATTCAACTCATTTATACCAGGGAGTACTTCAGCCAGTCCACATTCCCTCAGATGATAGAATTAATTGCTGCCATGTATGAAACCTCCCATCCCCTCTGCTTAAGTCCAACTGCTGGCTCCTTGAAATGTCACAACTGGCACTACACCACGGGATATCACAGCTGCTGAGCAACATTCCTTAGAGGTCCCTCATTATGGGGACATTAGGATCAGCAGTCAGCCCAGTCCAGCTTCCCTGCTCAGTATCCTGGACAGTACAGTTTTCAGCTCACCTCAGAAAGCCTCTGCTCTGTGAACAACAGAGAGCTTCTCGTGGCTGCCAGTTCTGCCTGTCTGGTGCACAGCCAGCCTGCCGGTTCTGCCACTCACTGTCTCCCTAAAGATCCCTGCTGAAACAGAGCAGTAGAAATGCTCAAGTCAGCTGTGTTCAAGTTTGCATCGATCATCCCAGCACTGAACTAAGAATTTTGAAGGGAAACACTCAGAGAAGAAACTAAAATTAAAGCATCTCAAACAAAATCCCTGCTTTGGAAGAGCTGCCATCAATATGCTGAAAACCAAAATCTGATAGAAAAACCCTGTTGGTTCTGACCAGTTAAACTTCTGCCAGAGCTGGAACACAGAAAAAAAACCAAAACAGGAAACTCCAAATATGCAGATGCATAACCTACAGAAAACACTAATTTTTGTCACTGCTCATGAATAAGATAGACAATCCTGGCATATGTGTCACATACAAAAGGAAATAAGTGAGAGAATCAAGATTTTTCACATTCAGCGTATTAATTGAACGTGATTCTACTTTTAATCTTCCTTGGTTTACCTCAAACTTTAGCTCTATATCAGTGTCTGAAGAGGTATTCCATCTTATGATGTCACAGCTCCCAGAAATATCTTAGCTACAAATATTTAAGACAAAATTGTTGTGATTTCAATAAACAAAGAAGGTGTGACAAGAAATGTTATTTAGTGCAATTAGGTTGCATTTGGCTTTCTGGACGGCCCTGTGACTTCTTGAGCATGACTGCAAAAGAATTCTTACAACAGGCGCCTTTTTAGTGATGTAAGATTGCTTGAGTCAAGCTCCCACCTCTCCCTACCATAAGGAAAGCATCCCATCACCAAGTTCACTTGTGTTACACTGTACATTAACATCACAGCTGACAAAATCTCATGGACTGGGCAGCCAGTGAGCAGCTAACCATCTGTACACTGAAAGGGTTTATCTCGTCTCATTTCTTTCAGTTAGTCTAAGATTGCCACAAAGATACTGTGCCTAACTCCTCTACGTGTACATGGACATCAAGAGAGGCTCCCAGGAAGCACTAACTGCAAAGTCTGCCTCTCCATCCCATAGTGTGCAAGGCTTGTTAACTAATACTGATTAAGGCTGTTTCTCCACTTCAGCCACAAGTTGCAATAGGATAATGAAACTAGTGGTCATGCTTTTAAATTTTTCAAGAGGAGGTCTTGAACTGTGTGTAACACCACTGAAACAGGAAAGACTATTCACCACATAGGAAGTTAACAAGCATCTCTTCTCAGGACCAGAAACGTAGTACAGGCTTCTAATGAGGCTTTAGGAAAGGAATATATAATGGGAAAAATGTATCTTTAGAACTTGCATTTCAGTGGTTCTAAAATGTAAATGAAATTGCCTGATGGTAAGTAACTATTACTTAAGTCTTACAGTTTTGATACATTCTTAGTACCCACAGAAACCAAGAGATTCCTTTGCTTGAAAGTCTACAATTAACTCCTAAACATTTAACAGTTAAGTCACAAGTACCTTCTGCATAGTTAAGATTTATTATAGAAGAGCTTTAGTCAGGTTGTCAGTAACTAAGCAAGTTGCTATGCTTCTATAAAAACAGGAAAGAAATCGATGTTAGAGGAGTAACTTCCTGCACCAGTTGAGAACTAACAGACCAGTGCTAAGGAAAGCACCAGATCTTGTGTAGTCAAGGTTGATAAGCAGTCACTGTTCAAAGAACAAGAGCACTTGAAAAATCTCCCTGCCTACTTCTCCTTGCTCAGTGTGAAAAGTGATCCAAACTGGTCACCACCAGGTGACCAGTGATCATCACCAAGGTGATCAGAAAATGCAACCCTGTTGCTCTTTACAGACTTAACTGCACGTAGAAAGCAGACTATTAGCATACCTTTACTAACCTCAGATCACTAAGTGACCTCAGCACCTCCTGTCTCTTTGGGTCTGAAAAAAAGGTGCTGTAGACCAAGCAGAGATTGCACTATATGTAAAGTCTCATGACAGTCAGTTAGTAGAAGAGGCTTTTATGGAACTGTAGCTCAAAGAAAAATATTGTAGTCACTGAAAAAGACCTACAATGAGACACTATTGTCTTCAATATGCTGAGAAAACAGTGTAAATTTTGCTGAGGTCCAACTGTGATGAGCACTGCTGGAAGTGAGAGAAACAAAAAAGAAGAGGAATGAATGTCACCTGAGGGACTAGAAACATATGACCCGGGTATCATATAAATCAGCTAAGGCCCAAATAAGGACTGTGTGCATGCTTTTAAGCTTTGGTATGTGAGGCAGAACATGCCAGTCTCACTGCACAAGCACACCACATGCTGACCTCAGCTAATAAAGCAGTCCACTCAGCCTGCTGGTGTTCCAAGAGAAATACATTTTACCTGCTGGGCTGTTGAAAAGATAAGTTAAATAATTTTCTATTGAAAGAAGAGGAATCAAAATACAGAGAGGGGACAATAACAGTGGGAGGAAAATTTCTGAGAGGAGATGATGGGAGAGAAATTCATCACATGCCAGTTCCATACTCCCTCTTTCATTTAGGTGTGCAAATACACACACAAACACTCCTATGAAGAAGAACACTACAACGCTTAGGAGAACTGGGGGTACACAGTAGGCAGAGCTTTTTCAAATACAAGTCATTAATTGTGCAAAGAGGCCAAGCTGAAAAGTGCAAAAAAGGAATCTAAGGGATTACCTGTGGACAGTCCATGAAGATGTTGGGGCTTAGTTTCATGCGTAAAGGGAGCAATTCTCTCCAGGAAACATGTAAGACTGGCAGCTCTTGTGGTTAAAAGTCCTCATGTTTGCTCTTCCACCCTTACCCTTGACCAATTTCAAAGTATAATCACATATTACTGTTGCTGGAGTATTACTCCAGGGAATGAGCTAGAGACCTTACATCCAGTCTGGTCTCACAGTGGGAGCTCTGGACTCAATCCAGCAGAGCTGGACTCTCTTCCTGGTTCTCCCACCAGCCCTTCAGGACAATTTGCCACCTCTCCAGATCTGTAAAGAGAGATACATATCTCTCTTCTATGAAACTGATTTCCACAGTTAAAATTAATGAGCCAAATACTATCATGGGTGAACCCCACCAAATCTTAGCTGAAAACTGAAGTAGCTACCAATGCTTTTACCCCATATTGTGCTCAGATAAACAAATGAGTCAAAAAAATCCACCTTGTTCCTAAAACCTACAAGCAAATTTCACTGAGACCTTCTCTCCAAAATACCACAATCAGAAACATTCATAATCATGAAGATCAGGAATGAAAAAGGAAAGGTATATGCCAAGACCCCACTACTCCTCCCCTCCCCTTCTTTCCTTCCCAAGGGCCAGCAAAAGCCTGCAGTAATCATCTGCCAGCAGAGGAGCTGGGTTCCCCATGCTAAACATACTGAACACAAAAGGCTAGATGAGAGCTGCCTGGTAAAGCTTTAAGTGTGCCAAAGGAGCCCTCCTTGTTCTGGTTTAGAAAAGAGCTGTGCAAGCAATGCCACATAAATCTGGGGAGCACCATTCTGGTGTCTGGTCAACCACACAGCACAAGCACACGGGCCCTCCCTGCTATGAGTGAGAGGTTGTGATGACAGAGTTAACTTGAACCCAGACCAGCCCACATGCAGGTGACTCCAGACACCTGACTGGAGAAGGGGAACACAACAAACAAAAACAGAGACTACTTTGTTAGGTACGGGAAGGAGTTGACATAAATAGTCTTGTGAATGATTTTGGGACATGGACTCTTTTCTGAAATGCCACATATTTGTCTGACAAGCTAACAAACTTCTGTATTTGTAAGGACAGAGTGGTTATGCATGGCAGAGCTTATTCACGCATTAGATTTAGTGCTAGTGCCTATGGATTCCTGCATGTGTGCATTCATGGACAGGTCAAACCTAAAATAAATTGACAGTACTACAATATGTGATTACTACATGACAGGCAAAGCTGCTGGATGAAATCAGCCAGGAAGTTACAGTCATTATTTTGTAATTTGTAAGAATAGCCATATAGTTAACTCAGAAAATATTAGAGAAAATCAATTCAAAACTGAAAGTGATAACTCCTCTCTAGTGTTGGAAAGCAATGCATCAATAGATACAATTATTCAGAGACACAAGTGACAGAACTTGCACTCAGAGTGTAATAAAAAAAGCTCATGCCTTTGTTTAAAACAGTAGGAAGCATCAAAATAAGTTTCCATTTCCAGCCCTCCTCCTAGGCTGTTGTTGGCTTGGGGAGAACAGTTCTAGTGGCTTTTTTTGGTGGGATGGGGGACAGAGGGGAGAGAGCCTGCTTTATACACACTGCCTACACTGAGACTGGTAATTTACCGCCAAAAACAACATGAAAGGTACTCGAGAGTTTCATTTTCAAATTAATGTCTGTAAAGGTTGTTTGTAACAGTGGTGGTCACTGACTTTCCCATTCAACCTGGAGAGAGTATAAACTCTCTTCTTTTATCCTTTAAGGTTATTCATCACCTTGTTTTCACCCAAAACTTGAAATGAAGCGTTTCAGATCACCAAAGAAAAACATTACGAACCGATGTTTTTAGACAGACAAAAAGATCACAGACTAGTTTAGG